>NW_024070196.1:52201135-52626692 GCF_014754425.2 Oryx dammah
TTGCTGAAGCCTGGCTTGGAGAATTTTGAGCAATACTTTACTAGCATGTGAGATGAGTGCAATTGTGCGGTAGTTTGAGCATTCTTTGGCATTGCCTTTCTTTGGGATTGGAATGAAAACTGACCTTTTCCAGTCCTGTGGCCACTGCTGAGTTTTCCCAGTTTGCTGGCATATTGAGTGCAGCACTTTCACAGCATCATCTTCCAGGATTTGAAATAGCTCAACTGGAATTCCATCACCTCCACTAGCTTTGTTTGTAGTGATGCTTCCTAAGGCCCACTTGACTTCACATTCCAGGATGTCTAGCTCTAGGTGAGTGACCACACCATCGTGATTATCTGGGTCATGAAGATCTTTTTTGCACAGTTCTTCTGTGTATTCTTGCCACCTCTTCTTAATATCTTCTGTTAGGTCCATACCATTTCTGTCCTTTATTGAGCCCATCTTTGCATGAAATGTTCCCTTGGTATCTCTAATTTTCTTGAAGAGATCTCTAGTCCTTCCCATTCTGTAGTTTTCCTCTAATTCTTTGCATTGATCGCTGAAGAAGGCTTTCTTATTTCTCCTTGCTATTCTTTGGAACTCTGCATTCAGATGCTTATATCTTTCCTTTTCTCCTTGGCTTTTCACTTCTCTTCTTTTCACAGCTATTTGTAAGGCCTCCCCAGACAGCTATTTTGTTTTTTTTTTTTGCATTTCTTTTCCATGGAGATGGTCTTGATCCCTGTCTGCTGTACAATGTCACGAACCTCATTCCATAGTTCATCAGGCACTCTATCTATCAGATCTAGTCCCTTAAACCTATTTCTCACTTCTACTGTATAATCATATGGGATTTGATTTAGGTCATACCTGAATGGTCTAGTGGTTTTCCCTACTTTCTTCAAAAATGTTCTCCAGAATTATTTATTTAATTATTTATTTTAATTATTTATTGAGCCTCAGCCTCCTCTACCACACTCTCCACTGTCTTTCCCAGTACCTGACACATAGTGGGTGCCCAGGGAATGTTTGTGAAATGGATGAAAAATGAACTCCATGTGGCTTGGTGGTGGAGGGAAAGGCAAATCTGGATCCATAAAGAAGAATCTAGATGACATTAAATTCATGGGAGTTCTTTGAAGAGGGGTGGGTTGGGGTGGTGGGAGGGAGGCACAAGAAGAAGGAGATATAGATCTCCCTATGGTGATTCCCATTGTTGTACAACAGTAACTAATACAACATTGTAAAGCAATTACACTCCAATTAAAAAAATAAATAGTTAATGGAAGTTCTTTGAAACACATTCCCAGTGTCTCTACAAAGCAGGCACATACCCTGCATCCACCAGGGTCCTTCCTCTAGTATTTTTTAAGAGCTTCCATTTCACCTAGGTTTCATTGTCTGACATGCTGTTTGTCATGACCCTAGTTCCCACACTTCTTCCTTAAGACAGATGTTTGCAGGATGAACAATCCCCAAAGGAAAGGCTGCTTGCCAGGTAGAATAGTCAAGTTAACACCCTTGAACACAAAGCAAATTGCTCTAACAACATGGGGAGGGATAGTTGACAGAGGATTTGCATAGCTGGGTCACAGCGTTCATGCTCAAGGTCACCACCTTCTGAAAATGGCCCTCTTCCAAGTCACCGTGTCCTTCAGAGGTGACTGGGTTCCAACCCAGCTACATGGGGTCAGTCTCAATTAGTTTTGGACAATAGTGGTGGTCTCACTCTCCTTGCCGAGACATTGCTGTAGGCGTGGAGATGTAACACAGCTCTGATCTATAGGATGTGAGGGGAAGTCTAGGGATGTTTTTCAGGAAATTTCCTAGTAGGGACTTCCCTGGTGGTCCAGGCACTTCCACTGCAGGGGACATGGATTTGATCCCTGGTCAGGGAACTAAGACCCCACATGCTGTGCACAGTGCCCCCCCTCAAAAAAAAGAAAATTAAAAAAAGAAAATCTCCTAGTAATTCTATTCCTAGGTATATTCCCCAAAGAACTGAAGATCAGTTACCCAAATAAATACACAGACAGGCATGTTCACAGCAGCACTATTCACAATAGCCAAAAGACAGAAACAACCCAAATATCCATCAGCAGCTGAATGGACAAACAGAAGGTGGCATATTCGTGCAATGGACTATCAGAGAAAGGAATGAAGGGCTAATGCATGCTCCAATGTGGATGGATCTCAAACACACCAGACTGAGTGGGAAAAGCCACACAAAATGTCATATAGTATGATTCCAATTATATGAAATGTCCAGAATAGGCAAATCCTTAGAGGCAGAAAGATTAGTAGTTTCCCAGGAATTGGAGAGGAGGGAATAAGTAGGTAGTCCCTGTTGAGTGAGTATTTTGGGGGTAATGCAAATATTTTGGAACTCAATAGAGGTGATAGCTTGCAAACATTGTGAAGGGATTAAATGCCACTGAGTTGCTCACTTTATTTTTCTTTTAAAATTTTATTTATTTTTAATTGAAGGATAATTGCTTACAGAATTTTGTTGCTTTCTGTGAAACCTCAGCATGAATCAGCCATATGTATACATATTTCCCCTCCCTCTTTAACCTCCCTCCCCATCCCACCCCTCTTGGCTGATAGAGAGCCCCTGTTTGACTTCCCTGAGACATATAGCAAATTCCCATTGGCTATCTATTTTACATATGGTAATATAAGTTTCCCTGTTACTCTCTCCATACATCTCACCCTCTCCTCTCCTCTCCCATGTCCATAAGTCTGTTCTCTATGGCTGCTTCTCCATTGCTGCCCTGCAAATAAACTCTTTAGTACCATCTTTCTAGATTCCATATATATGCTATTTATCTTGCTATATATGCTAAATATCCATATGATATTTATCTTTGAGTTGCTCACTTTTAACATGGTGATTTTATGTCATGTGAATTTTAATTCAATTAAAAAAAAAAAAAAGGAACTTTGGAAATTCTTGCCTAAGGATGTAATGTTTGGAGCACCTGAGCCCTTTTGTGAGATGACAAGCCAAGGCCAAACCAGTACAGTAAAGGATGGCTGAGTGGAAAGATGGAAAGAACCTGGGCTCGATGACATCATCAGCAAGTTCTGGGAACTCAGTATCTGAACTTCAGGTTATGCAAGATAGTTAACGCCCTCTTAAAGCCATTTCTAGTTTTGGCAGCAAGGTTTTTATTATTTGCTGCCCAAAGACCCCCAAAGAAGGTTCTGAAAAAGCAAGGCAAAGGTATTGATTTTATCCAACCGGGAGCAAGAATTGCAAGACTAACAGTAACCATGTTCGTGTGTCTCTCCCTGGAGCAAAAACATTCCCTCATGAGTGGCTGCAGCTAAAATGAAAGAAAGAAATCTTTTCAGCTTGTAGGTAGATAGCTAATGACAAAGAATTCCCAGGACTTCCCTGGTTGTCCAGTAGTTAAGGCTTCACCTTCCAATGCAGGAGGTGCAATTTTGATCCCTGGTCACGGAACTAAGACCCCACATGCCTCGTGGCCCAAAACTCAGAAAACATAAGCAGAGTTTTAACAAATTCAATAAAGACTTTTAAAATGGTCCACATCAAAAAATGATTTCCCTGGTGGTTCAGTCAGTAAAGAGTCTGCCTGCAATGTGGGAAACCTGGGTTCAATCCTTGGGTTGGGAAGATCCCCTGGAGAAGGAAATGGCAATCCACTCCAGTATTCTTGCCTGGAGAATCCCATGGAGAGAGGAGCCTGCTGCTGCTGCTGCTGCTGCTGCTGCTAAGTCGCTTCATTCGTGTCCGACTCTGTGTGACCCCATAGACAGCAGCCCACCAGGCTCCCCGTCCCTGGGATTCTCCAGGCAAGAACACTGGAGTGGGTTGCCATTTCCTTCTCCAATGCATGAAAGTGAAAAGTGAAAGTGAAGTCGCTCAGTCATGTCCGACTCTTAGCGACCCCATGGACTGCAGCCTACCAGGCTCCTCCATCTATGGGATTTTCCAGGCAAGAGTACTGGAGTAAGGGTGCCATCGCCTTCTCTGGAAAGGAGCCTGGTGGGCTACATCCATAGGGTCACAAAGAGGACACGCCTGAGTGACTCACTTTCACATCAAAAAAATCTTAAAAGCAAAAGAATTTTCAAGTGCAGTCAGTTCTCAGGGCTAGGCAAGGAGTGTGTGTGTGTATATGTGTGTGTGATCCCAAAGACGAACCCCAGGCTCATATTCCCTGTCTTAAGCCAGTCTTAGCACTGAATATTTCAAAAACCAGATGGACTAGCTTTAGGTACAATATTTAAATAATTGTAGAGTTGTCAGCTCTGAGTACTGCTGGCAAGATGGAATCGTTAGGCACACCACTGAGTTTGTGTGGCTTTTCTTGAGATTTGACAGATTAGCATCGAACCCTGAAACATGACCGAACACTGTGGATGTGTGAAATGTCAATTCTACATGGTAAAGGTGAGCACTTTCCACTTCAAAGTCAAGTTGACCTTTGCATCACCAGGCTGTGACTGGGAGAAAGCAGAGGAAGATAAGTGGATCCCTCTCCATGTCCTTTCCCTCACTTTTCTGTGGTTCTGGAAAGTTCTGGAAATGGCCACCTGTTGGACTGCTCTCCACAGGCCAATAAGGCCCTTGCTTCCCCAGTTTCAAGAGCCCAGAGTCAGCAAGAGAGACATCCATGGTTTAATGGATGAGGGAACTTACATGTCTGAAGCAAGAAGCAAGGTCCTGGAGCAACATCCCACCATGTGCGGTGGATGGCAGGCAGGACATGGTGACAGTCTCTGCTCCTGAGAGGTAGGGGAGATTGCCAGTTGTAGGGGAATTGAGGTCAGAAGAGTTCATTAGTTACCAGGGAAACCAGCAGAGAGACACGCCCCTCACCACCCCTTTTGTTAAAGGAAACAATGACCGAAACTGCCCACTCTTGCCAGGCACCATACTAATCATTTCCATGAGTTATTTTATGACAGGAGGAATATGGGAAGGAACACGGAACTAACAAGTTACCACAAACTGGAAGAGTTCAGGAAAAGTCAAAAAGAGACGCCCTGTGTCCTACCACCTCCCAGAATCCTTCTCGCTGGAGTCCATCTTGGCTGAGCCATGCCTGCACCACCAGGAAGAATCCTGAGTCAGAGTGATTGGCCAGGGACAACCCGGAAATTATTCACATCACCGTAAAACCCAAGATTGCGAGCCAGGTGGCAGAGCAGTCCTCCTGGGTTCCCTTGCCCTCCTGCTCCCCACCTGGGTGCCCCCTTCTCAATAAAATCTCTTGCTTTGTCAGCACATGAGTCTCCCCAGACAATTCATTTCTGAGAGTTAAACAAGAGCCCACTTTAGGACCCTGGAAGGGGTCCTCCTTCCTGGAGCATTTTGATGAGAACAATCAACAGCTGGGGCAGGTATATAGGAAGGTCAGTCCTGTGTGTAGAGTTTAGGTGAAGCAGGTGCTCGTCAGGCAAGGGATGGACAAAAAGAGCAAGACAACAGCCATCTTGAGTGGCCTGACCATATGTTTCCTGCTTTACTCTACAGATAGAAAGCTTTCAGGAAAAGGATAATGCAACCAGGTGGGCTTTTATAAGGGCATATAAAGGCTAGTATTAGAGATTAAAAGGGCTTCCTTGATGGCTCAGACAGTGAAGAATCTTCCTGCAATGTGGGAGACCCAGGTTTGATCCCCAGGTTGGGAAGAGCCCCTGGAGAAGGGAATGGAAACCCACTCCAGTATTTTTGTCTGGAGAATTCCATGGACAGAGGAGCCTGGAGAGCTACAGTCCACAGGGTTGCAAAGAACTGGACACAACTGAACAACTAAGACACACACATACACACCCCTTAGAGATTAATACTTGAAGTGTGGTTGGATTTGATCTTGCTTTTACTATATACTTCTTGGCACTAAGTTCTAAGTCATTGTGTAATGTGTAAACAAAACTATGAAAATAAATGACTTAAATCGCCTACAGTAAAAACCTGTTTCACAGCTGATGGATTGAAGGAGCTAGGTCCTGGGCCCACACTAATTAAGGTGCTTAGCCATGATGGAAGTGAATTTAGACTATCCCTCTGAGAATCTCTAACAAAGATACAGAATGACCTTCCCCTCAGTCTCCACATCTTGGTTGTTTCATTTTTCCCATTCAGCTAGGGATTCGTTTGTTCAATGGCTCTTATCTCTTAAGAGATGACTTGTTTATTCCAAAAGTCTTGAATTGCCTGGAATGTGAGGTATTTCCAAAACAATGAGTGAGTGTGCTTAAATAAAAGGAAACAAAACACAGACTCCCGCTGACTTTCAGATGGGCGGAAGGATGAGGACTAAACCACTGCCAAGGTCCTTTGGGCTCTGCCTAGGAGCCAACTGCAAAGAAAGGGAAAGGAAAGAGGAATGAACAATTATGTTTTGAGACCTGCCCTTTGGGTTATTTGTCTCTTCTTTTGCGGGCTTCCCAGGTGGCACTAGTGGTAAAGAACCCACCTGCCAGTGCAGGAGACAGAAGAGACACAGGTTTGATCTCTTCGTTGGGAAGATCCCCTGGAGGAGGGCATGGCAATTCACTCCACTGTCTTTGCCTAGAGAATCCCATTGACAGAGGAGCCACAGGATGGAGCCATGTCTAAAGGGTCACAAAGAGTTGGACACGATTGAAGCAAATTAGCATTCATGCATCCACTTTTGAAAGCTGTTGATTCTTTTCAGTTCAGTTCAGTTGCTCAGTTGTGTCTGACTCTTTGCGACCCCATGGACTGCAGCACGCCAGGTTTCCCGGTCCATCACAAAGCCCCGGAGCTTACTCAAACTCATGTCCATAGAGTTGGTGATGCCATTGATTATTTTAGCTTTTCTATAAATTCAATGAGATCCTTAAAATGCACATGAGATTGGGTAACCCAGTCAAAGCCACAGGATCCAGAGCAAAGGGCTAGGTTCTGGTTTAAACCCCTGAAACCTGAACTCTATAATTGCCAAAGAAGAAAACATAAATGAAACAAACATTATTTACCAATTGGAATCAGGGATGAAAATAAGTAAAGATTTAGCCATTAAAATCCAGAGGACATTTTTATCACCTTTCAGAAGAATATGGTTCCTATATTACTCAGCCCTAAAAGGAAGGAAATTCTGACGTGTTATAACATGGATGAACCCAAAGGACATTCAGTTCAGTTCAGTTCAGTCACTCAGTCGTGTCCGACTCTTTACGACCCCATGAATCACAGATCGCCAGGCCTCCCTGTCCGTCACCAACTCCCGGAGTTCACTCAAACTCATGTCCATCGAGTCAGTGACGCCATCCAGCCATCTCATCCTCTGTCATCCCCTTTTCCTCCTGCCCCCAATCCCTCCCAGCATCAGTCTTTTCAAATGAGTCAACTCTTCACATGAGGTGGCCAAAGTATTGGAGTTTCAGCTTTAGCATCAGTCCGTCCAATGAACACCCAGGACTGATCTCCTCTAGAATGGACTAGTTGGATCTCCTTGCAGTCCAAGGGACTCTCATGAGTCTTCTTAAACACCACAGTTCAAAAGCATCAATTCTTTAGTGCTCAGCTTCCTTTACAGTCCAACTCTCACATCCATTCATGACCAATGGAAAAACCATAGCCTTGACTAGATGGACCTTTGTTGGCATAGTAATGTCTCTGCTTTTTAATATGCTATCTAGATTGGTCATAACTTTCCTTCCAAGGAGTAAGTGTCTTTTAATTTCATGGCTGCAATCACCATCTGCAGTGATTTTGGAGCTCCCAAAAATAAAGTCAGCCACTATTTCCACTGTTTCCCCACCTATTTCCCATGAAGTGATGGGACCAGATGCTATGATCTTCGTTTTCTGAATGTTGAGCTTTAAGCCAACTTTTTCACTCTCCTCTTTTACTTTCATCAAGAGGCTTTTTAGTTCCTCTTCACTTTCTGCCATAAAGGTGGTGTCATCTGCATATCTGAGGTTATTGATATTTCTCCCGGCAATCTTAATTCCAGTTTGTGCTTCTTCCAGCCCAGCATTTCTCATGATGTACTCTGCATATAAGTTAAATAAGCAGGATGACAATATACAGCCTTGACAGACTCCTTTTCCTATTTGGAACCAGTCTGTTGTTCCATGTCCAGTTTTAACTGTTGCTTCCTGACCTACATATAGGTTTCTCAGGAGGCAGGTCAGGTGGTCTGGTATTCCCATCTCTTTCAGAATTTCCCACAGTTTCTTGTGATCCACACAGTCAAAGGCTTTGGCATAGTCAATAAAGCAGAAATAGATGTTTTTCTGGAACTCTCTTGCTTTTTCCATGATCCAGCGGATGTTGGCAAGTTGATCTCTGGTTCCTCTGCCTTTTCTAAAACCAGCTTGAACATATGGAATGGAAGTTCATGGTTCACATATTGCTGAAGCCTGGCTTGGAGAATTTTGAGCATTACTTTACTAGCGTGTGAGATGAGTGCAATTGTGCGGTAGTTTGAGCATTCTTTGGCATTGCCTTTCTTTGGGATTGGAATGAAAACTGACCTTTTCCAGTCCTGTGGCCATTGCTGAGTTTTCCAAATTTGCTGGCAGATTGAGTGCAGCACTTTCACAGCATCATGTTTCAGGATTTGAAATAGCTGAACTGGAATTCCATCACCTCCACTAGCTTTGTTCATAGTGATGCTTCCTAAGGCCCACTGAACTTCACATTCCAGGATGTCTAGCTCTAGGTGAGTGACCACACCATCGTGATTATCTGGGTCATGAAGATCTTTTTTGCACAGTTCTTCTGTGTATTCTTGTACCTCTTCTTAATATCTTCTGCTTCTGTTAGATCCATACCATTTCTGTCCTTTATCAAGCCCATCTGTGCATGAAATGTTCCCTTGGTATCTCTAACTTTCTTGAAGAGATCTCTAGTCTTTCCTATTCTGTGGTTTTCCTCTATTTCTTTGCACTGATTGGTGAGGAAGGCTTATCTTTCCTTGCTATTCTTTGGAACTCTGCATTCAGATGTTTATATCTTTCCTTTTCTCCTTTGCTTTTTGCTTCTCTTCTATTCACAGCTATTTGTAAGGCCTCCCCAGACAGCCATTTTACTTTTTTGCATTTCTTTTCCATGGGGATGGTCTTGATCCCTGTCTCCTGTACAATGTCACAAACCTCTGTCCATAGTTCATCAGGAAGTCTATCTATGAGATCTAGTCCCTTAAATCTATTTCTCACTTCCACTGTATAATCATAGAGGATTTGATTTACGTTGAGTGAAATAAGCCGGTCACAAAGCAACAAATACTGTATGATTCCACTTTCATGAGGTCCCTAGAGTAGTCAAATTCAGAAAGACAAAAGTAGAATTGTGGTTACCAGGGGCTGCGGAAATAAGGAATTATTGTGTAATGGGACAGAGTTTTAGTTCACATGAGAGAAAATTCTGAAACTGGATGGTGGGAGTGGTTGCCCAACAATGTGAATGTATTTAAGGCCACTGAACTGTATAGTTTATTTATTTGGCTGCCTTCAGTCTTAGTTACAGGACATGGCATCTTTGTTGCGTCATGTGGGAATATTTCAATGCAACGCTCAGACTTTCTAATTGTGGCTTGCAGGCTCAGTAGCTCCAAAGTATGTGAGATGTTAGTTCCCCCACCAGGGATCAAACCTGAGTCCCCTGCCTTGCAAGGTGAATTCTCAACCACTGGACCACCAGGAAAGTCCCTGAACTGTATACTTTAAAATGATTAAGATGGTATATTTTGTTGTATTTTACCACAATTAGAATTTTTTCTTTAATGGAAAAAAGAGAGATTATGGTTCCTAATCTATACTGGGAATGTTCTATGTCTTGATTTGAGTGTTTTACTACATGGGCATGTTGTCTTTGTGAAAAATCCATTGCAATTTCCATACTCTTCTGTATGTTAGTTTGTGTGTGTCTTAGTTGATCAGTCATGACCAATGTTTTGCAACCCCATGGACTGTAGCCCACCAGGCTCCTCTGACCATGGGATTCTCCAGGCAAGAATACTGGAGTGGATATCCATTCCCTTCTTCAGGCCATCTTCCTGACCCAGGGATCAATCCCACGTCTCCTGCATTGCAGGCAGATTCTCTACCATCTGAGCCACCAGGAAGGCCCCCAGTACATTAGTTTACTTCTGCTAAATTTGTAACACAACTGTTTCTTATTAGTGGCAAAGTAGACAGCTCACTATCACTTCAAGGTGTATATACTATATCCAAAGGCAGAAGCAGTAGAATTTGAAGAAGGAGTTTGGAGTGGGTTGAATAGTCTCCTCACAATATTCATGTCCACCTGGAACCTCAGAATGTGACCTTCCTTGGAAATGGTGTCTTTGTAGATGTAATTAAGGTCAGGATTAAGATAAGATCCTACAGAATAGGATAGGCCCTAAATCCAATGACAAGTGTCCTTATGAAAGACAGAAAAGGATTATTCCCTGGCAGTGCAGTGGTTAGGACTCGATACTTTCACTGCTAGGGGCCCTGGTCATGGATCTAAGATCTCACAAGGCACAGTTAGGCCAAATAAACAAATAAAATAAAAGGACAGAGAGACACGTAGCAAGGGCCATGCAACAATGGAGACAGACAATGGAGTGATGCTGCCAAAGCCAAAGAACACCCAGCACCACCAAAAGCTGCAGGAGATAAGGAGGGATTTTCCATTAGAGACTTTGGAGAGAGTATGGTCCTGCTGACACTTTTATTTTGGACCTCTGGCCTCCAGGACTGTGAGAGAATAGGTTTCTGATGTTTTAAAGCACCCAGTTAGTGATCATTAGGTATGGCAGCCCTAGAAAATGAATATAGAGATATTTGGGCAAATTGGAGAGAAACTTGAGTATTCTCTTGATGCCTTTCGAGAGACCTAACTAAGCAGGCTCAGTGAAGATGGTGGTGGTATAGCTTGGCCACTGGCTTTCATCATTCTGGTTCTTTCTTCCTTTCCCTCTTCCATTCAACCCTCACCACTCACATTTTCTTTTTATTCTTGCTAAGCCCAGAAATAAAAATGAAAATATAGAAAAATCTCACCAGTAATCTAGGTTGAACCAAAAGCATGGAACTTGCCAAGAAAAGGCGACCCATTAAAATACTAGCACGTAGAATTCTTTTTTTTTCTTTTTTTGGGGGGGCAACACTGTAAAGCTTGTGGGATCTTAGTTCCCTGACCAGGGATTGAACCTGGGCCTTTGTCAGTGAGAGTGTGGAGTCCTAACCACAGGACCATCAGGGAAGTCCCCAGAATTCTTATCTTTACATGGCAAACCTATAAATGATAGAACTATTACAATCAATGTTGTATACAGTGGCTGATTAAGATTCATCTTAGAAAGAGAGATCGAAGCACCAGCATATGCATTCATATCATTTGATTACAAAAGTTTTCCTAGATATTCTGGCTCCATTATGACCAAAAAATCACCAACCACAGGGCATGTGATATTACGAGGTGGAAAGAAGAGGAAGAAATTTTGTAAATTACCACTTCTTCTTTTGAGGTATGAAACAGAGTATGGGTTATGAGTAACATCCTCTGTAGACTTAAAAAATCAAGTCTATATAAAGAACGTTGGAAAAAAATAAGTCGGCAATAGTTCTGGTGACATGCCATTTCTCCTGGTTCATCGTATTATTTATTTGAATGCAAGGATTATCCTAACGCTTCATACATAGATGCCTAGTCATATAAACAAGATATTCTCTGAAGTAGTTCCAATGAACTTGGATACTGAGTAAACATCACAGAATAAAGAATGAGTAAGGGGACTTCCCTGGCGGTCCAGTGGTTAAGACTCCACACTTCCATTGCAGGGGTGCAGGTTCAATCCCTGGTTGGAGAACAAAAGATCCCACATGTCTCAAGGTGTGACCAGAAAGTAAAAACAATAATAATAAAATAAAAATGAGTGGGAGTTAGCTAGGCAAAGAGGGGATGGCAGCAAAGTCTTGAAATACCATGGTATATGTAGAGAATTGCTGCCAGAGACAAGATTGGGAGTGGAAAAAATCTGATCATATATTTTAAAAAATATTTATTTATTTGGCTGTACCAGGTCTTAGTTGTGGCATGTGGGATCCAGTTCTTTGACCAGGGATCACACCCTGACCCCCTGCATTGGGAACTCAAGTCCCAGTCACTGGACCACCAGGGAATTCCCTGATCACAGAGTCTTTTTTTTTTTATTAATTAATTTTAATTGGAGGCTAATTACTTTACAGTATTGTAGTGGTTTTTGCTATATATTGACATGAATCGGCCATGGGTGTACATGTATCCCCCATCCTGAACCCCTCTTCCTCCTCCCTCCCCATCCCATCCCTCAGGGTCATCCCAATGCACTGGCCCTGAGCATCCTGTCTCATGCATCAAACCTAGACTGGCAATCTGTTTCACATAGGGTAATTTACATATTTCAATGCTATTCTCTCAAATCATCCCACCCTTGCCTTCTCCCACAGAGTCCAAAAGTCTGTTCTTTACATCTGTGTCTCTTTTACTCTCTTGCATATAGGGTCGTTATTACCATCTTTCTAAATTCCATATGTATGCATTAATATACTGTATTGGTGTTTTTCTTTCTGACTTACTTCACTCGGTATAATAGGTTCCAGTTTCATCCACCTCTTTAGAACTGATCCAAATGCATTCTTTTTAATAGCTAATATTCCATTGTGTATATGTACCACAACTTTCTTATCCATTTGTCTGCTGATGGACATCTAGGTTGCTTCCATGTTCTAGCTACTGTAAACAGTGCTGTGATAAACACTTGGGAGCACGTCTCTTTTTCAATTCTGGTTTCCTTGGTGTGTATGCCCAGCAGTGGGATTGCTGGGTCGTATGGGAGTTCTATTTCCAGTTTTTTAAGGAATTTCCACACTGTTCTCCATGTGCCTGTACTAGTTTGCATTCCCACCAACAGTGTAAGAGGGTTCCCTTTTCTCCACACCCTCTCCAGCATTTATTGTTTGTAGACTTTTTGATAGCAGCCATTCTGATCGGCGTGAGATGGTACCTCATTGTGGTTTTAATTTCCATTTCTCTGATAATGAGTGATGTTGAGTATCTTTTCATGTGTTTGTTAGCCATTTGTATGTCTTCTTTGGAGAAATGTCTGTTTAGGTCTTTGGCCCATTTTTTGATTGGGTCGTTTATTTTTCTGGAATTGAGCTGCATGAACTGCTTGTATATTTTTGAGATTGTCAGTTGCTTCATTTGCCATTATTTTCTACTCTGAAGGCTGTCTTTTCAGCTTGCTTATAGTTTCCTTCGTTGTGCAAAAACTTTTAAATTTAATTAGGCCCCATTTGTTTATTTTTGCTTTTATTTCCATTACTCTGGGAGGTGGGTCAGAGAGGATCCTGCTGTGATTTATGTCAGAGAGTGTTTTGCCTATGTTTTCCTCTAGGAGTTTTATAGTTTCTGGTCTTACATTTAGATCTTTATTCCATTTTATTTTTGTGTATGGTGTTAGAAAGTGTTCTAGTTTCATTCTTTTACAAGTGGTTGACCAGTTTCCCCAGCACCACTTGTTAAAGAGATTGTTGTTTCTCTATTGTATATTCTTGCATCCTTTGTCAAAGATAAGGTGTCCATAGGTGTGTGGATTTAACTCTGGGCATTTTGTTCCATTGATCTATATTTCTGTCTTTGTGCCAGTACCATACTGTCTTAATGACTGTAGCTTTGTAGTATACTCTGAAGTCAGGTAGGTTGATTCCTCCAGTTCCATTCTTCTTTCTCAAGATTGCTTTGGCTGTTCGAGGTTTTTTGTATTTCCATACAAATTGTGAAATTATTTGTTCTAATCCTCTTAAAAATACTGTTGGTAGCTTGATAGGGATTGCATTAAATCTATAGATTGCTTTGGGGTAGTACTCATATTTTCACTATATTGATTCTTCTAATTCATGAATATGGTATATTTCTCCATCTATTTGTGTCACCTTTGATTTCTTTCAGCAGTGTTTATAGTTTTCTATATATAGGTCTTTTGCTTCTTTAGGTAGATTTATTCCTAAGTATTTTATTCTTTATGTTGCAATGGTGAATGGTATTGTTTCCTTAATTTCTCTTTCTGTTTTCTCATTATTAGTGTATAGGAATGCAAGGAATTTCTGTGTGTTAATTTTATATCCTGCGAATTTACTATAGTCATTGATTAGCTCTAGTAATTTTCTGGTGGTGCCTTTAGGGTTTTCTATGTAAAGGATCATGTCATCTGCAAACAGTGAGAGTTTTACTTCTTCTTTTCCAATCTGGATTCCTTTTATTTCTTTTTCTTTTCTGATTGCTGTGGCTAAAACTTCCAAAACTATGTTGAATGGTAGTGATCAGAGTGGGCACCCTTGTCTTTTTCCTGACTTGAGGGGACAAGCTTTCAATTTTCACCATTGAGGATAATGTTTGCTGTGGGTTTATCATATATGGCTTTTATTATGTTGAGATATGTTCCTTCTATGTCTGCTTTCTGGAGGTTTTTTTTTTTTTTTTTAATCATAAATGGATGTTCAATTTTGTCAAAGGCTTTCTCTGCATCTATTGAGATAATCATATGTTTTTTTATCTTTCAATTTGTTAATGTGGTGTGTCACACCACATTAATTGATTTGCAAATACTTAAGAATCTTTGCATCCCTGGGACAAAGCCACTTGGTCATGATGTACGATCTTTTTAATATGTCGTTGGATTCTGTTTGCTAGAATTTTGTTAAGGATTTTTGCATCTATATTCATCAGTGATATTGGCCTGATTTCTTTTTTTGTGGCATCTTTGTCTGGTTTTGGTATTAGGGTGATGGTGGCCTTATAGAATGAGTTTGGCAGCTTACCTTCCTCTGCAATTTTCTGGAAGAGTTTGAGTAGGGTAGGTGTTAGCTCTTCTCTAAATTTTTGGTAGAATTAACCTGTGAAGCCATCTGGTCCTGGGGTTTTGTTTATTGGAAAAAATTTTTTATTACAGTTTCAATTTCCATGTTTGTGATGGGTCTGTTAAGATTTTCTATTTCTTCCTGGTTCAGTTTTGGAAGGTTATTGTTATGCCCAGAGTCCGAGTCCCCAAAACTGAGAACAAGACGTCCATGGCAATGCAAAAGCATGAAGGGGTTTATTTCTAGCTCGAGACAGGGCTCTCGCCACATCCAACGCAGTGGAGTGGAGCAAGAGCCCCAAGCCCAGATTTACCGCAGTAATTATAAGTTTAGAACAAAGACGGAGTTGGCAAACAGCATCATTGGTTAATTCATGTGCATGCGCGGGATTTTTCAAATTATACACTCCACAAACTTTCATTGGCTGGGGTTTGAATCCAAACCCCAACGCTGATTGGCTCCTGTTTGGCGCGAGCGGGACTTTCCTAGGGTGGAGTTTCCTAGAATTATGACTCACGCTTACAAGAACCTGAATCTTAGGCCTAATGTGGCCTGTTGAGCCTGTCATGGGTTGGGTTAGGTTCCAACAGTTATACTTTTCTAAGAATTCATTCATTTCTTCCAAGTTGTCCATTTTATTGGCATACAGTTGCTGATAGAAGTCTCTTATGATCCTTTGTATTTCTGTGTTGTCTGTTGTGATTTCTCCATTTTCATTTCTAATTTTGTTGATTTGATTCTTCTCCCTTTTTTTCTTGATGAGTTTGGCTAATGGTTTGTCTATTTTATTTATCTTCTCAAAGAACCAGCTTTTAGTTTTGTTGATATTTGCCATAGTCTCCTTTGTTTCTTTTTCATTTATTTCTGCCCTAATTTTTATGATTTCTTTCCTTCTACTAACCCTGGGATTCTTCATTTCTTCTTTTTCTAGTTGCTTTAGGTGTAAAGTTAGGTTATTTATTTGATTTTTCTATTGTTTCTTGAGGTAAGCTTGTATTGCTATGAACCTTCCCCTTAGTACTGCTTTTACTGAATCCCAGAGGTTTTGGGTTGTTGTGTTTTCATTTTCATTCGTTTCTATGCATATTTTGATTTTTTTCTTGATCACAGAGTCTTAACTGATATCTTAAGGATGAGTAAGTCAATATGTGTACATATTGAAAACAACAACAAAAGCCCCTAAAAGTATCAAGGTGACTAAAAAGCTACAGAATATAGCAGTAGTTAAAGAAATGGCAACCCACTCCAGTATTCTTGCCTAGAGAATCCCATGGACAGAGAGGCTTGGTGGGCTACAGTCCACGGGTTGCAAACAGTCGGACACGACTGAGCGACTTGACTTTCTTTCTTTATAATAGCCAAGAGGTGGAAACAACCCAAATTTCCATCAATGGATAAACTAAGTGTGGTCTATCTACAGGGCTTCCCGGGTGGCACTAGTGGTAAAGAATCCGCCTGCCAATGCAGGAGATGTAAGAGAGGCAGGTTTGATCCCTAGGTCAGGAAGATCCCCTGGAGGAGGGCATGGCAACCCACACCAGTATTCTTGCCTAGAGAACCCCATGGACAAAGGAGCCTGGCAGGCTACTGTCCAAAGGGTTGCAGAGTCAGACACAACTGAAGCGACTTAGCAGGCATGCATAATCTATCTATGCAATGAAATATTATTCCACCATAAAAAAGGAATAAAATACTGATACATCTGCTACAACATGGGTGAACCTTGTGGTTGCAAAAGCCACATATCATGATTCTATTTACATATTCAAATGTCCAGAAGAGGCAAACCCATACAGAGTAGATTAGCAGTTGCTTGGGAGGTGTGGATTGGGAAGGGGGATAGGGAGATGATAGCTAACGGGTATGGGGTTTCTTTTAGAGGTGATGAAAATGTTCGACAATTGACTGGTGATATGTGTGCTTAGTTGCTCAGTCGTGTCCAACTCTGCAACCCCATGGACTGTAGCCCACCAGGCTCCTCTGTCCATGGGGATTCTCCGGACAAGAATACTAGAGTTGGTTGCCATGTCCTCTTCCAGGGAATCTTCCCAACCCAGGGGTTGAAGCCAGGTCTCTCACATTGCAGGCAGATTCTTTATCATCTGAGCCACCAAGGAAGACTGTAGTGATAGTTGTATATATTTGTGATGTACTCAAAAGAGTTGGATTGTATACTTTAAATAGGTGAATTGTATGGTATGTGAACCATATCTCAAAAAAGCCTTTTTTTCTCAAGCTGTGGACTACTTACCAATGGAAAGTCAGTTTAGAGGTTGTATTCTTTGGTCCTATGGATGTTGGAAGGAGAGTTCAAAATGAGAAATTGCTCTAGGAATGTCTTCATTCCCTCTAAAAAACACTAAGCCTTGTTTGTTTGAAAAGCATAAACCCTTGTTTTCTGGTTGTTTTGGGATATTTAAAGAGTGCCAGAAAGAAAACAAAAACCCACTGAGTAGCTCTTTAATCTTTTCTAAAGTTTATGGTGAGACTTAGCTGTTGTGAGTTCAGATTTAGAATCTTGTCATGCTTCCCAGTTGAGATCATATTGAATGATGGACACTGGACTCTGAGATGTACAGATACACTGTGGATTTAACTCATCCATAAATCTCAAGTGGAAAAGCGAGAGGAGATAAACCAGATTGGACGATAAGGTGTTTGTCCTGGCATTTTCTCCCACTTAATCAAGAGTATTGCAAGGTCTCCCACCAGGATGGCTAAAATTAAAAGGACTGATATACATGCTCCCCAGTGTTCATTGCAGCACTATTTACAATAGCCAAGACACAGAAGCAACCTAAATGCCAATCAACAAATGAATGGATAAAGAAGATGTAGTACAGATACACCATGGAATACTACTCAGCCATAAAAAAGAACAAAATAATGCCATTTGTAGCAAACTGGATGACTTAGAGATTATCATACTGAGTGAAGTAGTCAGACAGAGAAACAAAATTATATGATACCATATGCGGAATCTAATTTTAAAAAATGATACAAATGAGCTTATTTACAAAATAGAAACCGACTTCAGTTCAGTTCAGTCACTCAGTCGTGTCTGACTCTTTGCAACTCCATGAATCACAGCACGCCAGGCCTCCCTGTCCATCACCAACCCCCAGAGTTCACTCAGACTCACGTCAATTGAGTCAGTGATGCCATCCGGCCATCTCATCCTCTGTCATCCCCTTCTCCTCCTGCCCCCAATCCCTCCCAGCATCAAAGTCTTTTCCAGTGAGTCAACTCTTCACATGAGGTGGCCAAGGTACTGGAGTTTCAGCTTTAGCATCATTCCTTCCAAAGAACACCCAGGACTGATCTCCTTCAGAATGGACTGGTTGGATCTCCTTGCAGTCCAAGGGACCCTCAAGAGTCTTCTCCAACACCACAGTTCAAAAGCATCAGTTCTTCAGCGCTCAGCCTTCTTCACAGTCCAACTCTCATATCCATACATGACCACAGGAAAAACCATAGCCTTGACTAGACAGACCTTAGTCGGCAAAGTAATGTCTCTGCTTTTGAATATGCTATCTAGGTTGGTCATAACTTTTCTTCCAAGGAGTAAGCATCTTTTAATTTCATGGCTGCAATCACCATCTGCAGTGATTTTGGAGCCCCCCAAAATAAAGTCTGACACTGTTTCCCCATCTATTTCCCATGAAGTGATGGGACCAGATGCCATGATCTTCATTTTCTGAATGTTGAGCTTTAAGCCAACTTTTTCACTCTCTTCTCTCACTTTCATCAAGAGGCTTTTTAGTTCCTCTTCACTTTCTGCCATAAGGGTGGTGTCATACGCATATCTAAGGTTATTTTTATTGATATTTCTCCCGGCAATCTTGATTCCAGCTTGTGTTTCTTAGCAGATATCGAAACCAAACTTATGGTTACCAAAGGGGAAATGGGGAGGAAAGGGATAAATCAGAAGCTTGAGATTAACCTATACACATTACCATATATAAGATAGATAACCAACAAGGGCTTACTTGTAAAGCTCGGGGAACTCTATTCAATATCTTTGATATCGTATATGAGAAAAGAATCTGAAAAAAATGAATATGCATATATGTATAACTGAAACACTTTGCTGTACACCCGAAACTAACTCAACAATGTAAATCAACTAAACTCCGATATGAATTTTAAAAATACATAAAAATAATAAAATTAAAAGGACTGATGATTCAAAGTCTTGTCACGGATGTGGGGTAATCTCTCACACATGGCTGGAGGGAGTGTAGATGGTATAACTACTTTGGCAAGACTGTTTGGCAATGTTTACTAAAGCACTTCCACTCCCGGAAACACACCCACAGTCAGTGAGTGTTCTTTTTCTTCTTTTTTTTAATGTTATTTATTTTTTGGCTGTGCTGGGTCTTCATTGCTGCATGGGCTTTTCTCTAGTTGTGGCAAGCGGGGGTTACTCTCTAGCCATTAGGGAAACTCTCAATGAGGGCTTCTGTCCATCAAAGACATGTACAGGAGTGCTCAGAGCAGCTTCATTCATCATTGTCAAAAACTGGTAATAACCCAGATATCTGTCAGGAGTAGAATGGGGAACTTCCCTAGTGGTACACTGGATAACAATCCACTTGCCAGTTCAGGGATACTGGTTTGATCCCTGGTCCGGGAAGATCCCACATGCCACGGAGGCTAAGCCCGTGTGCCACAACTTCTGAGCCTGTGCTCTGGAGTCCAAGAGCTACAACTACTGGGCCTGCATGCTGCAACTATTGAAGCCTACGCACCCTTGAGCCTACATCTTGCAACTACTGAAGCCTGTGAGCCTAAAGCCTGTGTTTTACAACAAGGTTTAGTCGCTAAGTCATGTCTGACTCTTGCGATCCCATGGACTATAGCCTGCCAGGTCCTTTGTCCATGGGATTCTCCAGGCAAGAATACTGGAGTGGGTTGCCATTTCCTTAGAAGCCATGAAATGAGAAGCCCGTGCACTTCAGTGAAGAGTAGCCCCTGCTCACCACAACCAGAGAAAGGCCATGCACAGCTATGAAGACCCAGCAGAAACAAGAAAAAAGCAAGTAGAATGGGTAGGGATGTCCCTGGCAGTCCAGTGGCTAAGACGCCAAGCTTCCAATGCAGGGGTACTGGGTTTGATCCCTGGTTGGGGAACTAAGATCCCACATTCTGTCTGGCCAAAAAAAAAAAAAAGAGAGAGAGAGAGAGAGATAATAGACAAATAAAGGTACATTATTAATACAATAGGATACTCACAAGGATGGAAAAGAATGAACTACTGCTATTGCTATAAAAAAATAATATAGGTGACTCTTAAAATGTTGAGGAATGAAGTCAGACTCTAGAGTAGATGCTGTAACAGTCCACTTAAAGAAGGTTCAAAACCAGGTTAAACTAATA
Organism: Oryx dammah; assembly: GCF_014754425.2. Classification (NCBI taxonomy): domain Eukaryota; kingdom Metazoa; phylum Chordata; class Mammalia; order Artiodactyla; family Bovidae; genus Oryx; species Oryx dammah. Next base: position 52,221,338 of record NW_024070196.1, read on the forward strand.
ATATGACGGTAGAGGTGAGAACAATGGTTATTAATGGGGGAAATATGCTCTATCTAGGAAGGGGCACCAGGTAGTCTTCTGGTGTGTTAGAATGTTCTATATTTTGATATGGATTATCGTTGTACAGCTGTAGACACAGGGAAAAAGTAACCCAACTTTGATTTGTGTGCTTTATCATATGTAAATTACACCTTAATATTAGGAGTACTGCAAAGTAAAGTTGTCTATGCCAGAGGCTTCCAATATGAAGTGCGCAGGACAATCCACTGGATATAGGGAGAAAGTATTAGAATCTCAATTTTTTATTTTTCTCTTAAAAAATATTTATTTATTTATTTTTTGGCTGTGTTGGGCCTTAGTTGTGACACACAGGATCTAGTTCCCTGACCAGGAATCAAACCTAGGCCCCCTGCATTGGGAGTGAGGAGTCTTAGTCACTGGACCACCAGGGAAGTCCCTCTTTGTCTTTTTTAAAATTTAACTATAGTTGACTTACAATATTGTGTTAGTTTCAGGTATATAGCTTTAGGTTTTTTCCCATGATAGGTTATTAGAAGATATTGAATGTGTTCATATTTCCTCTTTTCAAAACCTCTACTAAAGGAACAAACATTGGGAGTACATATTCAAACGTTTTAACTGAAGGGCATGCCATAGAAAAGTTGGGGGACAACCAGCCTATTATATCTAGGGCACCAGCATTCAATAACTAAAAAGAACCCATTGGTTATCTTAAGCACATCTGTGTGCTTACTTGGCTACTCCCATCTGGACGGACGTGTTCACCCAAACTCTTTGGTCTTATTCTCTTACTTAAAGCTCTGTCAAAAACTACCCAGGGGAGGCAGCCAATGTGCTTACATAAGCACAGCAAGTAGGTTCCAAATCTCTGGGCCCCAGAAGAAACAGTACAAGGACTGAATATCTTCCATCTTGTCAGACCAGCTTTTCCATCCCTAAGAAGGGCAAGCAGGGTGCCCCACTAATTAGATTCTTGACTCCAACTAGTCAAAGGATTGGCAATGAGCCACTTCATGCAAAGCTAGAGATGATGAAAGACTGTGCATGAGTCACGAAAATTAAATATAGTGTCTTTACTTATTTAGTTGTTGCTAAATTTCTCTTTTTGTTACGTGTAATGAGGTGCCTTCATGGGTGCATGTGATCATGAAACATTCAAGGAAGGAATTTTACCCTGAAAAATGGGTAGCCAAAATTTACTTATCTCATACAAACATATTAAAAGTCTCCTACATGAGGCACAGTTCTAAGGTTTGGGGACAAATTAATGATAGTGAGATGATCAACAGAGAAGGCGACAAAGGTAACTTCTAATAGTTTTGGGAAGGAAGTACATATGGTTATGGCCTAGTAAGTGACTGGGAGAGGGGAGAGGCTGGCCAGAGAAAAGGGAAGAGTGGGAACATTGAGGCTAGAAAGGTAGGTGGATTGGATCCACGTGTAAGTCATGGTGTATATGGGCAGGAAATACTGGGCTGCAACTGAGACCGTTTTTAAACACTGTGCTTTAAAAAATGTGATCCTGGACTTCCCTGGTGGTGCAGTGGCTAGGACTCTGTGCTCCCAAGGCAGGGGGCCTGGGTTCCACCCCTCGTCAGGGAACTACATCGCTAAGAGTTCGCATGCTACAACGAAAGATCCTGCGTGCCATAACGAAGACCTGGTGCAGCCAAATTAAGAAAAAAGAATGTGACCCTCCAAAGAGGGGTGCCTTTTCCTGGTAGATCTACTGAGAACTGTTTATTTTTTTTAAATTTTTGGCTGCATCAAGCAGCCTGCAGAATCTTAATTTCCTGACCAGGGATCAGACCCATACCTCCTACAGTGGAAACAGTCTTAACCATTGAACTGCCAGGGAAGTTTTAAAGAACTTTTTATATTTTTTTATAGAAAATCTTCCTAGAGAGTATTGATGAAAAAAATCAATAGTATAAGAAAGAAATGAAAACTTTTACTCCAACCAATCTAAGGATTATAGGTTGGGAGACAGTGACTCAGATAGCTCTGAGGGCTATTCCAAAGAGGTAAGGGGGAGGTTAGTATATATGTGATTTCAGTGAAGGGAGACATGAAATCTATCAGACATATTGGTAGAAGGTTACAGTTAGTTACCAGGAACAGACACCATAGCAGCCTTTCCAAGTATAGGAAGATGAGAAACTGGGTTTACAAAATTCTCTCCTGAATATATCTAACAATCTGAGGGCCAGTTCTGCCAGTTTTCCCAGAGCACAAAGATCAGCTTGATCTTCACCCTGAATTCCTTTCAGGGTGTGTTGTAGGTCACTGACTACAGCAGTTAATGACTTGATTTTTGTAGAACTGGATGGTAGGCACCATTCTTTATTTTATATCTCCTTTCAGTCTTAATTGCAATCAAGGTTTGGGAGGTATTTTGTGACCAATTTGTCCCATGATGCTAGGAATGTTCATTTCCAGGTCAGGTGTGGATTTCATTGATGGGCCTTTTTTTTCTTTTTTAGAGGGCAGGGTGCTGTGTTATTACTGGACTTGGAGAAGGAAATGACAACCTACTCTGATATTCTTGCCTGGAGAATTCCATGGACAGAGGAGCCTGGTGGGCTACAGTCCATGTGGTCACAAACAGTCAGACATGACTGAGCGTGCATACACACACACACTCACACACACAAGCTGGGGGCCTACAGTCCATGGGGTCACAGACAGACATGACTGAGTACACACACGCAAACGTTACTGGACTAGGCCCTATTAAGTATAACCAAAGGCCTCTGCACTACCTGTCTTACTGGTCTGCTGTGGTCTAGAAAATGGTTCTCTCCTGTTGCTTCTTTCCATATCTAGAGCTACACTATTACAATCATTGATCTTATAGAACAATATTACCCATCATCTCAAAGTCACCTAGTCATCATTTTATCTGAGGACCAATCACGCATTTGGCCATGCAAGAAACAATAATCTTGTGAATTAGGCAGAATACACATAATATAGCTAGTAACATCAATAAGGTCATTAAGTATTTAAGTTAAAAAATTCCATTAGGTGTGGCCCAGTATCTTCCCAGGTCATCTGACCAGTCTGTACTGAACCAATCGTTATAAGGAAACCAATATATTGGCATTTTACATAGCACTCACTGAAAATATCTGCACATACAATGTGAGTGGTGGGTCATCATGACACTTTACAGGACTGAGAAAGGAATGGTATCTTCTAGTTACATGGCTAGTGCAGAAGAAAAATTGGGTTTTATGGCTGAGCGGGTATTTCTGCCACAGGATAGGTCTGGTTAATGCATAATGACGCATGGTGCATACTGGAGGGGAGGGAGGAGGCCAACACAAGCAGATAGTTTCATTTCAATTTTTCTTGTCTTAAAATATAATTTTTGGGGCAATGCTACATGGGCATGTGGGGATCTTAAGTCCCCGACTAGGGACCAAACCAGCACCCCTGCAGTGGAAGCATGGAGTCTTAATCACTGGACTACCAGGAAGTCCCAGAATATAAAATTTTAAAAGCTTCATCAAGATCTTTGTCTACTGACATGGCTGGTGGTGCAGTGGATATATCCGCCTGCCAGTATGGGGGACAAGGGTTCGATCCTTGGTCTGGGAGAATTCCACATGCCTCAGAGCAATTAAGCCTGTGTACAACTACTGAGCCCATGAGCTCTCAGGCCCATGAGCCACAACCACTGAGCCTGAGTTTTTTAGAATATGCTTAGGGAAGGGGATGGAGGATGGCTGTATGGAGATGAGTGGAAAATAATAATAATGGTCATGGCTAATAAAAATACAATAGATATAATAAAAAAGATCCTAATTATGTATTTGAACTTAAATTCAAATATATTTCAGTTCAGTCACTCAGTCGTGTCTGACCCTTTACAACCCCATGAATCACAGCACGCCAGGCCTCCCTGTCCATCACCAACTCCTGGAGTTCACTCAAACTCACGTCCATCAAGTCGGTGATGCCATCCAGCCAGCTCATCCTCTGTCGTCCCCTTTTCCTCCTGCCCCCAATCCCTCCCAGCATCAGAGTCTTTTCCAATGAGTCAACTCTTCACATGAGGTGGCCAAAGTACTGGAGTCTCAGCTTTAGCATCATTCCTTCCAAAGAACACCCAGGACTGATCTCCTTTAGAGTGGACTGGTTGGATCTCCTTGCAGTCCAAGGGGCTCTCATGAGTCTTCTTAAACACCACAGTTCAAAAGCATCAATTCTTCGGTGCTCAGCTTTCTTCACAGTCCAACTCTCACATCCATACATGACCACTGGAAAAACCAGAGCCTTGACTAGACGGACCTTTGTTGGCAAAGTAATGTCTCTGCTTTTGAATATACTATCTAGGTTGGTCATAACTTTTCTTCCAAGGAGTAAGCATCTTTTAATTTCATGGCTGCAATCACTATCTACAGTGATCTTGGAGCCCCCCAAAATAAAGTCTGACACTGTTTCCCCATCTATTTCCCATGAAGTGATGGGACCAGATGCCATGATCTTCATTTTCTGAATGTTGAGCTTTAAGCCAACTTTTTCACTCTCCTCTTTCACTTTCATCAAGAGGCTTTTTAGTTCCTCTTCACTTTCTGCCATAAGGGTGGTGTCACCTGCATATCCGAGGTTATTGATATTTCTCTCAGCAATCTTGATTCCAGCTTGTGCTTCTTCCAGCCCAATAGCAAAAAACCACTTCATTGGCATATTAAAAGCTAACCTTTGGGCTTACCTGGTGGTATTGTGGTTAAGAAACCGCCTGATAATGCAAGGGCCATGGGGGTTTGCTCCCTGGTCTTGGAAGATTCCACATGCTGAGGAATAACTAAGCCCCTGCATGACAACTACTGAGCCTGTGTGCCTAGAGCCTGTGCTCCTCAACAAGAGAAGCCGCTGCAATGAGAAGCCTAAACCCTGCAACGAAGAGTAGACCCTGCTCGCCTCAACTAGAGAAAGCCTGAATGCAGCAACGGAGACCCACCACAGCCGAAAAATAAGCTTAAAGAAGTAAAGAAGCTAACCTGCTACCTATCAGAACTTGTGTGCATGTCTATTCATCTTCCACCAACTTATTTGATATGATTCCTAATCTAAAATTATTTTATTGTATTGAGGGATAACTGACATGTAATAATAGTTTCAGGTGTACATAACTCAATGTTTGTATATTTGATGAAGTGATCACCACAATAAATCTAGTTAACATCCAGAACTTTACTCTGAACAATGAAACCAGTGTTAAGAGGGAGAAAAAAATCCTTTTTAGCCCAGCTTGAGTCCAGAAAGTGCAGGCGTCCCCCACCCCCTGGGCCATGGACCAGTACCGGCAGGTGCCCTGTTAAGAACCAGGCCACACAGCAGGAGGTGAGCAGCGGGCGAGCAAGTGGAGCTTCATCTGTATTTACTGCCACTCCCTATTGCTCGCATTACTGCATGAGTGCAAGAAAACAAGCTCAGGGCTCCCACGGATTCTGCATTATAGTAAGCTATGTAATTACTTCATTATACATCACAATGTCATAATAATAAAGTGCACAATAAATGTAATGTGCTTGAGTCATCCCGAAACCACACCCACCCCCAGGCCCCCATTTGTGGAAAAACTATCTTCCATGAAACCAGTGCCTGGTGCCAAAACAGTTGAGGACTGCGGCTGAAGTGGGAACGGTCATTTCCATTTGTTACGTTCTAGTGCCACCACATGACCCTTTTGTTCCTTGCACATTTATGCCCAAGAGTAACAATCACAGGCTCTACTTGTGAGCTCAGCCTTATAATTACAGTTTTCTTAAGGATCAATCACATAGATGCTAAAGAAATACAAACGTAAATACCGAGACACTACTTTCACTGATCAAATTATTAGCAAAAAGTTTTAAAAAGAAAAACCGCCCACCTTTTGGGAGGATGCAGTAAAGGAGACGTCTATTTCTGGTAGGAATAGGATTTCGTGAAGACCTTTGGAAATCACAGTAGGTGATGGAACCAGGGGGGTCAAACCCAGATTGTTATTTACCCAAAACCCATGTTTTTAATCATATTACGTTGACTTTCCTATACAGAAATATTTTTCTCAACAAGCCAAACAAAGGCAAATGAATTCTAGTATTATCAGCCTCAGTTTATTCACAAGTAGAACCAAAAGAAGTCTGATTAACATTTCTGTGTGCTGGGTGGAAGGTTTGCACCTTCAGGCAGCCCTTCCAGCCAGCTTCCTTCCTGTCCTGCCAGGGGCTTACAGCCTACAGCCTTCATCTCTCAGGCTCCTTGCCAGATGGCTTCTGTTTAGCTCTGTCATTTCTTGGCACAGGCACGGGAATTAGAAGGTTGCTGAAAGCAAAATGCTGCTGTTTTTTTTCCCCTACTGGAGGAGGGGTTGGCAGTGCAGCAGTAGCAGAGGATAACCAAAGGCTGCAGGGGCAGCATTGCCAGGGGGAGGAGGCTCAGTCTCTGGAACAGCGCCACCCCCGGCTCAGAGCCAAAGCAGCTTCTTCTCTTTTTTTCCCCACTTTATGTGCTGTTGCGGAATCTTAGTTCCCGGACCAAGGATGGAAGCCAAGCCCCCTGCATGGGAAGCACTGAGTCTTCACCACTGGACCGCCAGGGAAGTCCCCAAAGGCAGGTTCTGATGTTAGGCTAATAGCCCCTTCCCTTCAGCTTCTCCAGTGCCCCTCTTCATCTCCCTTTTGCCTTTCAGTCCTCTTGACTCCTTTGTAATCAGTTCCTGACACTCAATCCTTCTCTGCTTCAACTATCTAGAGTGGTTTCTGTACATCTGGCTGGCCACTGATGGATACGCATGGCAGCAAAGATTATAGACATATTTACTTGAATGACTATCAGTTAGAAAGACTGATATTCTGGGACTTCTCTGACGGTCCAGTGGTTAAGACTTCAGCTTCCAATGCAGATGACACAGGTTTGATCCCTGGTCAGGGAGCTAAGATCCCACATGCCTTGTGGCCAAGAAACCAAAACATAAAACAGAAACGATACTGTGACAAATTCAGTAAAGACTTAAAAAAAAAAGAGACTGATATTCTTATTTACATAGGTGGAAGAGAAGGATGTAAGCAGTTGCTTTACTTATTGGGAGAGCAAAATACTTTTCTTCATAGAGAGTACAAAAAAACAGAGTTTCTACAAGTTATGCACGTAACTGGCAAGGAAAAGATTTATTAATTTGGGACATGAGTTGTTTATCAGGCAGTTCTGCTGTTATTAAGCATCTTAGTTATTACTTCTTGGGGAATATTTGACAATAGCTATTGCACACAGATTGCACAATTTAAAAACTGTAATAAATAGTGTCAGTTATTAACAGATTCCAAACTTCTTGTTCTTCTTGAAAAAACTTTCATCTATTAGGATCCATTAAACATCTAAATGGGAAGAAACACAAGCATTTTTATGAGTGTCAGTGTTTTAAATAGATAATTGTTTGATAAACTACAGAAAAGGCTTAACTATATTGCTAAAAATCTATGTAAAAGGTTATTTTGCATTTTAGACAACTATGATCAGAGAAAAACAGATACATTCTAAGGGCCACAAACTTGCCTCCTGAATCAATACTCTCCCTTTTTGAAAAAAGTAATCTTATGCCATTGATCACAACAGACTGGAAATGAACAAAGGAAGTTACTAATGGATGTTAACAAAATGTAGGCTAAATATTTTAATATGCTTGATCTGGACCAAGGGAAGAAAAAACCACAATAACCTAATTATGTTTACTAAAACTACCAAAACAAGATCAAAATGAAAAATTTTACCTTATACTTAAGTTCAGAACAAGAGTAAAAATGATTTATGTGCAGTTTTTATACACAAAAGCATTTGGAAGAATGCACATGAAAATGTTAACAGTGATCTTATCTCTGGTTACTGAGATTTCAAGTGGTCAGTTTTTTTGTTATTATTATTTTTTTCTCCTCCAGATTTTTGTTTTTCTATACTGGACATATATGTCTTAGCTAATTAAAGAAAAAGAAAGAAAAGCGATGCAAACTCCAGCACAACATTAATCAATGTGCTTTGAAATTTAGTTTGGTGGTCCAGCGGTTAGGACTCTGCACTTGCCCTGCTGTGGGCCCGGGGTTCAGTCCCTCGGTGGGGAACTAAGATCCCATAAGCTTCGAGGTACAGCCAAATAAGTAAATACAATAAAACTTGGTTTGTCACCTGCTCCTGTATTAAAAACAAGACTCCACAAGGAGTTGTGATTCTTGAGAGCACCTGAAGCCTGGGAGGGCCAGATCTGAAAACCGCAGGCCACTCAGCAACTGGCCTGAGGCCAAACGGCTGCTTCCTGGCACAAATGAGAGTGGAACCAAGCCTCTTGATTCCAAGTCTGGGACTCTTGTCATACAAAAAGTGAAATGTGAAAATACATGCAGTTGCACATAAAAATACATCTATCTTCAGAACAGGCTGGCTCAATAGCAAGACCCTAGAAATAGAAATGGTGTCAGGTTAAAACCCAGTAACTCAGGCCAGATTTACCTTCAGAGTTTCACAGGGAGTGGTGCCTGGTGGTATGGGCTTCCCACAATGCTTGTAATATTCAGTTATAAAGACTGAAGCATCATCTAAACTATGAAACCAGAGAGAAGAAGGGCATGAGGAAAATGTAGGGGTGATATGCAGGTCTGCCATCTCGACTATGGCAGTGGCTTCACAGGTATACATCAAGATTTATCAAATGACACGCCTAAAGTATGTGCAGCTCAGTATACATATCAATGTTACCTTAAAAAATATTACTTGTTCATAAATGACAACCTGTAATTATGGCTAGATCACAAGCGGTAAACAAGCAGAAAGAAGTCCATGGTATCGGACTTCCCTGGTGATCCAGTGGCTTAAGACTCCATGCTCCCAATGCAGGGACCAGGGTTTGATCCCTGGAAAGGGAATTAAGATCCCACATGGCACAGCTAAAGATCCTGTATGCTGCAACTAAGACCCGGTACAGCCAAATGAAAAAAGAAATAAAAATTTAAAAAAGAAAAGAAAAAGAAATCCATGGCGTAGTACTGAGAAAGAGATAGTTCCCAGGGATCAGCACAGTTAGACCAAACAAACGTAGGGATGGATCCGGAAAGATTTCAGTCCTGATTGAGCTTTCTCTTTCTTCAGTGTCAACTCATTGTGCCCTTCTTTTTAATTTCCAAATCTGCTCCCAACACCATCCCAAGGGATACTATTTCTAAACTTGTGGTTACGGGAAAATTAGATAAGCTTAGCAAAAATGATGTTGTCATTGCCTTAAGTGTCTAAGGAGTAAAGTTGTCATGTTGGGTTTTAGAGCAGGACTGTGAGATACCTATTTGGGGATTTCAGGCAGCTTGATTAACTGTCTGACTCCAAGTTCATGTTCCAAGAGACTGGGTTACAAAATAGCTACTTCTGAGTATGTGTTAGCAGTATGGTATGTATAATGTAGTGATTCTACAGTTTAATATTCAGAGCCTTTAATTACAACCAAATAGCTTCATAATTATTGGATATCTTCCTCCAAAGTAAAGATAAATTTTAGGATATTCTACATTAAGTTTTTTTTTCTTTTTCATTAAGTTGTTTTTAAAAAAATTTTATCAACTTACCTTAATTCATCTGCCAAATAGTTTACGAGTTCAGTGATGTTGTCGGTATTCATCATGTGTGATTTCAACACTGGAAAGTATTTTGTCTTTGCCAAAATCCCAAACTCCTTCTTATCTATGATATTTTTCAGCACCAGACTTCTAATCTATAGAATAACAGGTATCATTATATTCAAAATGTGTTGAATGCCAGTTGTCTCTTTCAATACCAAAGCATTTCTGACAATTAGATTTTTAATTATCACTGCACTGTGACTAAGCCTTCCTTTTGAAGGAGGGGGCTGGGGGGTGGGGAGCATCGCTTTGGCCCATTTCAGCATACAGTGAATAAATTAAAAGTCATTGTTGTTAAGCACTTCGGGATATTTTTTTTGAGGAAAATCTGTTCACAGTGACAAGCATTGAAGGCTACAGATTTTCCACTGTGCACAGAAGTAAACAGGACACCCAGGGTCTCTGACTTTTAAAAATTTACTGAGGCTTTAATGAAAGCGACGTAACTGTATACATTAACAAACAGATGGAGATGGTGACTTTTCAGCTTAATCTTGGTTTGGGGAAAATTGATTACCTCCTAATAACAAATTTTTCATAACAAAAGGGAGAGGAAACTGCCACTTACTTGATGTGAAAACCCTACCAACTGGCCAGTATTCATATGCTCCTCTAATTGCTGTAAAATGATCTGAGGGTCACACGAGCCCAGAAAATTCTGGAGAAAAAAAAAATCAAAATATAATTAATAGAAAAGTATAATCACTACTAATTTCTGTCAAACCTGGAAGGTTTTCGTACTTACATTTGAAATATCTTAAAGCGTATCTAGTACAGAAAAAAGACCACCTCCATCAATAACAACAAAATTACTGAAGTAAGGAAAAAGCATTTTACAAATACCTATTTCAACAGCAAAGAGCTGTTTAATAAACATTTTGTCATCCTAAGTGCTAGAAGGAATCTATTTAAATACTAAAACTCTGAAAAGCATCAACAGATGAGTTTAAGACTAGTCAAAAGAGAAGAAAGTCAAGGACAGGCACAGATGGCTTTGAAAAAAAAAAAGAAACGAATAGAGCAAGTGACAAATAAAAAATATGTATGTTCATTTATATAGATCTTTATGTACTGGCTTATCTACCCATGGGGAAATCATTGTAAAACAGTTCAAAATGCTTTGTTCTATTTATTCTATAGTATAAAGGGGACGGGAGCTATTTTTAAAAGTTCTGTCCTCAGAATGCTCATGTGCCTTTGTTAGACACCCACACACAACCTGACTTTTCTATTTTCCACGACTAATCACCAAGTCAAGCTGCACGCAAGCCATCTTCCTCTGGTCTGTTTTTGTTGCCACCACCCTCCTTTGGGCACTCACCCCCTCAAGCTTCCCTGGCCTAGTCACGAGGCTGTTGTACGTGCATCAGGTGAGATGAATTTCTATCCAAATGCAAGAGCTTCCTAGGAGTTTTACTTCTTGCTCCCTCTCTCTTCTGATCAAGCCCAAGTGGATTACTTCCTTCTAAATACTGCCTGAGCATTTCACTTTGCACTTGCAGGAAAATTCACTGTTTTCCACTGACAGAGAATAAGGTCCAAACTCCTCTTAAGGCTTTCTGAGATGAGCCTTCATCTATCTTTCAGTCATACGTCCCACTAGACCCCAACACAAACCTTCTATCCTGCTCATGCTTTACAGGTTTGATGAAAAGAAAGTGCAATCTTTGGCAGGGGACATGCAACGTGAGACCTTCCACTTCCTTGGCAGCCCCAGATTAGTAATTTGTCAGATACCTTTATTTCCTGGTGCCTTTTTTCTGAGTGGGGCATGAGCATTAGACACGCTAATGCAAAAGCTGGAAGCTCTAACTGGACATACTGTCTGGCCACTCTGATCATGTCGAGGTCATCTGAAACTGGACATCTTCAAGAGAGCATGTTAATTAGTTAATAACCTGTCAGATTCAAGTCTATACATGTCGAGCAACAAATACTTAGAAGACTAAAAATCTATGATGTAACTACATGATTTACAGTAGTCACAAAAGGTACTCTACATTTACATTAAAACTAGGTACAAATTTTAGAGAACGCGTACTGAATATAAGTTCATTAGCTGCACTGCACATAGAAAGTAGACACTGTAAAAATAATAGAGATATTTTATTTTCAATCACGTGGTGTGCTTAACTTCCTAGGAAAAAGGCATTACTCATAAGGTATGTTTATTAGAAAGGAATTTTATAAGCAACAAATTTGATTTGGGGGGTAGGAAAAATAGTTTACTTACTCTAGAACAGCAATGAGACACTCACAACAATCTGACAGCTGACTGGGGCTTAAAGGACAAGAGGCTGAAAATAAAAAGCAACAATAATGTGTTTAGGAACTTCCCTGGTGGTCCACCAGTTAAGACTTTGCCTTCCAATGCAGGGGACACAGGTTTGAACCCTGGTTGGGGAGCTAAGATCCCAGCAGGCCTTGTGGCCAAAAACCCAAAACATAAAAAACAGAAGCAATATTGTAACAAATTCAAGAAAGACTTTAAAAATGGTCCACACTAAAACACACACACACACACACACACACAAAGAAACCAAAACAAACCCAATAACGTGTCTATATACAAAACTATAAAATGCTACTGTCAACATTTCAGGGGACAGAAAAATACCTGAAAGTAGCGGGATCTGAACCACACATTGCCAAGCTCTGCTGAAGTAGGGAACCTGTAGAAACACGTGTATTAAAGAACTCATGTCTCGGATCTTAGGAACTCTGTTTTGCAGTCACAGACCATATACATTTAGAGCTTATATTCTTGACCTTAAGACCAAAATCTTAAGTTGCTAGCTCCCTGTTCTAGATCATCAAGATTCTAGAATATTCCTCATACTATATATTTTAGGATATTAACACATAATCCTGGCTGATTTATTATTACTGTTTTTTGCTCTGCAAAATACTCTCTTATTTATATTTTTAAAAACTGAAATATAGTTGATTGATAATATTAGTTTTAAGTATGCAACATCGTGACTCAGTATTTTTACAGATTATCCTCCACTAAAGATTATTATAAAATAATGGTTATAATTCGCATGCTATGTAGTATGTTCATGCTGTTTATCTGTTTTTATTATTTTGGCTGTACTGGGTCTTAGATGCAGCATGAAAGATCTTTGATCTTCACTGTGCACGTGAACTCTTAGTTGTGGCGTTTAGTTCCCTGACCAGGGATTGAACAGAGGCCCCTTGCATCGGAAGTGCAGCCTTAGCCACTAGATCACCAAGGAAGTCCTGCTTATCTGTTTTATACACAGCAGTTCTATCTCTTAGTCCTTTATCCTTAATTTGCCACTCCCCGTTTCTCTCTGGTAATTACTTCTTTGTATTCTCTATCTGTGAGTCTGTGAATATACTAAAAGCCACTTAATTGTATACTTTAAAAGGGTAAATTTTACGTGTGAATTATATCTCAATAAAAAAGGAGATCTGTACGTGTTAATAGGAAACAATCTCCAAGATACCATCCAAGGTACCATTCCAAGATACCATGGAAAAAAACATTTCATCTGTAATGTGATTTAATATGTACAAAAATGAATACATACACACACACAATATACACATGCATGTATATATACACCTGCTTATATGATAACAGGAAAACTCTAGAAGAGAACAAAGAAAACTGTCAACAATAGTCACTCCTGGGGAGATTATGAAGGGAAGTAGTAAAGGAAAAATTTCATGTTTTACTTAGCGTATGTTCTAAGTTATTAAGCTAAGAATAAAATATATATTTTTGGTGGGCTACGGTCCGTAGGGTCACAAAGAGTCAGACATGACTGAAGTGACTCAGCACTCACGTATTATATATTATATGTATTACATATGTGTACAGTGATTGTGTATGTAACAACATGTGAAATTCAGAAAAGATGAATAAGACAGGGTTTCTGACTTTAGGAATCTTCAAAGTCCAAGATGGGCAGTCACATGTGTGATTAAAATAATTTATACCAGGACCTTCCTGGTGTCTGGTGGTTAAGAATCCACTTTGCAATGCAAGGAACAGGGGTTCTATCTCTGATCAGGGAACTAAGATCCCACATGCTGCAGGGTAACTAAGCCCAAATGCCACAACTATTGAGCCCAAATGCCGCAACGAAGACCTGATGCAGCCAAATAAATAAGTTAACAAATGTTTTAAAAATAAATAAATTATACCATGACCAGTGTTATAGTTGAGCCCATGTGTTAAGGGCATAAATGGAGATGTGATTCATGAGGCCTAGAGGACTGGGGGAAGTGATGTCTTGGGGAAGGCAAACTTCGAGCTGAGTATTCCTGGTCCAGGCACATTATAAAGGAACAGAACCCTGCAGCTTCACTGAGGAACTGACTACTTAATCCAGGGTACCTGTGAGTCACAAGGTCAGTGAGTCTAAAGATTAAATTCTATAAAATTTATTTTAGAAAACTACATACCTGCCACAGAGGATAGATGCTAGAAATGGCTGTTAAAACCTTCCTTAGATAAGGAATCTGAAAAAATAAAACAGAAAAGTTCTGAAGATTACCCAAATAAAAAATTCCAAAGTCCAATCTAGGAGTCCGAAACTTTCACAAAGAATATCAGGAAAATGTATCTTCTCTGAGGGTTGCCAGAGAAGGCCACTTATAAATCCACAAACATCAAAAGACGTCAGGGAATCTTCTGTTTGTTTCTAATGAAATTTACGTCAGTTTTGAGACTACACTTTCTCTGGCCTCATGCCACATTCTTTAAGTTGGGCATGAAACAAATGAGAGTGAAAATTTTCTGCATACATCTGTTCCGTAACAAGTATCAGTGCAAAATGTTTAGGAGGTGCTGCACAAAATCTTTAAAATATACCGCAGTCTAGGGCACTGAGTTTTACTTACCATATTGAAGCCAAGAAGCTTTTGCAAGAGTCCATTCCAAAGCTGCAGGTCATAGATTTTGTATTCTAAACAAAGCTCAGTCACCAACTTTACTGCCTGAAGCAGGGGGAAAAAAAAATCATACTGTTTCAAGACACCAGTAAATTCAACCATCTTTGGAAAAGGTAGGATAGCTGAAGACAAAATATGCTTACAGCCAACCTGTGTCTACTGCCTAATTTCAATGAAGACCCTCATCTATCTAGGGAAAGAAAAAAAAAATTATTTTTCTTTCTTGATGTTATGGACTCACAAACAGCATCTCAGGCTCCTCCTCCTCCCCTCTTTGTTTCTTGTGTCCTAGAACAGTTTGCCTATTGGCCCCATATCCTTCCTGCCCTGGGTTCCAGCTGCCTCAGAGACTGAACTCCCACTGGTAACTTACTAGAAGGAAGAGGAATAAACCTTCCTGCACAAGGACAGTCTGTCTAGATGAGGACAGACAGGCTTGGAGGGGATTAAAGAAGTGTTCCCCACACCACCCCACCCTGGTAGGAAGGGATGGCTTCAGGCCTTAGGCTTTTGGGTGAGAGGTAAGGCGATTTCCAAGTTGCCGTGTCACCTGCCAGGAAAGGAAAACACAAAAGCTCTCAGAGCAGCAAACCTGTTCAGGAACCAAGGGTTTCTTTGGATCTGTCTTTCAGGGATCTGAGTGCTGGCAGGCAGCACTAGAGGATAGAGGCCGCCACCGCAGGTATCTTGGTGTACATACCATGGGTTCGTGGCTGTGGTTTTTCCAAAGACCCTTAATCATTCCTTCTTTAGGGCTGTTGCAAAATAATTCATACGTGATGGGGATATTCAGCGCCTCAAATGATGCCAGAAAAGTTATACATTTTAAGTAAGATCTGGAAAACAGAGGCAGGAAATGGGAATCTCCTCACTAGCCACATTTATGTTTAAGATAAAAGCCAACACTTAGAAATATTGGACTGGTCTATTACATGTCTGTTTTAGGCTTCTAAGATATAGTCAAGAAATATTAGAAAGAAATCAACTGGAGGAAAATGAAGAAAACACTCAGTTTCTGAAAGTCTCAAAGATTCGAGAGACAAGATGTTCTTCAGGGCCTATCTCCTCTCTGCCTGAATAAGGACTCTCAAGACAAGAGCATCTTGTTGACATAGCCCCCTCTAATGCAATATTCTGAACTAAGAGGCTTAAAAGTTATGGTTCCAAAGAGTGAGCCGTTCTCTATTAACACAATTTTTAAAATTCCACTTACTTCACTTCTTCGATGGATTTTTTGAAGAGAGATTCTATCGTTTCCTTGTCAGCCAGATAGAGGAGACACTGCAGGGCTCGAGTTCTGTGGGCGAAAGTGAGCTGGTGCATGCTGAGCATCTGCAAGACCAAAGAGGTTTCAGAGCTGCAGCCGTGGGTTCTAGTTGGGTAACTGAGCTTCAGCCTAGGTGACATGAGCCACGTTGGTTTTCAAAAGATTATAGCCAGGAATTCTCTGGCAGTCTAGCGGTTAGGACTATGCACTTTCACTGCCCAGGGCTCAGGTTCAATCCCTTGTGGGGGAACTAAGATCCCTCAAGCCATGTGCATGGCCAAATTAGGGAAAAAAAAAAAAAGAAAGATTGAAGTCTATGTTTGCCCTTGAGGGAGCGGGTTCAGTGGTTCTCAAATTGTGTTCCACGGGACCCTGCCTGGGGGCTGAAGGGTTCCTCACAGTCTTTCAGAAAGAACAGGGTGAGAACCACTTTCATAATAATACCATGATGGACTCTACCATTTACACTTTGTTAATACCGGTTGGCCAAAAAGTTAAGGTTAGGTTTTTCCCATAAGACGTTATTTAACATTGAAAACTTGAACAAACTTTTTGACCAACCCAGTATGTGCACTCATTCTGCAAAAGCACTGGTGGGTAAACGGTAGGAACGGCTGTGACAGCCGCCGCCTTCTTCACATTTTCAGTACTGAAAACAAGAGACATGTCCACTTAAGAGGGTTCTTGATGAAGCAATAAAAGTTCATTTTATTGACCCTCAACTCCTGAATATATAACTGAGTTCACGTTTGCATACACGTTATTAGTTAACCAAAACGTATTCATGAACGTCTACGTGACACGACAGGAAGTCCACATGAACACAAGGCAGTGCGATGATTTTCTCAGGGCAAAGCACTTGTATGACTGAGCTGGGGGCTGAAGCTGGTACTTTTCAAGGAACACCATTTTTACTTACTTGCCAGGATAACTATCAGATAAACTAAGATGCAAGAGAAAGAGGGATTTCCTTCCCGCCGCTTGTCATCAAGGACAAACGATCAGCATCTTAGCCTTTCCCTCTTTTTCCTTCCATTCTTGGACCTACATCTTTCCTTTCCCTCAGCTCCAACTGCCTCAGAGACACTTTTTTTTTTTTTTTTTTGGACCACGCCCTGTGGCTTGTGGAACCTCAGCTCCCTGACCAGAGAGCAAACCTGAGCCTTCGGCACTGAAAGCGCAGAGCCCTGACCTCTGGACTGCCAGGAAAGTTCCCCAGAGAGCATTCCTATACAGACAAGCCTGAAGGTCAATCACATGTTTTTACGGATGAGGGGAAGTTCTGACTAGTTAACAGTTTAGTGGGGAGGGGGTGCGACAGGTCAGGCAGGGCTTGGAGACCAGGGTGGAGACTTCTCTCAGGCCTGCTGGTTGGGGGTCCCTGGTATTAGGAATGTGACTGGGGGCTTCCCTGGTGGCTCAGACAGTAGAGTCTGCCTGCAATGAGGGAGACCTGGGTTCAATCCCTGGGTCGGGAAGATCCCTCGGAGAAGGAAATGGCAACCCACTCCAGTATTCTTCCCTGAGAAATCTCATGGACACAGGAACCTGGTGGGCTGCAGTCCATGGAATTGCAAAGAATTGGACACTACTGAGTGACTAACACTGGACCAGGGTGTTAGGACAGTAAACGTGGATAACCCGTGGGAACAGCCAACAGTTGTACCACTCAGTTGGCAAAATAGGATGTTTCTGCAGCCAGCACTAAATGGAACTCAGCAGATACTACAAACCTCATCTACAGAGTAAGACAGAGTAGTTCGAGTAAGTACAGAGAAAGCATTATGTTACTCATCTGTCAATAGTAATACGTGGGGAAAAAATGTTAAGCTAGATATGAGATACAAAGATGAGTTTTAACCAAGTTTTTAGAGCTTACGGTTGTGGCTGATGTTGCAAAGATGAACAGCATTCTTGAACTATAATCAATTGGACGAGACAGAAGGAGATACAGGACTCTGAAAAAATATTTATTACATTTAGATTTTAATTTAGTGAATGATTAGCAAAACAAGAGATTTGCTTTATTATCCATAAAAAAACAGCATCAGACAGCTCAAACAATGGCCTGAAGGGCTATGGGTCAAGGCCACTGTTTATTTTCCCCTTTAAAGGATGCTTAATCTGTTCTTGGATTCCTTCACAGCTAAAGAAGATAATAAAGACACAAAAGACAGGCTTCACTCTTCTCACCTAGGAAATGGCTAAGCAACCTCTGATAGTTTAAACCTCTCTGGTTAAGAAATTAATACAAACCATAGCTGCAAAGTACACTGAACACCACTATACATGGAAACTTGTGTTTTAATTCATAGGACCTTGTTAGTGGCACATTTTAACCTTGGGACTCAGGGAAGACTGCCTGCCTTCCCCCAGGCCCCCAAGAGAAGGGAAAGATGGATCAGGCAAATTGGAGGAAGAAGGGATAGAGATTCCAGTGGGAAAAGACAGGAAGTTATGAAATTGCCATGAATTACTCTCTGGGATCTCCATCTTGGGAGTTTTCTCTATGACCTATTCCCCCTAAGCTTTTCCATGTTGGCTGCTTCGGCCAGATGCTCCAGGAGCTTCCTCTTGCTCAGACAAAGGTGTTCTTGCTCTTGAAGGACTAACAAAGGACGAGGGAGTGCCCAGAGGGAAGGAGAGCCTGGAGGGGGTACTAGACCAGTTCTGCCCAGATCAGGAGAAATTCTTTTCTGGGATTTATCTTCCTATATCCTCTCTCACTATCGGATCTCTAGGGCTGACGTAGGGGGTAGAGCTTCATGAGTAACCCGACCTATTGACACTTTTGGCCTACACCATAATGGCAAGAAGCTGGCATGCATGCCACCACTCCCTCTCCCATGCCTAAGCCAAGCATCATTAGTGGATTACCATGTTTTCTGATTTGAGCAACGATAAGAGTCTGCTCAAGAGAGCAAGCCATTACCAATCAGACTTATAGTACGTGATACCAGTGTGCCTTTCTGGGTCTCAGTCTTAGGTTAGAAGTGAAAGAGGAATCCTGGTGGCCCATATCTGAACCAGCCTAGCTTGATACGGACAGAGAACATGTACAAGTCTGGGGTCAGAGTCCTGGCTACGTAAGAGTTTTCCTTTGCTCATGGTACATTCTCTGCTAAATGTACGAACTCACAGAGGATTCAGAAACTCTGGATCTTGGTTGTTTCTTATTTATTTGACTGGAGATATTTAAACACACTCATAGTCATGTGTCAATGAACTGATTCTTCTCAGAGGTTCTGATGCAAGTTATACTAAGAAAGCCTTTTTTAAAACCATTGGTTTTAAAATCATTGGTAAGATTCCTATTGGGGAACAGGGTGTAGACAAATAAGTAAAGGAAGAATACCTTCGTAGCGTTTCATCTTCTTGAAGTTCAAACAATTCTGATGGTGTCTTTGAAAAAGTGGATAAACAAGTTAAAAACAGAAGAAAATTGATTGACTACATAAACTTATGAAAGTCTATTAAATGAAAAAGTCCAACATGCAAAATTATATTTACAGGAGGGGGTGTGGTGCAGTGGCCGAGTACACGCTTAGCGTGTGCAAGGCCTGGGGTTCAACTCCCAGCACCTCCATGTTTGATGACAACAAAGGGGAAAAAAAGATTTTTAAAACAATTACATTTACAGATAAGAAATTAGTGTAATTCATCACTTTATGAGAAGATTCTTGCTTTAAAAATGGGTTTACTCAAATTCATTCGGTCAACAAATACATACTGAGTGCTTACCATGCACAAGGCATAATTCTGGGCACATGGGTTCCCTGAGTGAATACAACAAATGTTCTTGTCCTCCTGGGGTTTACATTCATTGGGTAACTTTTAAAAGGAAAGGACTGTGAATTGTATGAGTTGTCCATTCATTTAGTATATATTTATGGGGACTTACACAGAAATGCATTAAGGTGCATTAGGTGTATAAATACAGTTCCTAGTCTCACAGGGATTTCAGTTTAGTGTTCCTGATTTATGCCTATGTTAAAACATGGGAGTTTGAGTGTCAACCGTAGATTCTATGTGGCCTAGATATGCTTCTAACTCTTCTGTTTCTATTGATACATGGTCCTTGCTCTTGGTAAACACTTAAAGCTAATGTCACATCAGTTATACTATTTGTTTACAAATACATTTTTTTCCAACGATACCTGCCTAGGTGAACAGAAGAATTACAGAATCTCCTTAATTAAGTTCTCCCTGAAAACTCAGAAGAAACAGTGTAGAAAATTTTGCATTTGAATTGCTGAATCCCATCACAAATTTATATGTTAATATTATTTCTAAAAAACTGATATTATGTGTCTCCTTACGTGATACACTGAAGAAAATGTATCACCCATAGAATATTGTTGCTAAAAATCCATAACTTGAATCTAATCATGAGAAACATCAGAAACATAAATCCAGAATGAGACATTTTGCAAACCAAAGAGTCTGCACCCTCCAAAAAAGACAAAGTCTCAGCACAGATAAAAGAGTTAAGTAAAAAATCATCAATAGAGACTAAGTCAGGGCTATGGGTGGTACAGGGAGGAATTTGGAGAAGAGCAGGATATTACACTGTCTCAAAACACCTCCCTTAGTAATTACAAAAGGAAATATAGTAACTGTGTCTGAGAGAAATAGACAACAGTGTAACAAAGTTATCTAAATTCACATCCTCTGTTTGGGCAAAGAGGCATCATGTGCCTCTAAACCTCATACCCTGGGAAGGACACCCTATCACCCAGGTAACATACTGCCCAAAATGCAAAACTCCAGTCTTATCATGAGGACACAGAAAAGCCCAAGGGGAGGGGCTGCTGACAAAATAACGAGCCTGAACTGTTCAAAAATGTCAGTGTCATGAAAGACAGAAAAGTTATGGAACTGTTCTAGAGTGAAAGGAATTACAGACATGACAGATACAACATATAATCCAGGATTAGATTCTGGTCTCAGAGGAGAAAATTACTGTAAAGAACATCATTGGCACAACTGGTTAAACTGTAACATGGACCATAAATTCAAGTATACAAACATATACATATATGTATTTTATCAATAGTGTATCAAAATTGTGTCTGATTTTTATAATTATACTGTGGTTCAATAAGAGAAAAATCTTTGCTCTTTGAATTATACCCCTAATTATTAAGGGTAAAGGGGCATGACACATGGAATTTACTCTCAGAGGGTTCGGAAAAATGTTATGGGTAAACATATTATAAGAAGAACTAAGAAGCAGATGTGGCAAAATGTTTAAAAACTGACAGATCTGGGTGGAGGATACAAAGCTAATTCTTCTGTACTATTCTTGCAACTTTTCTGTACCTTTAAAATTATTTCAAAATAAAAAATAATCATATGATCCTAAAGTCTAAGCATAGGCCACTTCTATTATATAACAGTTCATCTGAAATCATCAATTAAAAGAAAGAATGTATCAACTATACTTCAATTAAAAAAATACTGGCAAGTGAAAAAAGAAAAGATAGACTAGCTGCAAAATAATATTTAAAGGAAAAGAAAAAGTAAACAACTTCATTAAAACTCATCAGATAACAGAAGGTATTAAAATGCTCAAATGTTCCTTCTAAGATTCTGTGCTTCTAATGAGAAGTCATATCATGGCAAGACAAATAATTACCCTCTTCTTTGAGAAGACGCCACTGGCTCATACTCAACAACAGACACCATCAAAGCAAGCACTTACTTCACCAGGTTTGGCAGACGGGCACAGCCATTTTTCCAACAACATGTCCCAGACTTTTTCCAAATTAATTTCATTGACTTCAGCTATTTCTTTAGCAGCTGTGTGAATATCTAAGATATTCAAGATAAAGAATTAAAAAAAGAACCCCAAGTTTTCAGTGCAAGATACCAGGGAATCAAAAGGATAATTCTCCTTGGATGGAAAGATACAAAAAGAGTTTTGCCCTCACCAGGATAATCTTTCCCAGATGAATTCTGAATTCTTTGATTTATGCTGGGATGTTCGTACAGACTGACAATGAGATGTACTGGTTTTCCGATCACTCTTAAATACTCTGCAGTGTTCAGCTTGTGGGCTATGAGCACAGCTTCCGTGCCTGATCGCCGATACTGAACATGAAGCTTCTTCAACAGAGCTTCAGCTTTTTCACGTGTCTCATCCTTTTAAAAAATTCCAAGCAAACAGAAACTTGTTTTCTAAATCTTCAGTGAGACTAAGAATCCATCTTTATCAATCAAGGTCCTTTCCTGCCTTAGTTACAACCTTAGTATCTACACTAAGCCTCATCTTCTTTCTCCAGTTTAGGTCTCCAACCCTTGAAAATATCTATCACCAAGGTGGGCTGAAAAGGGATGCTAGAGAGCACAACTTAAATTAAAAAGAAAGTGGATTCTGACAATCCAGAGAGGTGAGATGAGGGCAGGGGAGGGAGGTTCAAGAAGGAGGGAATATATGTATACTTATGGCTGATTCTCATTGTGGTACAGCAGAAACCAACACCGTCTTGTAAAGCAAGTATCATCCAATTAAAAATAAGTTTTAAAAAAGAAATAGAAATGTGAACCTAAAAAAAAAAGGCAGAACCTGCACCCTAATGCTCATAACAGCATTATTTATAATAGCAAAGATACAGAAGCAACCTAAGTGTCCACTGAGAGAGAAAAGGCTATAGAAGATATAGTGTGTGATGTGTGTGTGTATTTTCCAGGCAAGAGTATTGGAGATATATATATATATATAAAGGAATATACTCCACCATAACAAAGAATGAAGTTTTGCCATTTGCAACAACATGGACAGACCTGTAGGGTACTATGCTTAGTGAAATAAGTCAGACAGAGAAAGACAAATATTGTATGATGTCATCATTTATCTGTGGAATCTAAAAAATACACAAGTATATATGCAAAACAGAAATAGACTCACAGATAGAGAAAACAAACTAGTGCTTACCAGTAGGGAGAGGAAAGCTGGGAGCGGGGCATGAACTACTATGAGTAAAGTAAATAAGCCGCAAGAATATACTGTACAGCACAGGGAATACAGCCCAATATTTTATAATAACTATAAACAGAGTGTAACCCATGAAAATTTTGAATTAGTATGTTGTACACCTGAAACTACTATTGTAAATCAGCTATACTTCAGTTTAAAAAAGAAGGAAAGAACAGCCTCCCATCTTACAGTTCAGACTCACCTGAGATGGAATATTCTGAAGCCACCTCTCAGCTAAATACAGGCAGAATTTCAAACTGGACATCTTGAAGGAACCTAAAGAGATAAAGAAAGACTTAAAAGAAAATCATAATCCTTTCAAGACTATGTATTTTAGTCAAAATAGCCAGTTTTAAAACAACAGAATGGCATACTCATTGTTAAAAAACAATTTAAGCAGGACAGAAGGAGACAAAGTAGGAAGCAATCCAGAGGGCCATCTCTTCAGCTTCTATTCCTATTCCCTAGACCTCTACATTCCTCTGGAAGTTCTCTGTGCAAGTGTGCACACGTGTGTACAAGCGTTTTATCCCAAATGGGATAAGATCATATATGGAACATAATCTGCTGTTCTCACTTAATATATATCTCAGATATCTTTCCAAATCAGCTACACAGTACTCTATTCTATGAATACGCTTTATTTTTTCTAACCAGTTTTTGACAAATGAGCATTTAGAAAAATTACTTATTTTCGACTTTTGTTACAACTGAAAACATGGCAATAAGTGTTTGTGTACCTGTTTGACCATGTGACAGTGTCTAAGGTTTCGTTATAGAAAGTACGTATGATTGGACATGAGAGGTATGAGTTTATACTCAAGTTGGGCAGTGCCTCTGGCACTAAGCCCCAAGCAAGCAACACTGCACCTTGCTTAGTTCACTGGTGCCTCTTTTTTTTAAATGCATTTATTTAGCTGCTCCAAGTCTTAGTTGTGGCAGGCAGGATCTTTAGTTGTGGCGTTTGAACTCTTAGTTCTCTATAGTCTCTTCAAATAGTTTTAGATGTTATCTCAAAAATATTCGAGTTGCAGCATGTGGGCTCTTAATTCCTTGACGAGGGATTGAACCCAGACCGCCTGCCACTGGGAGCACAGTTCTAGCCCCTGGACCACCAGGGAAGTCCCCTCACTGGTGCCTCTTTAACATATGACAGTGCTACAAGTGAGGACAGGGGGGCAAATATATTTATTTATTTTTATTAAAAAAATTTTTTAGCCATGCCACGCAACATGTGGGATCTTAACTCCCTGACCAGGGACCAAACTCCTCCCGCTGTACTGGAAGCATGGAATCTTAACCACTGGACCGCCCATACCTTTCTAAGCTATTATACTTCTTCTCCTTAAAAGAAACAGAAGGAAATGAAAGAACCATCATTTTTTTTTTTTTTTTACAAGTTACAAAAACAACACAGCCAACCATTTGAAGCTCAATTAAAGGAAGAATCCATACCTTCTGGGACATCCTGGGCAAGACTGATGGCGATGGCTACGGCCCACTCTGGGTTAACTATGGACAACAGGTAGCATTCGATGGTTTGAGTGATCTTGGCTATCTCCTTGTTAATTAGTGTTGAGGATTTGCCCTGCGTTAACTGCAGGAGCTTGGGCTTCAGCTTTTTTTCAAATACGTGTTTGGCTGTAGACACATACAGAGTGTCCAAAGAGAACTTCAAAGAAGGGAAAAGTTATATGACTGACTTATATGCTCACTTTTACAGGCTTTACGTAAATTTTTCTGCAGAGGGGCTGAAAGAATTACAGAACAAAGATACCACTTTCACAGTTTTAACCCATTACCTTCATTAATTTGGAAACTAAGAGCAAGGTTGGGAAGGATTCTTCACTGAGTTCTGTAGCTGGAAAGGAAACAAAGATAGTACGATTTACCTATGGAAAAGGTTTTGGCTATTCAGAACAATTCAAAAGAGGTTAATGAACATACAGAGAATTTTCCAGAAGCTCTGTGCTGTGCCAAAGAATATTAGGTGAAAAGGCAGTCTAGTTTGGGCAGCTGATGGCAAAGTTATGACGTGCTCCAACATATACTGATGTTCTAGGTCCACTGGGGGAGAAATTCTTCTGTATGACTTCAAGTGTTTCAGAAGACTTAGTGCCTGTATTAAAATAAAAAGGTTTTTTCCTGTGAGATTAAACTAATTGTTAAGAGTTTTATGTCTAATTCTATACCATCACAGGATTCCACTCCTGGGACAGTCTCTCCTCATAAAGATGATCAAAACCTTTTGTAGTTTTACCTTTAAAACTATTATACTATTCTTCTAAACCATAACTTCTGTGATTATTAAAGAAATTACACTAATTTCCACTGGAAATTAAACCACCACAATGCTGTTGCTGGTGGGATGTCTTAAACTCCACAGTTCGAAGTTCTCTATAGTCTCTTCAAATAGTTTTAGGTGTATCTTAAAAATACTCGAGTTTACTTTAAGTACATAGGCAGTAGACCTAAAATCAATCCTCTGTGTCCTCTCTTAGGGCTTCCATAGATTCCCAGGTGGCTCAGTGATAAGGAATATGCCTGATAATGCAGGGGACACGGGTTTGATCCCTGGGTCAGGAAAATCTGCTGGAGAAGGAAATGGTAAACCACTCTAGTATTCTTGCCTGAAAAATCCCACGGACAGGGGAGCCTGGTGGGTTACACTACATGGGGGTCACAAAAAGTTGGATACGACTGAGTGACTGTGCACACATACATCTTCTTTTAAGTTTATATCTTATATTTTGGGGGCTTGTATAACTTTTTTTTTT
The DNA here is from genome assembly GCF_014754425.2 of Oryx dammah. NCBI lineage: Eukaryota > Metazoa > Chordata > Mammalia > Artiodactyla > Bovidae > Oryx > Oryx dammah. The sequence continues at coordinate 52,246,958 of NW_024070196.1, forward strand.
TTTTTTACTGTACCTAAAGGCTTGCAGGATCTTAGCTCCCCAACCAGGAATTGAACCCTGACAGTGAAAGTGCTGCATCCTAACCACTGGAACGCCTGGGAAATCCTTGGGGCTTGTACTACTTTTTAAATCAACCCATTTTCTTTTGATTTTTAAAAGCTAATTTGAGAAAATATATAAGCTCCTATGACCAAAATATGTAAAAGAATAGGAAGTTATTTAAAAAAGTGTTAGTTGCTCAGTCGTGTCCCACTCTTCGAGACCCCATGAACTGCAGCTCTCAGGCTCCTCTGTCCATGGGACTCTCCAGGCAAGAATACTGGAGTGGGAGGCCATTCCCTTCTCCAGTGAATCTTCCCAACTCAGGGACTGAACCTGGGTCTCCTGCACTGCAGGTAGATTCTTTACCATCTGAGTCACCAGGGAGGAAGCCCAGTAAGTTACTGCAAGTACTCAAATAGAATTAAGTCCAGGACCTACCTAATATAGAAGGCTAAATCTGATTCTGGGTCTTACATGCTTTGGGATTTTTTTGCCAGATGACAAACATTTTTGCCTTAATTCTTCTATATCAGTCTTTTAATGGCTTTGTACTTTTGGTGAGTTTTAAATTGCCCCAGTAGAGCAAAAACTGGATTAAGATAGACTTCTCTGGTGGTTAAGACTTTGTACTAGACTTTATACTTCCAAAGCAAGGGGTGCAGAGTCAATTCCTGGTTGGGGAACTAAGATCCTATATGTCACAAGGTGTGGCCAAAAAATAAAATAAGATAAGGCATGGAGAATAAAAAACTCTTTTTACTCTGTATCCCTTTAAAGAAAAGGAAATAGAGTAAAAAAAAAAAAATGTACAGTTTCAAAGGAGCTCAGAGAACAGTTCAGAAAGACACCAAATAACAGTAATTTTTTAAAAATTATCTAAATTAAAAACATAATTTTAAAATCTATGATATATTTGTTTTACCTGATTAATATTAATGTTGGTTATCTTCTCATCAGCTCTTTCTATGACTTTCAAGACAACTTCAATCATCTCATAGTCATAGGGATCCAACTGCATAAAAACAAAAATACATCAAAACTGAAGATGTTGCCATGCTGGTTGATGTTGCCAGTTATGTTCATTGGCACAGATTACAAATATAACACCTCAGTGCATTACCGTATTAAATTATTCTTTTAAAAAATGAACTAACATTTTCTCATCTCTAAAATCAACTCTTAGAATAAACACATGTGCTTTAAAACATCTTGAAAGCTCTTTTTAAAAAAACCTGTATGAGGCAAAGTTGGGTGAATAAAGAAAAATGTTCTTAAGGGACTAAAAGCCTAGAAAAATAAACATATAAAAATTTTACAACTTTATAAGATTTTTAAATTAAAATTCTATTTCTGTCTTTTATGATGAAAAAATTAGAACAGGATAAAACTGACCTTTTTTTTGAAATGACATAATTAAAAGTGTGGGCCTCCCAGTAAAACCTTTTCAAAGGACTTCATTACAGCTATAATCACATACAAGCTACAAAAACTAGCTGGGTGGTATCTATATATGCTTATAAAGAGAAAGGAAATATTTCCTTTGTTCCATTTCTGCCCACATACCATTACTTAAAAAAAAACAATTTAAATGGCAACTAAATTCACATGAATAATAACACTGAACAAAGTGAGAAGATGATTTCTATAGTACCTATAAATTTTGAGCTAGTCTATATTATTTTTGGCTGAATTACAGACAAAACTTTAACTGAAGTATTTCTTGTAGTCATATAGTTTTATTTCCCCACCCATCCACCTTCATTCCCCCATCAAACTACCCCTTGACCTCAAAGTTCCAATTCTTAGAAGATCCCCTAAAAAAAAAAGAAAAACCAGACAAGAGCACAAATACGTGTGTATGAAGATATTCCTTGTAACAACTTAGAGTAATTAAAATTTGCAAACAATATAAAAGTCCATTCATAAAAGCCTGGTTAAACAGGATATTTCATCCACATAATGGAATAATAAATACATATCTACCAAAAATGGGAGAGATGTCTATTTATTGACATGTAAAATATGTTAAATGAAAGAGAGTAAAAAGATAGTATATTTAGTCTAAGATCTAAGATATCTACCGAACTATTAACTTTTTATTTATAGGAATGGGATTATGGGGAAACTTACTTTTTGATTTATATCCTTCTCTGTAGTTTGATCTTTTTCAAAGAATGTGTGCTATTTTTAAAAGTCTGGGGAAAAAGGGCTATTTTTATTTGGGTGGGGGGAAGACAGGAAAAGTACTATATTAAATTATAATAAGAATACAGAAATCTAAAATTTTCTGAAAATACCTTACAAAAAAATATAGGACTTACTTTTCCAATTTGTTACCATATATACCTGATTAGTTAAGGGTAGGAGGGCTGTTTGAAATGACCCGATGCATTCATTTCACCATTCATCTACCTTATGCAGTATTCCACTAAGACTGATGACCAAATCTTTTGTGCTCGTCAGTAAAGGAACCATTTCGAGGGCTTTGGCCAGGAGTTTGGAACGCTGCTGCTTTGTGGATCCTGTGCTCACATCTTCCTGGCTCTGGCTGGCATTCGTGTTGTGGAGGAGTGTTTCAATGAACAGCTGAAGGGCCGCATCAGCATCCAGCTGAAACGTGCTGAAATGAGTATTCAGTTACCCATGAATCTCCCAGAATGCATGCCTTTCTAGACAGAGCTTCTCACAGAAAACTCAGGTTTACATACGACAATTTTAAAGTCATTCCCTGAGATTCTAAAGGTCATCTAAATTTATTCAGTGGGAATGCCTGAGGCAAAAGAGTCACTGTCAACCAAAGAAAAATCACCGACGCCATGTGAGCATAAAGATGGTGAAATGAGCCTGACAAAATTAGAGCTCTTTAAATTTCACAAAAGAGGTCAATACCAGAAAACAACAGGCAAAAAATCTCCCAGTTTCAATTAAAAAAGAAGAGGGGGTGTGTGTACCTCATTCTGGCTTTGCAGCAGTCCAAACTGAAGAATGGCAGTTTTGTTACATCAGAGTACAGGTAAATCAGAGCTACTTAGAGCTGTGAGTAGCCTCCAGTTCCTGACTCGCAAGTCCAGGATGGTGACAGCCAGGGACAATACTCCCCACCATCCACAAGGACAAAGAACCAGATCCCTGTCTGGTGAGGAAGGGGACTCAGCAGTCTCACTATCAAGAACTCAAGATTCCACTCATCTGTCACAAACTGGGTGAGGGTTACACCATCCATGGTATTTTAGAAATGATCACTTATTATCTGACCTTGTGCAGGGCACCTGAGAGGGGTATGTTCACTCATATGTAAACTGGTGATAATATACAATAAAAGTGAAATGAGATGATGTGTGGAAAACCACTTTGAAACTAATTATGGGCCAGCAGATTTAATACCTAAATTTATCAGACAAATAAAACTCAAATGTAAATGACAAATCGTTTGACTGTTCTCATTACACTAAGCTGTATCTATAAACAACATTTAGTCTTAGATTTTTTAAGTTATTTAAAAAAAAAATTCTCCCTAAATCATACTTTCACCAATTTTAATTTAAGATTGCTTTGAGCCCCTAAGTTGATTTGATACAGAAGTTTACTTGCTTAGAACATCCCAAGCTTCTCTGATCATGTAAATGGTCTGGATTCTGGAACACCTATTAAGACCAGATTCCTGGGCCTCAGATCCACTGAATCAGAACCAACAGAGGGACCCAGGAATCTGTATTTTTAACTAAGGGCCCTAGGTGATGCTTATCATGAGGCAAGCTGGGAAAACACTAAACAGTGAATTTAAAAGGTGATATATAAGAGAATCTAATCTGGTTTGGATTTACTCAGTGTAGGGCTGAGCAAAAGAAAACATCAGAGGTCATGGGTCATGTGTAATAATCATTGTTAATCACTGTGTTCTCTCATTAGGATTACCAGTTTGTTGCGCTAATAGCAAAAATACCATTGAGATTTAAAGAATTACCTGCAATATTCCAGAATGATGCTTGTGTCCATATCTATGTTCTTCACAAGAGCTTTGATGAGGTCTTTCTTAGTGAGAAAATGTTGCCTGAAAACTGGCTGGAAAGAAATCTAGAAATAAAAAGAGCAGAAGAAAAAACTTGCTAAACTGAAAATGTATCAGAGTAAGGGTACCATCGTGTTGTGCCCTTTCACTGTCCAATTTTATACAGAAACATTTTTCTACAGCTCCTTCAACTTTTACTTTACTCACGTTGAGCATCACTCCGAAATTTCAGGTCCAAAATCTCAGTCATACTAACCCCTGGTGCTTCATCGCTAAAGTATGGCAGTTAGCAACAAACAGTCCCATTCTGGAATAGGAATGAGGCTTCAAAATACATATTCAAAATATATTCTACAGTGGTTCCATTCCTGATAAGCCAACTATTTGCAAATAAAATAAAATGCTTTACATTCACAGTAAAGAAAACAGGATTTTGTATTTGCAAATTGAAAAACAAGGGCCACTTGCTTCTCCCTGGGAGGAGTTGCTGAAGCTTAGTATACCTGTATTTACATTTATATATATTATCTTTAACTTACTAACATACAATAAAGTACGAGGTTAAAGGGCAGGCCTGGAATAGCTTTAAATGTCAATTAATACTAGATACATTCCTAATGAGAAGGCTTAGTAGATGAAATATCAAGCTTCTAATTTATTTAAAAATAGAGCAAAATGAAAATGAGGCAAAAGGTCCTTATTTCTTTGAGATTGAAAAGGTGGGTACTTCATTTACCTAAAACTTATGTGCCATAGTTTATATTTACATATAACCTCTCCAAAGGGCTTCCCTGGTGGCTCACTGGTAAAGAATCTGACTGCAAAGCAGGAGACGTGGGCTCAATCCCTGGGTGGGGAAGATCCCCTGAAGGAGGGCATGGCAACCCACTCCAGTATTCTTGCTGGGAAAATCCCACGGACAGAGAAGAGAAGTCTGGTGGGCTACAGTCCATGGGGTTGTGAAAGATTTGGACACAACTAAAGTTACTGAGCACGAGCCAGAGCAACCTCTCCAAAAGCAAAGGACAATGAGTCCTTTGTTTTACATTTTTCAACTGGGTAATTATCAGAATGGATGAAACTTCACAGCACTTGAAGAATACTCACACCAAGTTTACTAAGACGAATACCCCACCGGGCATCAGTACTGAGTTCACAGAACTTAAACTTCGTTTCTATTTCCTGACAGAGACTGGCCAACTGAGACCCCACCAGAGATATTGCCTAAAAAGTTAAAATAGAATTAAAATTCAGTTGCAAATAGACAATGTTTTAATACTTTTTATGCAAAACTCAACAATAAAAACCATAATCTTCAGTCTTTCTTTATGGTAACAGTTGGAATGTTACATGTTGCTTTGTAAACCATCATGACTTACACTTAGGTAATAATTACTTTGGTAATTTGGCTTTTAGTGTGATGCCATAAATTTAGGCTGGATTTCTTTCATAAGAAAAGGCCCAATTTGAGCTATCTTACAAGTAAAATCCCCACAAAGGGCAAATTTTAAAACAAACATTAAAGACAAGTTTCGCATCCATTAAACTTGTCCTGTGAAAAAGAACTGGCCCGTGAATCTAAGGTTTCAAATACACTAGAATAAGAATAGGCAGTGAGGTTCTGTGGCTGCATACAGATTTAAGAAATAAAAAAATACAATTCCCTGGGTTAAGCAATGCTTAGGATCTGCATATGCAATCTCTGGTGTGTCACTAGTTAAGGAAAAGCTAATAGAAACCATGTGAGTTAGCTTGATGATGCTTCTGCTAAATCTTGAAAATTTGGTGGCAAGGCCAGTTTTATTTCTTTTGCTAAATCTTTAATTCTTCAGGAACCAAAGGTGTGCCTCCTTAGGTCATACCAATATTTTGTCATAATTCTGCCATGCTTTATCTGTGAGCTTCCAGAGATTCTCAAAGACTTCTTTTTGCGGTAAGAGAGTGCAGTACCCCAGTGCCAAGTCGAGATCCACCAGGCGACAATTAAATACCTGTAGAGAGAAAGCACCTGGAGAAGCAAGTTCCTCACAATTAAAACAGAACTCGGTCTCTAATGGCTGATTTGCCACTAAATTTAATTTTAGACTAAGAAAGAACAAGCGTTGCACAAAAAGTTATTTACAGTAAAATAATTCTGAGTTGCTGCTTAGATTTCATGTCTTTTATCACTACTACAAATTTAAGGAAAGCAACTCTAGCAAGTTCTATGTGACAGAGCACACCTTCAGAAGCAATCAGGGTGGGGGCAGTGGGGCGGGAGAGGAACTTAGCACAAACAAATACTCACTTTGTACAAGAGTGTGGTGGCATTTCCCCTGATAAACGTAACAGCTTTCTCTTTCAATTCCATAACAAGGTGCCTGGATTTAACTAATGGGGCCTCTTCAAACAACTTAAAAAAAAAAAAAAGGGAAGAATCCTCAGGTCCATTTCTATGAGCGCTTTGAAAACTTTCCTTAAATATTAAGGAACTTTGAAAATTCACCATCCTATGCAAATAGCACTGTCATTTAATCTATAATGACAGAAAGCTGGGACGTGAAGGGGAATTAACTGGGAAAGGACAAAAATAGAACCTTTTAAAATACTCTGTACCTTGATTATAGTGTTGGCGACAAGGTGAAAATACATTGGTTGACATACTTAAAATACGTGCATTTTAATTTTGAAAGCTATACTTCAATAAACTGGTTTTTTTTTTAAAAGAAAAACTGGCATTTAGTAAATATCAATAGAGTAGTAGAAATGAATGCAGTTCCCTCTGAGACCAGCTTCATAAGCAAGTTATCAATAGATAGCTTGTCTTCTAGAGTCTTTTCATAATGTTGTCAGGTAATAATTACAGTAGTTTGGGCCACAGTAAAAACAAAGAGCAGATGGACAATTTCCGATAAAATGCAAGTATACATTTTTGTAGATGTTCAACAGATGTTTCCTAAACCTGGCAAATAATCAATTTCCTCACTACAAAGCCAAATGGGAAAACGTGGGCCCCAATTCTTTTAACAGTGCTTTTGTATCTATATTCTTGCAAACTGAAAGTATTTGTTCTCGAAATAATACCTTTTCGCTCAAACTGGCATTCATGAAGCTTGACACAGAGTGCTGAAGGCAGGTACCAAAGGAACCAATCACAAATTTTAGGGCCAGTTCCCACTGGCTAGATTCCTGAAGGTTCTGAAGCAAGGAAGAGATGGAATGGATAACAGGTAACATCAGGCTGTCTCCTGTGAAGTGATAAAAAAGAATTTTACTTGAATAAAAGTATTTTAATCTTTAGATTTTTTTTTTTTTTTTAAACAAAGACCATATTTGGAAACTGTCTTCAGGGACGGTCTACTTCTTCAATGCACATAATAGTCAGAATTGGTTCTCAAAGTTAGTAAATGAGAGTTAACAAGAGGTCTGATTGAAACCGGAAAATAGTTAAGTACATGGGTATGGAGGTACTTTGATTTTAACTTGCTTATTCTGAGGTGCTTTACGTCATGAGCTGAAGAAAACCACTTCTCCACTTGGAAGACCAAAATGTAGAACAGGTTCACAAAAGTTAACACTAGATAAGCCAAATGACCCACTCTCCTGACTGTTTGAAGAGTAACAATGTAACAGTAGTAACTAAGAAACTAGGACATTGTATCAGGTTCATATTCAGGATTTAAAGAACTTTCTGTACTGGCATATTTACAAAATTGAAACAGTGGTTATACATGTTTGAAGCCAAATACCTTCACTGGCGAAGCAGTATGGTAAACTCATAGAATCCAGGGGATATCTCTTGCTTTCTACAAAACAGAATAAATTCAATAATAACTCTTTCATAAAACAAATAGTCCCAGGGATACTTTAATATTGTGCTCTTATCAAATAACATTCTAAAGCAATCTGCTACTTAAACAATAAAAAAAACCCAAGTATACATACAGAAAAATACACAGAAAAGTGTACATCCAGACCAAGAAACAGAACACTAAGAGCTCCCAGAAACCGCCCCCTTGTCTCCTTCTGGTCAACCCCCAAGAGTAACCACCATCCTCATTTCCAACAGCATTGCCTCCTTATAGCTTGTTCTTTAAGTAAATGAAATCATACAATATGTATTCTTTTATTCCTTCCTTCATTTGTTCAGCATTATGTCTGTAATATGGAGAAGAACACAGCAACCCACTCCAACAATCTTGCCTGGAGAATCCCATGGACAGAGGAGCCTGGCGGGCTATTGTCCACAGGGTCACATAGAGTTGGATATGACTGAAGCAACTTAGCACGCACACACTCATGCCTACAAGTGATTCATCCATGTTACTGGGTAGTTCCAGTTCCAAACCCAGAAATACACAGAAAAAAAATATTACATAGATGAGAATTACCAGCCAGAGGTACAAGTGACGAAATCAATTCATAGATGACAGGGAGCACCATCTGTGACTCAAGAACTATTCCATCTTCACTGAAGAAGTCACAGTAAGACCACTCCTCATATGGATCTTTATGAGTTCCAAAAGAAGTCTAAATATCAAAGTATACAGAGAACACATAGAAAAGGACACTGTGGGACAGATACCCTCTTCACTGAGTAGAATCCAGAATCAGACCTGTTAGAGCCAAATGTAATTTTAGCCAGACTATAAAGTCTGTCTCTTCTGGTCGAGGGCTTAAAATACTGCTGCTTTAAGTTAAATTATTGCTCAGGGAATTTCCTGGCAGTCCCGTGGTCAGGATTTGGTGTGTTCACTGTGGGGGTCCGGGTACCACTTGTGGTCAGGGATGATCCCACAAACCGTGAGACCAAAAAATAAAATAAAATAAATAGTTACTCTGGACAATGTCCAGAGATGCCTTGTTTGAGGCCCAATGTTTCAAAAGAGTGCAGCAAATTAAAGCCAATAAATGTGACTAGAAAAGAGAAGTGGTCTCACGTCCTTAAGTAGTTCTCTGGTGTACAGTAAGAAAATATAAGAGGTTGATTCAGTATTTTTATAAACTATGCAAATAATTTAAAAGTGGTATATAATGGATTGGGCTGGGGTTTTAAGGGAAAGAAATTCAGAGCAATTTACTTTCGTGAGAATTCCACAATCATCCATTTGGCACTGTCTGGAAAGCTCTACTGCCATCAAAGTATATTTACAGAGTTCTAAGGCATCCAGCAAAAAATCTGAAAGTGGAGAAAAATCATTAAACTATTATTTCATGTGTTTAGAATAACAACAACAACAAATCTTTTTAATAATTACCATTCAAAATCCTAAGACAGGCCACAAAGTAGACAGAAAGGTTTTGACATAGCTTTGACTACCCTAAATAATACAGGTCAATATTTTTCTTAAGCTTGACTGGAAAGTAAGATCAGATATGGGGAGGAAAGGAATTTCACCATCCCCTGAAAGTGAGTATTGTCAACAGTCAGAAATGACATTGCTGGGACTTCTCTAGTGGTCCAGAGTCTAAGCCTCTACACTCCCAATTCAGGGGGCCTGGGTTCGATCCCTGGTCAGAGAACTAGATCTCACCCGCTGCAACGAAAGACCCCGCTTGTTACAACTAAGACCTGGCACAGCCAAATAGATAAATAAATATTTTTTAAAAATGACATTGCTAACTTTGGAAATATTTAAAAATAGTAATCCCCACAGAGATTCAATTATAAGTGCCCCTTTGTGAAAGGGGTAACGATCTCGCCATACCTTCACACGGCCAGTTATAAGAGGAGAGCATTAACTACGCAAAAATGGAATGAAGCAGAGAACATAAAACTATGTAGATTATAAATCTTGTCACCTGGACTGCAGATGGTGGCAGCCTGGCATGCAAGGTCGTGTATCTCGGAGGGAAGATTTAGACCCACAGGTACTGTCACTGGAATGCCACTGGCCAACATGTGACACAGCTTCTGACACGTTAGGAACAGGAACTGCCCAGTGTCGGTATTGCAGTGATATTTAAACAAGTCCCTTTAGAAGAAAGCAAGTATCAGAAGTTAGAACACTCACATGGGAAGCAGATGTGTTTGCCTTACTCAGACTAATACATAATCACTACCAGCATATACAATGTCTTTAAATGTTTTCACAGTCTACAGCAAAAACTTGCTTGGGGCACTGTTGTAGTGCAAGATGACCTACACTACTTGGGGGTCAGTTACTAGACTTCTACGCTCCCTCTTTCTGACTCAGGCAACCAAGACAGGCTCTCAGGGTGAGAAACCAAGAGTCATTTCTGTGGAAGTGAAAGGGTCACCAGCCCTACCTTTTTAAATTTTTTATTGCTTATTGAAAATTAGGCTTATAGCTTTAAAAAAAATTGTTGATTATAGTTGCTTTACAATGTCGTATTAGTTTCTGTTGTGCAGCAAAGTGAATCAACTATATGTATACATATATCCTCTTTATATATACATGCATATACTCTTGTATATATATGAGTATAGATACATACATATACTCTTTTCTCTTTTTTTGGATTTCCCCTTTGCTGCTGCTGCTGCTAAGTCGCTTCAGTCGTGTCCGACTCTGTGCGACCCCATAGATGGCAGCCCACCGGGCTCCCTGGGATTCTCCAGGCAAGAACACTGGAGTGGGCTGCCATTTCCTTCTCCAATGCATGAAAGTGAAAAGTGAAAGTGAAGTCGCTCAGTCGTGTCTGACTCTTAGCGACCCCATGGACTGCAGCCCACCAGGCTCCTCTGTCCATTGGATTTTCCAGGCAAGAGTACGGGGGTGGAGTGCCATCGCCTTCCCCGGATTTCCCGTTTAGGTCACCACAAAGCAGCGTTCCCTGTGCTATACAGTAGGTTCCCATTAGCTCTCTATTTCATACATAGCATCAATAGTATATATGTGTCATCTATCTCCCAATTCATCCCCTTCCCTCATTCCCCTTGGTGTCCGTATGTTTGTTCTCTACGTCTGTGTCTCTAGTTTTGCTTTGTAAATAAAATCACCTATACCAATTTTTTCAGATTCCACATGTATGTGTTAATATATGGTATCTGTATTTCTCTTTCTGACTTACCACCAGCCCTATCCTTATCATCAAAGAAATAAATGAAGTCGGTGTTCCTTTCTGATGAGCTGTGTGATCTGGGGACTAAGAACTCACCTGCATTTTCTCAATGCAGCTTCTACGTTCCCATCGCTCAAGGCCCTCAAGGTCAGCTCAGCTTCCAGCTCTTGCCTGGACACCTGCAGGGTCAGCGCCTGTCGGTGCAGCTTGGACTCAGCGCTCAGCCTCTGCTCCTCAGTAGCCCGGGGCTCTGCTGGCCTCCAGGGTTTGTGTTTAGCCTGTGCAACTTGGTGAGCTTTAATGTGTTGTTCCCGGAGCTCTGCTACCAGAGAACTCTTGCTATAATCTTCAAATGAAAGAAAGACCTCAAAGTTCTCCTGCAGTAAGGCAAGCGAGACAAAGCCCCATGTCTGTTCAGTTCATCCATGGCTGAACATCACTGGTGTGTCATGAATCTCTCTTTTCTCCCTTGTAAATTAAGAATTTAAGTCTCTATATTTCAAAAGTAACTTATATAAAGGTTGGGACAGGGGAAAATATCACTTTAACCCAGGGTTTTCCTAACCTCAGCACTGCTGAGTGTATTTGGCTCAGTAATTCTGTTGTAATTCTAAACCTACTGCAATTCTCAGTAATTCTAAACCTAACCCTGAACAGGAGAAAGGGGTTAAGTACTAGGTTTGTGCAATTCCATCCTGGCAGCTTGAAGAAGCCAGTTGTGCTGTTTTCTGTAATAACTCCTGGTTGGCTTCTAACTCTGGAACTAGGATTTATTTTTCCAACCCAATAAAAAAAGTCCTCCTGAAGCCCAAGGAAGGGCACCAAGAGGCAGTGGCAGTCAGGGGGACTTTTTTGACACCACACTTTAGAGCAGCGTTTCTCTACCTGCCAGATAACTGTTTCCTGCAGAGGCTGTCTGGGTACAAGAGGTTGTTTAGCAGCATCCTCGGCCTCTCCCCACTACAGCTGGCACAAGGAATGCTCCACAAATAGTAGCATAACTAAACACGACTTTGCTTAGATCAAAACTGTTGCTTTAAAAGATCTGCAATTTTCAGATTTAACAAGAATGTGGAGAAGTTAACTTATGCTGACTCCTGGGTGCTTTACATGAAGACATCTATTGTTTAAAATGGAAGGTCTCAAACTTTAGGGGTGCAGCACCTCTTTATACTCTTAAAAACTATTGAGGGGGGCTTTCCGGGTGGCTCAGTGGTCAAGAATTTGCCTGCCAGTGCAGGAGACAGGTTCGATCCCTGGTTCGGGAAGACCCCACAGGCCGAGGAGCAGCTAGGCCCAGGAGCTGCAACTACTAATGTCTGAGCGCCCAAGAGCCCAATGATAGAAGCCACCACCATGAGAAGCCTGAACATCACAACTAGAGCGTACCCCCTCCTCTCTGAAACTAGAGAAAAGTCTGCACAGCAATGAAGACCCAGCATAACCAAAAAGCAAAATAGGGCCCTCCTCCAAATTTTAATGAGATATCTATCAATATTTACTGTATTGGAAATTAAACAAAAATTTAAAATACGTGAGCATATAAAAATGCACATTCTATCAGCCTTTAGAGTGACAATGTTATCACAGCATGAAGCTTCTGAAAACCCCACTACTCTCATGAGAGAATATGGATGGAAAGAACAAATCACTTCTTATTTTTGCTATAAATATAGTTTTAATCTGATGGACTCCCTGAGAGGGTCTCAGAGACCCTTGGGATTCCATGGGCTATTCTTTGAGAAACTGTGGTACAATAAATTGTGATAAATTATTTCTTCTTCCCATACTTCGAGATAAAACAGTTTAGAGTTACATTTGCCATTTACTTCAAGTTTTCACAAAGACATCCTTGTATGTACTCCATTTCCTACTTATCGGCGAGCCCTGATAGCCCTTCTATTTACAAAGTCTTTTCACATTAGGAAAGACCTGGAGCCAAAATAAAGTTAATTTCAAATTTCACATCTGAAGACAGTTAATCCATTCAAAGTGAACAGAAATTAATTTTCAAGAAAAAGCAAAGTGCCTAGAATGAAACTATATAGAAAAAAAGTAAAGACATTATGAAGTAGATAGTCATCTTTTGGACCAGTTTCTACATAAAATTTGCTGTCTTTCACAATATTTTGAAACACTATGGTTTCTCAGTTTCCTCCTCTATAAAGGAGAATGGTAATAGTAACCTCTGTGGGGAGCTACTCTGACAATTAGATAGCACATGAAAAGCCCCTGGAATCATGTATAGTACATGGTAAGAACTGAGTAAGTGATGGCTACTGTTAGCCATCATTCAGGATCATTGGAATTAAATAATCTATACAGATACCTTAAATCAAAATAGTTTTTTTAAAAAGGCATAAACGATTGATAGAATATAGTTTAAAAAGAGAGTTGTTATTTAGTCACTAAGTCGTGTCCAACTCTTTGCAACACCATGGACTGCAGCACGCCAGGCTTCTCTGTCCTCCACTGTCTCCTGGAATTTACTCAAGTTCATGTCCATTAAGTCAGTGATGTTATCTTATCCTCTGCTCTCTTCTCCTTTTGCCTTCAATTTTTCCCACCATCAGCGTCTTTTCCAACGAATCAGCTCTTTGTATCAGGTGGCTAAAGTAATGGAGCTTCAGCTTCAGTATCAGTATCAGTCCTTCCATTGAATATTCAGGGTTAATTTTCTTTAGGATTGACTGGTCTGATCTCCTTGCAGCCCAAGGGACTATCAAGAGTCTTCTCTAGCATCACAATTTGAAAGCGTCAATTCTTTGTCACTCAGCCTTCTTTATGGTCCAGCTCTCACATCTCTACACAACTACTGGAAAAACCATAGCTTTGACCATACAGAGCTTTGTCAGAAAAGTGATGTCTCTGCTTTTTAATACGCTGCCTAGGTTCCCAAGGAGCAACTGTCTTCTAATTTCATGGCCGCAGTCACCATCCGCAGTGATTTTGGAGCCCAAGAAAAGAAAATCTGTCACTACTTCTGCTTTTTCCCCTTCTATCTGCCATGAAGTGATGGGACCAGATGCCATGACCTTAGTTTTTTAATACTGAATTCTAAGCCAGCTTTTTCACTCTCTTCTTTCACCTTCATCAAGAGACTCTTTAGTTCCTCTTCGCTTATATGCGGGTATTCGGGTCAAGAATCAACAGTTAGAATCTTACATGGAACAACTGACTAGTTCAAAAAAGAGAGAACATTTCTTAAAAAGTTAAAACAACACAGAATTGCCATATGACTCAGCAATTCCTCTCCCGGGTATATACCCAAAGGCACTGAAAGCAGGAACTTAATGGATATTTGTACCTCCATGGGCAATGCAGCATTATTCACAACAGCCCCAATGGGAAAACAAACTGAGGGGCCATCAAGAAATAAACAAAAATGTGATGGAGCTGTACAGTGGAATGTTATTCAGAGGAAGGAAGGAAGTTCTATACATCTACAACATGAATGAACCTTGCAAACATTATACTAAGCAAAAAATGTCAGACACAAAAGGACAAATATTGCAAAATTCCACTTTTATGAAATTTCTAGAACAGGCAAATTCATAGAGATTAAAAGTTGATTAGAAGTTACCAGGCGCTGCAGGAAGAGAGGAATGGGGAGTTACATTGTTGAACAGATGCAAAGTTTCTGCTTGAGGTGATAAAAAGCAGACGCTGGTGATGGTTGTACAACATTGTGAATGGAGTCAACACCACTGAATTCTATATTGAAAAATGGTTAAAATAGCCAATTTTACATTGTATGTATTTTACCATGATTTAAACAATCAGTAATGCAGTACATCGAAAAAGTTACTGAATTATACATACACTTCAAATGGATGAGATGTATGGTATGTGAATTATATCGCTGCTTCCAAAAAAGAGACAGTGGTAAAGAATTTGCCTGCCCAATGCAGGAGACACAGGTTCAATCCCTGGTTCGGGATTGAAGTGGCAGAGCAACTAATCCTGGGCACCACAACTATCGAGCCTATGATTTACAGTCCGGGAACCACAACTATTGAACCTTTGCACCACAGTTACTAAAGCTTATGCGCCGCTAATAAGACAAGCCACCACAATGAGAAGCTGAGCACTGCAACTGGAAAGTAGAGAAAAACCCTGCACAGCAAGGAAGACTCAGCATAGCCAAAAGTAAATGGATAAATAAAATTAGTTTTTTAAAAAAGAGAAAAAGAAAACCAGTGTATCTACAGTTCCTGAAGGCTGGTGCAGAAAATCTTGAGGAGGAACTGATCATTTATGTCAAATGCACTGATTAGCCAGGTAACAATGTCCAACGTGGCTTAACTTACCTGTAAGCTAGCAACAGTTTTAAACTGTTTCAAGGTTTCTTCCCATTCATCCCTCTTCTGTAGATTGTCTGTAATTCAATTTTTAAAAGTTATAGAAGACATCCAAATTCTGATAGTATCAGGATTTTTAAAAGCTAAAATTTTAATTCACTTTGGTTTTCTCAAATCTTCAGTAGTTCTTTTCAGATTCTGATAGAAGACAATTTAAGTAAGCACAAAAAGAAATCTAGGGAGGGAGGTTCAAGAGGGAGGGGACAGAAGTAAACCTATGGCTGATTCATGGTGATGTATGGCAGAAACCATACAACACTGTAAAGCGACTGTCCTCCAATTAAAAAAGAAGAAACCTAAGTATTCTCTTTGAAAGTAGAAAAGAGAAGTTTTTTGGTTACATGAGAAATGGCAAGTTTTCTGAAATAAATTCTAGATTTTTTTCCCCCCAAGAGAGTTACTTTGGTAATTATTTGTCTGTTCTAACTTTTCTTGTTAGAAATAGTACATTTATTTTTTCTAAAATTTTGGCCACACCTCAAGGCATATGTGACCTTAGTTCCCTGACCGGGGATCAAACTTGAGCCCTCTCTCCATGGAAGGTGGCGTCTTAACCACTGGATTGCTGGGGAAGTCCCTTGCTAACTGTTTTAAGTTCAAGGTTAAATGGTTTTTTCCTCAGTCATAATCAAATGGTAAATGAGCAATGTGAGTAAACAGTGTAAGGCACCAGAGAAATCTAGCCTGGCATTAAAACAGTCACTGAAGTATGTACAAATGATGAGCTACTCTTAGATGATTCTGCTCTTACACTGCTAATCAAAAGAATAAGGCAAGGAAGGCTTTTCCTGAAGAAAAATGTGTGGGATCAAACAAGACAATCAGAGGATTTCATTGGTGGTCCAGTGGCTAAGATTCCACACTCCCAATGCAGGGAGCCCGGGTTCAGTCCCTAGTCAGGAAACTAGATCCCACATGCTGCAAAAAGAGCTGGCGCAGTCAAATAAGTAAATATTACAAACAAACAAATGAAAACATACAGTCAGAGCCAAACAAACAAAAAGACACAATGAGAGCCTGTGCACCAGTATGGCAGGTGTCACTGATACCTACTCCTGGAAAAGGATCAGTTTTAGAACTAAACCAAAGTGAGGGAACAGAAATGGAAACTACCTTTCTGACTGTTGCAAAGTATTTTAAGAATGTCCACTGATGTCTTCGCTACAGACAGTCTCCAGGCCTTGTCCTAAAAAGAGAAATGCAAAATGAAGTCCATTTCTTGTATCTGCCATTATATAGGTACTACATATATAAACAAATACATAAAAAGCACAGAATCAGAATAAATAATAGAAATGGCTGAACAGTCAAAAGGTCTGTGTAATAGGGAGTTGGGCACTCAAGGAAAGGATGATAAATGAATACTATATAAGCTGCTGCTAAGTCGCTTCAGTCGTGTCCGACTCTGTGTGATCCCAATATGAGAAATACCAAATGGACTCTTGGATGTATGATTTAGGGATACCACAGAATATGCAAATCTCCCACATCACCTTTCAGTTACACTGTAATTAACAAGCATTTGGATTTTGTTTCTTTTAATAGCTTATACTTATTATTTGAAAAAATATCTGGATAAAGCTCTTTGGAAAAGTTAAAAAGAACTGAACTTGTTTAGTATAGAAATCAGAAGTCTAAGAAATAATCATTATCCTCAAGACCAAAAAAGAAAAAAATAATTTTTTTTTTTTTAAGATAAGAAAACCAACGAGGGAAAAGCTTTAATTTAAAGAGATGATGTATGTAAAAGGCTTAGTAAGGGTCGGGTTCATATGAAGTACTCAAACATTTTGATCATGGGTTGTAGTTGAAGCTGGTGGTTGAGAACACAGAGTTTTAAATGAGGTGCTGCCACTTTCCAAATACTCTTGGGAAAAGCCACTAATTTTAAAATTTTAGTTTCTAAACTCAATCAGTAAGGAGCTAACAACAGGGCCTCCGTCACAGCGATGTTCACTGCTTTACTGTAAGGAAGAAATGGTAATCCATTTGAAGTACTCTAATGCTTAGGGAACAATAAGAGGATAATAAATTTTAGGTGTTTAAAAAAATCATTTCCCTAAAGGTAAAAAAATGACTGAAGTGGAGACTTCTCTGGTGGTCTATGCTCCCAATGCAGGGGGGCTTGGGTTTGACCCCTGGTCAGGGAACTAAATCCCACATGCAGTAACTAAGACCAGGAGGAGCCCCCACCTCCAAAAAAAAAAAAAAAAGGCTGCAATGGGAAAAAAAGAAAAAGATTGAAGTGAATCACTGAGAAAGACTGGGAAGTAAGTATATCCAAAGGTTTTAAAAACTCAACTCCCCTGGATAAATTAGGTTTTCCGGTCCCTTATCTTCTATCCCAAATTGGCTTTCTGGTAACTGCTTCTAAATTTCAAGGTTCTGTTCTCAGATTAGATATACATTGTTTCTGTGGCTGACCTTACTTGAGAGTAATGATTATGCCCCATGCAATGTAAAACACTGTTTACACTTTAAGGCATTAGGGAAAACTCTATGTCCAACAGGTGCTTCAATTATTCCTTCTGATCTGCAGATCCTAGTGTGGGCACAGAGGCATTGCTCCAAGGCAGCCATATTTGTTTTTTATTTCTATATGATAAATTTTTGACACAGTAAATGGGAAATTTTCATATTAGGCCACTGTAGCAGTGAGAAGGACAAATACTCTTACCTGTGAGTCTGTCTTTTCTATCCTATTGATAAATAGCCATAAAAACTGGATTTATCTTCATTTAGTAAAAATCTCACCTCATTAGAAGCATCTGGTTCTTCCTGTAAAGCCAGTCGTGCCCATATGATTACTCTTTCTGCAGTTTTCTTAGCTTCAGCAAAAGGCAAAGACCTCAACAGAAGGACACAGTCTTCACCCTACAGAGTTTGAAAGGAAAAAAAAACAGCTGGTACTGTCAAGGAATGATTTGGATTTACCTCTTAACTTTATTATTTAAAGATGAAATGATATTTTGAAAAACAGATTATGATTCCATGGTTTAAACATCTAAAAATCGTTTCATATGACAGAAAACAAAAAAATTAAAATACTACCCTTTGTAATTCTTGGGTATGCCTAACAGTTTTAGAATTATATAAAGACACTTAAAAATACAAAAATAAACCCACATCCTATTCTGGAAACAAAGGATCCTATAGCATATATAAAACATGAGCTAAGTTTTATTAGCTACCAAAGACAATGAAAGCTCTTTGCTACTGCTGCTGTTGCGTCGCTTCAGTCGTGTCTGACTCTGTGCAACGCCATACACGGCAGCCCACCAGGCTCCCCCATCCCTGGGATTCTCCAGGGAAGAACACTGGAGTGGGTTGCCATTTCCTTCTCCAAAGCATGAAAGTGAAAAGTGAAAGTGAAGTCACTCAGTCATGTCTGACTCTTCACAACCCCACGGACTGTAGCCCACCAGGCTCCTCCGTCCATGGGATTTTCCAGGCAAGAGTACCGGAGTGGGGTGCCATTGCCTTCTCCCATGAAAGCTCTTTAGGTACTCACAAAATACTTTAAAAGAAAAAGAAAAACTATAGATAGAGGCCAATCTAACACCTAATGTTAGTATAATTTGCTTTAATGATTATCTATTTGTATAATTTGATAGTTAAATCTTTAAAAACTGAAAACAAAGAAACCACATATGGATAAAAGTAAGAATAATATAAAACTTTCACACCTGTTCTCTATCAATCAGGTCAATAATCCTTAGACTGTAGATTTCATCTTTAGGCAACATATATGCTTCGGCCACCTTCAAAGCATCCTCTAAAGAAGATGGGACATCTTGTTTGAGAATGTATCTAACCACCCTCTGAAATAGAGACAATTCATATTTCTTTGTTATGAAATCTCACAGAGAACCCAGAAATCATGTTTATGTAATTAAAACAATGTAGCAAAAACTAAACTGCATGAAGAATTAAAACACAATTTGTATTCTGAATTTAATGACAATCCTTTCACTTTTTTTGTTCCCCTTAGCTTTATTGAGATTTAATTGATAAGTAAAAATAATATATATTTACGGTACAAAAATTATGATGTAATCTGCTTCTTTAGCTCCTTAATTATCTGTTGTCTTTACTGTTTTAATAACCAATCAAACACTCTGTTAACATCCTATCTAACAAAAGGAAAGTAGTGAAGAACCTAGGTATATGAATCTTTAAGAATGTAAAACCCGGTCACATTTCCCATGGTATTCTAGAAGTGGAACAAAGGTGTTAAAAGATTCTTCAATTATTGGACTTACCATTATTTCTTTGTTTAAGAGATTCACCTCTCTTATTCCATAGCCTCGTAAAAGTTTTTTCATCTCCATTAGTTTGTAACTTTCCTGTAATAGCTTGACCCTAAAAGTAAATTTACTGATATTAACATGGACTGTCTTTGTTATGAAATACTAAGAGACACAGTAAAGGATAGAAAAAAATGTTAATTTCAACTCAAAACATAGTTTATCCAACACCAAAAAAGTAGATCAAGAGACTGTAATCTTACTTGGGATGGTCCATCTCTAGGTGCTGTTTCACCAGCTGCTCCACAGCTGCACTCCAGGGGACCACGGCGGCATACATTATCTTGAGCACAGCATCAAATATGAGCTACCAAGACACACACACACCAACAGTGAATAGCCCTTGGATTTACATTTCATGCAAATTAACAATGCTGCTCAATCTACAGCAGGGGCCCTGTATCTACTGTATGGAAACTTGAGAATATTTCATCTTCTGACAGCAAAACCATGTATTTCTTCCAATATTCACACATCTTAAGTCATTATTTTCTATAGTCTGTTTAAAAATGTCTTTTTTATGATTTTATTCACATTTTACAATAATGACTAAAAACAGTGTGAAGTCAAAATAAAGGTATATGATAAATATATTAAAAACTGTATGTTTGTAAGACCATAGAAATGCTGGAAATACATGCATTCAAATATCAATGTGGTATTTCTGCAGGTGGGAATGAGAAGACTTTCCACTTTTTATTTTCATGAGAAAAAAGAATCATGGGTGATTGTGATTTTACTTTTATTCTTTTTTTATATTATACAAATTCTTCCTAACAAATATGTATTGCTTTTTCTTGGTTTTACTTTTTAATATGTATTTTTTTCAAACTTTGAACTTTTATTTTGTACTGGGGAATATAGCCAACTAACAATGTTGTGGCAGTTTCAGGTGAACAGCGAAAAACATCTGCTGCTTTTGTGACCAGAAAAAAAACTTTTAAGAAAGGATGCAATGCTCAGAAGAAAAACTACATGATCACTATTTACTTACATCTGTGTCAGATAAACATCCTATTACTGCCATGGCTTTTGCTTCCCAGGCTGTATCAAAGAGTGAGGTGAACTTTGAGCTACATCTCTTCAGTAAATCCTAAAATGAGACAAACATTTTGTTTAAATTTAAAACTCACTAGAAAACAAAGAAACAAAACCAAACCCCACACACATAAATAATTAGATAAACAGCTTTTATGGATACGTAAAAAAACCAAAAACTTCTACTTAGCTATGAATGATGAACAATGGTCAACAGTGCAAAATTGCCAAAACCTTGGTCTTCAGTTTTACATGGCACAGAAAACTTTGTTTATACTTCTATTATTTCACAACAGCCATTTGCAGAAAGTCCTAATATTATCCCATTGTGTCAAGGTTACCAGTCAATTAGTAGCAGAGTTAACTCACATTCTTAACAACAATATGCTGCACAAATCCTAATGTTAAGTATCCACATTCCTCAAAGAGTTAAACATTCAATACAACCACACACTGCACGGATCCAGGAAAAAAAGAAGTTACCTCTATGTACAAAAGGAGCAATTCCTCCTCCTGTAAGTCATGTTCATGCATGTAAACTCTTATAAATTTCTGGAAGATGGAAGGAATAAGCTCAGGGGCCAGGACTTTATCAAACATTCGGAATACAATGGTGGTTGTATCCTCCTGGATGTCAACATAAAGATGGCATAAATGCAAACTCTAGTCATGTTGACTATGGTAAAATAATTTTGATAAATCTAGACTTTTACCTACCTTCTCAAAATCAGAGAGGGCTAATTTGCAGTTGTATTTCCTATGCAGTGTGATTAACTCTCGAAGGTTATTTACCAAAGTCCTTAACTGACATACTTCCTCCGTGTTTTGATTATCCTTATAAAACGAAAGTGTTGAAGTTGTTACAGATATGAAATAAATGTGTGAGGGAAAGACAAATAAGAGGAAACCTATAACTTATGCCTTTAAATTTTGTATAAGTCTAACTAAAATTAACTAGTACAAATTAACAGATCAGAGTCCAACAGAACTCTGAAATTTTTCTTTCTTAAAAAATAGAAAAAACTATTAATACAGTGTAATATTTTTTCAGAACCCCAAGTATACTTAGGTACACAAACATCATTTAGATGGTCCTCAATGTTCCAACCATGTAGATATAAAGCTACAGATTAAGACCAGATATAAAGCTATGACATTTCCTAGAGCTATATACAAGACACAGAATTTTCAATTGATAAAAGGCAATTAGGGAAAAGAGAAAGAGGAAAAGCTCTCTTGTGGAAAAACATATATAATGATCAATATACTTTATACATTATAAGATTATATGATAACAATATACTGCTTGCAACCTACAGAAAAAATTCTTATTTTATTCTTAATAGTATATAATCATCGCTAAATATAAATAACAACAAGAAACTGCTATATCAGAAAGCAGGATTAAGGAATAAGTGTAATTTCATAATGTACATATGTTTTAAAAAGTCATACCTTCTGGTCCTTAAGTACTTTATACCTCAGAGTTGAGATTATATATTGAGGTGTCTCAATATTCGTTTATAAACAAAACCCCAAACGAAATTATGGTTCCCCCAATAAACATTTTTTTAAAATACAGGAATGCACTTTTTTTTAATACAATGAATGCTTTCTAGTTTTCAGAAATATGAAGGGGAAAATCAATAAACTTAAGAAATTTAGAAACCAAATAATAAATTCAGTTCATTAATCTCAAACTATCACTATATGTGACATCAATATTTCTGCTCTTAGTTCTCCTAGTGTCACTATTTTTTTGGTCAGTCAGAAAGTTCCAACCTTTTTTCAATTTGACCGTTTAAAAAATTCTTTGATTCTTAAGCCATTATGACTGTTGGAATGTCTAAGAAAGGCAATCAAAACTAGAAGTAGTTTACTAGTTTAAATAAAAACAAACCTGATTGATATAGCCTTTAAAAACTAATCCTAATGCATTGTTAAGTTTTGCCTTTTAAAGGACTATGAAATGCTACTGATGCATAAAACCCCCATTAGACTACTTAGGAGTCTGTTTATATACTGTTTCCCTTTGGTTCAGTAAAGAGAAACAGTGCATTAGGACAGGTTGAAGTTGTGACAGAAACATTAGGAAGAAGAAAAGCTAATTTTCCTTTCTGTGGATTGTAAATGTACACAACAAAAGAACACACAGAAAGAAAATGTAAGAGGCAGATATGTCTAACTACAGAGACAAACTTTTTAATATAAATTAAATACTTTTTAATTGGGCTTCCTTGGAGGCTAAGACGGTAAAGAATCAAATATTTTATTACTAAAAATTTCTTTTTTGTATCATACCAAGGAACTCCAACTCCAAGAGGATGCCAATCCCAACTCATTTTCTGCTGTAAAAAATACCTCTGCCAGTTGAAGCCCATTTTCTGGCCAGTTTGCCTTTAAAAAAATATTAGAAACCATTAAAATAATGTTTTTATTTTTAAAATAAAATGGGGAGTACTTGAAATGTCTCTTTACTACTAAGTATACTGGTATTACCTTATCAGTTAATTCAAGGTTTCTGGCTGCTTGCTCCAACCATTTTGCAAGAATTTTCTGAAATAGACACATCATATAAAGTACAAATAGATAATCACTGAAATCATTTAGAACTTCCATAATAATCTTTCAAAAGAGATACTAAAATGAACTACCTGGTGTCAGCATGACTTAATCTTTAACAATATAAAGTAAAAAATAAAATTGAATCATCCAGAGTGGAAACATTGACAACAACTTACCTGTCCTTCTGGTACAGTCTTTCTCACAAATGGGATCACATCGTTTTTAAGCCATGGACAAAGCTTTTGCAGAGAGACTGGTGTAGAAATTGAGTTGAGCAAGTTCTCAAGCATTTTCACATCAAATCTGCTTTCAAAGTTTGCCTAAATCATAGAGTGAGAAACTAAGATTCATCTGACAAATTTAAACTGAGAGCCTCCCAAGAGGGAAAGACTTATTAGGAAATTATTTCAAGAAATATTTTTCTGATTTAATACTGACCCTTAAAGCAAATGATTCAGGTTGGTAGCCAAATTCCATGAAACCTCACAGCAGCAAGTACACGCTAATAAATCGAGGCAGAGGAACTGGCAGAGATGCCATTCTAGGGAAACCTTAACTGAAGGTGACAGTATAAACCCTAACAAGCATGTGTCTTTAACAGCCTCACACCCAGATCCTGCTCTTCAGACTTAATATCCTATATCACTACTCAGGTGATTTAGAGCAGCAACTCTAATAAGCAACGCTTTACCACTATCTGAGCTGCAACAGGACTACCCTCTCCACCATTAACAAAGAAGGTGTGAATAAACTGTGTCAATAAGCTGTTTAATAGAATGTTACCTCTTGAGCTAAGTTTAGGAGCCAACTAGACTCTGAATGATGAGACAACGTAAATTCCTATTTTATCATCATATTTCCTCTGAGTTAATATCATCAGAGGACGGTTTTCTCTTTTATCAAAACAGTCTGAAAATGCCCCATTGCCCAGTCACTCCTGCCACCTCATTTGTTTCCAATACTGATTCAATAACATCTCTAGGGAACTATAAAGACATTCAGAAAAAAATGCAAAAGAAATTACCCGATGTCTCAGCCAGAGGTACTGTGCACAAACAAGGTTTCCTTCTCTCAGCTGTAAAAAAATATCCTTAAGGTCATCTTCATTATTCAGAAATTCAATCCAAGAACTACCACTGCAAAGTCAAAAAGAGGAAAGAAGCTAATAGTTTAAAAATATATATTAAAAAATAAAATAAAATAAAAAATAAAAATATATATTAAGGTTATACAAGTGGATATCATTACGCATTTTAACTATTTTTTTTCCTCAGAGTTTAAAAAAAAATACCAAAGATTATATAGTTAGTCTCCTTCTTATCCAGACCTATAGAATTCCTATATTTCCCTCCCCCAGAAGGCACACCTCTTCTTATAGACCCTTTCTGAAATAATCACTACATATTCAAGCAACCATTTTAAATTTTAAATGAATGATTTCCATGAATTTTTAATATATACTGTTTATACTTGAAAAAATTCATTTTATATTTTCTTGGCATTGTACCAAATGAGTAAATATAGTTATTATTCTTTTTAAGGACTACATATGATTCCATGGCATGGATTTACTATAATCTAACTAAACCCCCCACAGGTGAATCTTAGGGTTATTTCCAGTCTTTTACTATAATCAATAATGCTGTAGTGACTACCCAGTCTTAATTAAAGCTCAGAAATACAAGATAAACACTTCCTTAAAATGACAAAAAGACAATACTCTACAAGCCTGTGTCATGATTAAATAAGACAAAATAAGCATTTTCACTAACATCAGTAATAGCAGAAGGATGTCTGTTTACCACCATTATTTAATAATGTTCTACAAGTATCAGTCAACGAAATTGGGCAAGAAATGAGGAAAAAAATGAAGCAAAGTTATCATTATTTGCATATATAATAATATACTTAGAAAAAGCAAGATTAACTGAAATATTAACTCTAAGCAAAAAAAAAAGGTTCAATAAGGTAACTGATTTAAAAGTAATTTTTAAAAAATCAATAGCTTCTATATTCTTTTGAGAATATGATAAAGTTCCATTTGTAATCGTAGGAAGAAAGAACAAAATTCCCATAAAGTATACAAAATCTACATGAAGACAACTGAGTAGCTATCACTCAGGAATATAAGAAAAGAACAGAATGAGTAGGAAGACACGTGCATGTAGGCTCAGCTGCTAAGTCGTGTCCAACTCTGTGATCCCACGGACTGTAGCCCACCAGGCTCCTCTGTCCGTGGGATTGCCCAGGTAAGAATACTGGAATGGGTTGCCATTTCCTCCTCCAAGGAAGACACATACTGTCATTAAATATGAGATTTGATATTGTAGATAGTGGTTCTCCCCACACTGATCTTAGGTTCAGCACATTCCCATTCAAAAAAAATAAAAAATCCAACAAAAATAAGATTTTTAAAAAACTGAATAAGCTGATTCTGACTCTTTCATACAGAAAAGAGTAATCCCCCAAATTCTGAAAAATAAGCATAGTGGGACTAGTCTATCAGTTAATAGGACACTTTAAAGCTACCTTAATTAAAACTATTGGATACTGGTGAATGAATAGAGATGAGATCAAGTGAACACAATTATATTCCAGAAACTTAAATACACATGAGAATTTTAATATGTAATTAAGGTAACATTTTCAGTCAGCACGGAAAAGGTAGAATGTTTAATGATAGTATTGGGATAACTGAAGAGCCACAAGGAAAAAAATAAAGCTTCTTTCGTTGTTAGTTTATCATGATAAATAAACTTATGTTTGAAGTAGCTATACTGCATATTTATAAATGCTTTCTTGGTACACCTTAGTATATCTAATAAAATTAATTTCCAGAAGTGAATTGCTACGGCCAAAGGTATGTGCCTTTAAATCTGCTTTCCAAACGTTTCAAACCCAATGGATAATGTCAGTTCAGTCGCTCAGTCACATCCAACTCTTTGTGACCTCATGGACTGTAGCATGCAGGCTTCCCTGTCCATCACCAACTCCCAGAGCTTGCTCAAACTCATGTCCATCAAGTCGGTGATGACATCCAACCGTCTCATCCTCTGTTGTCTCCTTCTCCTCCTGCCTTCAGTCTTTCCCAGCATCAGGGTCTTTTCCAAAGAGTCAGTCCTTCCTATCAGGTGGCCAAAGTACTGGAGTTTCAGCTTTAGCATCAGTCCTTCCAGTGAATACTCAGGACTGATTTCCTTTAGGATTGACTGGTTTGATCTCCCTGCAGGCCAAGGGACTCTCAAGCGTCTTCTCCAACACCACAGTTCAAAAGCATCAATTCTAAAGTGCTCAGCTTTCTTTATAGTCCAACTCTCACATCCATACATGACTACTGGAAAAACCTTAGCTTTGACTGGACGGACCTTTGTCAGAAAAGTAATGTCTCTGCTTTTTAATATGCTGTCTAGGTTGGTCATAGCTTTTCTTTCAAGGAGCAAGCGTCTTTTAATTTCATGGCTACAGTGATTTTGGAGCCCAAAAAGATAGTCTCTCACTGTTACCATTGTTTCCCCATCTATTTGCCATGAAGTGATGGGACTGGATGCCATGATCTTAGTTTTCTGAATGTTGAGTTTTAGGCCAATTTTTTCACTTTTCTTTCACTTTCATCAAGAGGCTCTTTAGTTCTTCTTCACTTTCTGCCATAAGAGTGGTGTCATCTGCATATCTGAGATTATTGATGTTTCTCCCAGCAATCTTGATTCCAGCTTGTGCTTCATCCAGCCCAGCATTTCACATGATGTACTCTGCACATAAGTTAAATAAGTACGGTAACAATATACAGCCTTGAGGACTCCTTTTCCAATTTGAAACCAGTCTGTTGTTCCATGTCTGGTTCTAACTGTTGCTTCTTGACCTGCATACAGATTTCTCAGGAGGCAGGTAAAGTGGTCTGCCTTACCTGGATGAGGTAGGAAGTGCCTAAAGTTTAGCAGGGAAGATAACGTTTTCCATCATTCACTCCCTAGAAACACAAATTCATTCAAAGCATTGCTGTATCTTTTATGACAGTCCAAACTTAAAAATGGGAATGTACACACCTGAATTTTTCTGGTCCAAATGCTCCATAAAAAGTAGTCAATTTTGCATGAGCCCTTAGTACCTAAAAAGAAACCCGACAGTCTGAATATTGTGTGCAGTAACATTAAAATAAAAAACACCCAAAATTAGGCATTCTGTTTTAGAAGTCTTGCACATATTTTCCTTTTATCCTGCATTACAAGTCAATACCCATAAATATGACTGCCTTTATTTAGCACAAAACATAAAACTTGGACTGATGGAAACATTTCCAATCACAGTCATTGCAATAAAACGGCAAAGAGGAGGAACCGTGCCTTTAAATCTGCCTTCCAAATGTTTCAATCCCAATGGATGATGTAGGAAGTGCCTAAAGCTTAGCAGGGAAAGTATCTTTCAAAATCAATTAGTTTTCCCACTGATTTATAAATATGACCTTCTGGTAAAACCTAGCTGGATTATACTAAACATTTACTTTGAGATAAGAGTTAAAAATTATATAGATGGTCCCTGACATGCAATGGTTCAACTTAAGATTTTTTTGACTTTATGATGGTGGAAAATCAATATGCATTCAATAGAAACCACACTTCAAATTTTGATCTCTTCCTGTGTTAATGACAATATACAAGACAACACTTTCTTGTGATGCTGGGAAGAATTAAGAAGGTATAGCTCCCCTTCAGCCACATAATCCCAAACAACTGATACCCTTTCAACCATTTTGTGTTTTCACTTTCAGTACAGTATTCAATAAATTACATGAGCTATTTGACACTTTATTACAAGGTAGGCCTTGAGTCAGATGATTTTGTCCAACTTTAGGTAATGTAAGTCTCTGAGCACGTAGGCGAGGCCAAACTGATGTTCAGTTGGTTGGATGCATTATATGTACTTTTTTTTATCTGCATGCAGGATCTTAGTTCCCCGAGCAGGGATGGAAGCTGTGCCCCCTGCATTGGGAACATGGAGTCTTAACCACTGGACTGCCAGGAAAGTTTAAATGTATTTTTGACTTATGATATTTTCAGCTTAATGATGGGTTGGTCAGGACATAACTCCATCATAAGTCTAAGAAGACCTGTATGTACATGTACACACACACACATTTTTTGACACCATCGTAACTATCATCATAATTTATAATTATTTGAGGTAGCAATCACTATGTAAAAGTACGTAAGAGGAAATATTTCATTTTATTTCAAAATAACCCTTAAGTACTATTATTATTCCCATTTTGCAATAAGGAAAAATGTATTAAAGTAACTTGCTCTTGAAAAAGTACAGACCTATCTTGGAGTCAAAAGCATATTCTATTAGTACATTCATCCCCAAATTAACCTATAAATCTAATGCAATTACCTCTTTTAAGCCATCAGAATAGACAAGAACAGTTTTATCTTCTTTCTTCAAAAGCTAAGATGAATAAGAAACATAGTTAGAATATTGGCTATATCAGGTTCTCCATTCTGTGAATTAAAGTAAAAAATCATTTTTAAAAATTAAATTGCACTGAACTCTGAGATGAATAAAGAAATTATATATCTTAAAAACAATGCATTTCATGAAAACAGCTCACATTTTGCCCATCTATTACACCTTGATTTTAAGGAATATAACTAGCAGTAGTATTCATTCAAAGATCAGTGAGAACAATCTATAGCAAAAAATGGCATCATTTGGAATAGCAAAAAAATATATATATATTAAAAATGCACTTTAAAAAGATCACTGAAAAATAAATAAATAAAAAGATCACTGAAAGAAAAATAATTCAGCTTTCTGGAAATTATTTCTTTTGTCTAAGACAAACTAACATGAACAAACATTAGAAAAACTTACCCTGGTTTTGGCATAATTTAGCATTTCCTGGGTGGTTTCATAGGTTATCCACTGAGCCTCCAAGCAGTAATTCATCACAAACTCATCATCCTGTTGCATAAATGCCAGGCATGGTAAGGCAATACAATGCAGATCAGTCCATCGATCTGAATATTCTAGTATGCAACAGCGAAAACATACCTGGATTTTATGTAGATTTTCCTTAGCTTCATTTACAAGTTTTTGCCATTCAGTCTGCTCACTGGTGTCCAGAGAACTCAAAGCTAGTTTCTCCAATATATCATTTGATTTTACTTTGTAAACAAGCTGTAATATAAACATGCTACATCAAGAAACCTGAAGCAAAATAACACTTGTTGATGAAACCTTATGCTGTATGCTAAAAAAAAAGTGAATATTCATGCAGTTCAAGAATAAGCATTGGGACTTTCCTGGTGGTCCAGTGGGTAAGACTCCATGCTCCTAATGCAGGGGCCTGGGTTCAATTCCTGGTCAGGGAACTAGATTTCACATACTGCAACTAAAGATCCCGAATGCCAAAACTAAGACCTGGTGTAGCCAAATAAATAAATATAAATATTTTTTTTAAAGCATTAAAAAAGGTAACACTTAGATAACTGAAAGGTAATCCAGATTGCAAAGTTATATAAATCATTTCTACTGAGTCCTCACTAGACGTGACCAGTAGTGTATTAAGAGCTTTATGTGAATTATCTCAGTTAATTCTCATAAAAACCTAAGTAAGCATTTGAACCTCATCATAATCCTACGAGTTAATACTAAGATCCCTATTGTATGGCTGAGAAAACAAACTTGGGGACTTCCCAAGTGCTCTGGTGGTTAAGAATTTACCTTCCTATGCAGGGGACTCAAGTTCAATGCCTGGTCAGGGAAATAAGATCCCTATGCCATGAGGCAACTAAGCCTGCATGGCACAACTAGAGAAGCCCATGAGCCACAGCTACTGAGCCTGCACACTCTAGAGCCTGTGCTCTACAAGCCCCCATGTGTTGCAACTAGAGAAAGCCAGCATGTTGCAATGAAGACCCAGCACACCCAAAAATAAATAAGTAAACAAAATGAAAATTTCAAAACCCCCTCCAAAAAACCTGAAACTCAAGAGAGGATCTGAAATTATGCTGTTCAAAAGTTAATGGAGGGACTTCCCTGGTGATCTAGTGGCTAAGATTTGATGCTGACAATGAAAGGGGCCAAGGTTTGATTCTGGTCAGAGATTTAGATCCCACATGCTACAACTAAGACTTCGCACCCTGCAACCAAAGATCCCACATACTGCAACTAAAGACTGAAGACCCCATGTGCTGCGACTATGATCCAGCGCAGCCAAATTAATTTTAAAAAAATTTTTAATAAATGCAGCTGGTTTTTAGAAGATGACCATACAATTATGTTTCATGTCTAGTTTTCCATCAAAGGTTCTTTAGCAGCTAGAAACAACTTGAATATAGACAAAGCCAAAATTTCAGGTTTCTTTTTTCTTTTAATTTTATTTAATTATCTTTTGGGCATGTGGCATCTGTTTCCCGACCAGGGATCAAACAAGAACCTCCTGCTTTGAAAGCATGGAGTTTTAATCACTGGACTGCCAGGGAAGTACTTCAGGTTCCTTTCTTATAAACAAAATATCAATTTTAACATGGGCTTTCTGGTTCCAAAAACTAAAAATGATATGTACACATGATGTACATATGAACACATGTACACCCATTTTTTTTTTTAATTAAAAGAGAAAAACAAAATTTAAAAAAAAAAAAAAAGATATGAAAGAGTAGTTTCTCTAGTTCTGTGTCTCCAGTACCTGAAAACACGTTTCACTGGTTTTGATTTTTTGCTCTATTTACCTTTTTTTTTTTTCTTTTTTTTTTCTATTTACCTTTTTAAAAATTAGAAACTCTCAGATGTTTAAAAAGATAAAAATATAACAAATACCTGTATATTTTTCACTCAAAAAAAAAAAAAAAAAAAAAGCACATTACTTGCAGGGTTAATAGCCGTCTGTTGCTCTGGCTAAGCCATGAGAAAATAGCCATGGGAAAAGAATAAAGGCAAAATATAGCAATACAGTATAACCCAAATAAAAGAACATCGGGTTGATCAGTTGCGGTCGTCACACTCTGCTAAGCTAAGGAAAAACATACTGTGGACCTTGGAGTGCCGAGTCAGCGCAAGTTCAGAACACTGCTTGTGCACACACTAAGATGTTTTCCCAAGGCATATGCGGGTCTATGACCTCAAGCTAGGCGATAGCCCTTATACAAGAAAATAACAAAGATAGTTTACAGTAATCAATAAAATGGGTGACGTGATCGGGGACACAGGAGGCGGACTTCATCGTAACACAAGATACTCTCTGCTTGCCAAAGCACTAAATAAAAGCGGTGTGGCTCCAAGGGACAGGGCTCTTGGCTCAAGAGGTCTTGAGTCCCCCGGTCCCATCTTCAAGACTTAATTCTGTCTCTAGTTTCCTTTTCCCAAACTGTGCGTTGACCACTTTCGATTCCCTACCTGCTGTGCTGGCCGCAGCAATTACTAACATAGTTTAAGATCTCATTCTCTTTTTCCAAACACGTCATCCTCCTTCCCTGAACTACAAGTATCTGTTATCTTGATTTTGGTGCTTGTTATCCCATTAACTTACTTACTTCTTTATTCATATACACTTTTAAACAACAAATGGAATTCTTTTGTGCGTTTTAAAATGCTATATTTTAAAACTTTTAATTTAATTATTGGAGTATAGTTGATTAACAAATGTGATGATTTCAGGTGTACAGAAAAATGATTCAGTTATACATATGCACTGCATCTACTCTTTTTCAAGTTCTTTTCCCATTTAGGTTGTTATGTAATATAAAAGGCTACATTTTTCCATTCCTTTTTAAAAAAATTTATTACTCCAGGTCTTTGTGGCACATAGGATCTTTAGCTACAGCATGCAAGCTCTCAGTTGCAGCATGTGGGGATCTAGTTCCCTAACCACAATCAAACCTGGGCCCCCTGCATTGGGATTACTAGAGTCTTAGCCACTGGATCAGTGGGGAAGTCCCCCAAATGCTACATTTTTTAAACAACAAACAGGTGGATACTCACCACCCACAAAGGAAATATTAGTTCTTCACTACCACTAGGCTTCCTCCTTCATTATTTACCATGACTTTTCAGGGGATATCAATGAATTCGTAATCACCAAATTCAACAACTTTCAGTTTTTATGCTTGATTTTATCGGTAATATTTGCAACTGCTGATCACTCTCCACTCAACTTTTTGTTTGTCTTTTGGCCACGTCTCATGGCTTATGGGAAACGTAGTTCCCCTACCAAGGACTGAACCTAGGCCCTCAGCAGTGAACGCAAGAAGCCCTAACCACTGGACTGCCAGGGATTCTCCTCCCTAAACTTCAAAGTTTCTTCTTCCTTGGCTTCTTCAATTGCACATTTGTGTGGGTTTCTTCCCAAGTGTGTTTATCACCCTTCTTCCTCTATGTCCCGTGTGGTGGTGCCCTGTATCTCGTACTCAGATCTCTTCTGATTCTCCACATTCTCCTTGAGAGGTCAGAGCCATTCCCCTGAGTTATCCACCTCCAGATTCAGCTCAGATCACTCTCCAGGTTCCTATCAGAGAGCCTCATTTTATAAGATCGTTACATGCAACGTTTTTTTCAAATGTGTAATTTTGTTTTATTTTTTGGCTGTGCTAGGTCTTGGCTGCTGTGAGGGCTTTTCTCTAGTTGCGGTGAGTGGGGGGCTACTCTCTGCATGGACCTTTCACTGTAGTGGCTTCTCTTGTTGGGGAGTATGGGCCTTAGGGCGCACAAAGTTTCAGTAACTGCGGCTCCCCGATTCCAGAGCACAGGCTCCACAGCTGTGGCACACGGGCTTAGGTGCTCGCTGGCATGTGGGATCTTCCGGGACCAGGGATTGAACCTATATCTCCTGCATTGGCAGTCGGATTCTTTACCACTGAGCCACTAGGGAAGTCACACATGCAATGTTCATAGGCAGAACCCTTTATACGTTATCTCTAACTCTTCCACAGCACTCTTCATTTTAAGTCATATCATCGCATTCCAACTAGTGTGCTGAGCAGAGTCCTACAAGTCCCTTCCGGACATTATCACCCCGTTTGATCACTGAGCCCCACTGCTCCTACCTTCTACACACCTCTCTTGGCCTTCCCTCCTGTACGTCTCTACCTCATTGCACTGGCTCAGTCTTCCAACTGAGATATGGGTTCAAGCCCATTATCAATTTCCCCTCTTTATACACTGAAATTCTTAGTAGCCCCCTATCACCTGCAGAACAAAACCTAAATCCTCTGCAGTACACACAAAGCCCTCCAGACTCTGACCTTCTTCTCCATCATCTCCTTTTCTTTCTTTGCACATACCTATATGCTGCTGCTGCTAAGTCGCTTCAGTCGTGTCCGACTCTGTGTGACCCCACAGACGGCACCCCACAAGGCTCACCTGTCCCTGGGATTCTCCAGGCAAGAACGTTGGAGTGGGTTGCCATTTCCTTCTCCAATGCATGAAAGTGAAAAGTGAAAGTGAAAAGTGAAAGTGAAGTCGCTCCTCCATCCATGGGATTCTCCAGGCAAGAGTACTGGAGTGGGGTGCCATTGCCTTCTCCGAACCTATATGCTAGTCCTGACTAATTACTAGGAGTTTATGGAAACCATAAGACTCTCTCACTTTCTTTCTTTTTAATATGTGTGTGAATTTCTTTTTAATAAGGGATGAAGTTTTCTTTTTTAAGTTTTCACCGAATCTGTTACAATGTTGTTTCTGCTCCATGCTTTGGTGTTCCAGACTCCAGGCATGAGGGATCCTAGCTCCCTGACCAGGAATCAAACCTGCAGACCCACCCGTTTTGGTTGGTGAAGCCCCAACCACTGGTTTGCCAGGGAAGTCCCATCCCTCACTTTCTTCATGAGTCCTAATACTTAGAATTCCCTTCCTCTCCCAGGACTATCAGGAATATCTTCAAGATATGCCATAACATTACCTCCTCCAGGAAGTCTTCCCACCCTACTTAAAAGTTCAATTTCTCCTTTGAATCCCTTACTCCATTTTCATCACATCTTAATTACAGGTCTGATCACACTAAATTTCAATCATGTTTTACCTGTTTGTCTCCTCAGCCTCTAGTACGTGAAGAAATGCTTTCAATGCATGAATGAATACATGAATAATTACCTCAACATCTAGTCCAAACTGAATGGCAAAGCTCTCAGCTTCAGCAAATCTGTGTTTGTGAAGTAACCGACTCAATCTGAAAAATTGAAAAGAAATTTCAGTAAAACTTTTATTAATCAGGGAATTCAAGTCTTTCATTAAGGTAAGGCTTAGAAGAAAAGGAGAAGTTACCTATTTTCTGGTAAAGCTTCTGTAAGACATCTGAGTGCTAAAACGGAGACGGAGTCTTCAGACAGACTGAAAAAAACATTTTAGTATTGACATTTGTCATTTAATATTAGTAAATAAATTTTAACTGTGCTGTTATTTAATGATGTATCTGATAACCAAAATGTGACCTACCTTGGATCATTTTTGCAAATCCCTTCCAGAAGGTATATGGTATCCTACAAGAGCAAAAACATGTTTAAAATTGAGAAATGGAATCAATTCACTTTATAGTTACTACAGTAACAACTGGTATAGGCAGAAATTATCCATCAAAGGATTCTAAAATTACTGGGAAAAACTGTTGAGGAAAAGAATATTCCCATAGTCTCAAAATAGTACCACAGAAATTACTAATTACCAGGGGGAACATATACCTTTACAAGGAAGAAATCTGGTAGATCTGCTTTAACTAAGTGATTAAATTTAACAGTACCAATAACAAGACAAGTAAACTTGAGTCCCTTAACGTGATCCAGTCAGGACATAATATCACCTATGCAGGATCCTGGCCAGAAAAGCTTAGCACAAATCTAATCATGACGAGGCTGACAGATCCAAATGGAGGAACATTCAACCATTCTACTGGTACTCAAGAAAATGCGTTGGAAAAGACCAAAATAAGACTAGGGAAGTTTTAGAGATTAAAGTAAACCACCATGTGACCACAACAACAAAATTCAATTTGTGATGCTTGACTGAATCAGGTCAGGAAAAAAAAAATTCTCAAGTAATTGGCACTATTGGTAAAATTTGAATTTGGACGGCATATTTCACAATAATATTGCATTAATGTTAAATGTTTTGAGTGTGATGACTATGTTTTAGAAGAATGGCTTGACTCTTCAGGAGATACCTGCTGAAATTAGAGATGCGAGGTTATGATGTCTGCAAGTAATTTCCAAATGGTTTGGAAAAAATACAGGGCGTGTGTATAAAAAAGAGATGAAACACAGTAAAAAAAATTTTTTTTAGGATAACAGTTAAAAAATAAGTAAAAAGTGATAACCTCTACCAAATTAACGATCAATTTATATTCCCTGTGAACAGACAAGAAAATTGAATATGCAATTGACTGACGTCTTAGTCAATTAATTTTCTTGTCTTTTTAAATGAAAACTGACCTCCTACAAATAAATGTATCTCAGGACCTCTGCTAACAATAAATATGGTTATAAACCTGAGATCTATCCAGGTATTCCACTAGGTTCCACTCATTTTTGACTCAGTTATTTGTAATTGTTTTTGTTGTTGCTATAAAGTAGTTCAAAATGCATGTCACCTTACCGTGCTAATTCCTGTTTGCACCAGAGAAGAAATACTAGATACTTCCAAAGAATACA
Organism: Oryx dammah; assembly: GCF_014754425.2. Taxonomy (NCBI): domain Eukaryota; kingdom Metazoa; phylum Chordata; class Mammalia; order Artiodactyla; family Bovidae; genus Oryx; species Oryx dammah. Next base: position 52,282,920 of record NW_024070196.1, read on the forward strand.
GTATTTCCATCGCAGGTAATGAACAGACCACAAGGTTTTTCATCTAAGAAAAACAGGACAGCAATGAATGTCTTAGGTCAATATAAACCTATAAGCACAAGACAGCACTTCACAATCCAGGACATAGATGAAAACATTTGATACAAAGTTAAGTGAAAAAATAAGTAAATCTGTTACTGTATTATTTAAAGGTTACATATAAAATTACATCCTATCCCATCTTCTAAATCCACTACCTGGAGTCCATTTTACAATTTGAACCTAAGGCAAATGTAATCTGGAAGACAAATGTAAATGTAAGGCAAATGTAATTCCTCAGTGTCAGAACCATGAAGTATCACTATAATAAGCACTTTCTTGTGGAAATGCTCCAATTAAAGTATGGAACAGAAATTTATACTATTTTTTTTTTTAGATGAGAAAAAAGAGCTCTGCAGGGTTATTTCTGATCTGTCAAGTACCTGTATGAACTAAGAGCTAATATATTTCGAGCACTACTTAACAACTAGTTTTGTTATTAATGCTATTTCTAACACATAATATGGACAAATATGAAAAAAATTCTCCCAAACCTTCTTATTAGTAGTAGTTGTCAGAGCCACTAATTTGAGATTTATAATCCCTTGCCTGAAAGAGAAAAGAAGGTTTAAGTGAATCACATAAGCCAGTTGCTAGGCATAAGCTAAGTCAAAGTAATATCCTTGTACAAAAATTTATTCACACAGAAGATAATGAATTTGACTTTTCAATGTTTATGGCCTAGACTGACACTCTTTCTAACACTTTCACTTGGAGGTTTTTGCCTAACCTATTTGTTCTTAATGGCTAACAATGAAATAGTCTTTACCCTGTCAGTCTGTTCACAGTTATTTGGAATTTAACACATATTAGGGCTTCCCTGGTGGCTCAGCTGGTAAAGAATCCGCCTGCAATGCAGGAGACCTAGGTTCAATCCCTGAGTTGGGAAGAGTCCTTGGAGAAGGGAAGGCTACCCACTCCCGTATTCTGGTCTGGATAATTCCATGGATTGTACAGACCACGGGGTAGCAAAGATCTGATTAGAACCAGGCAAGAAACCTGGTTCTAACAGAAGGGAAATCAATGTGAGTGTCATAATGTACCAGGTGACTGATGAAGGTGACTCTGCTTCTGTGGTGAGAAGAAACTCTTCTACATGAAGGACAGGCCAGTTCCATATGGGAGTTAGGGTGTAAATATCCCATAAGCTCAACACGTTCTGCAAAAGAGACATTTCATTGATACATCCTTTTAATGACTAAAAATTTACATTTGGGAATCTATCTTTTGATATATAACTGAAATAAAGTACATTACACAAGACAGTAATTCACCCCAGCTAAAGTCCTTGTCTTGGTTAAGTTAACAATATTTCCACTGTTAAATATAATACCAAGTGAAAATACTTAAGGCAAAGTATCAGAAACATACATCGGTATCAAGAACAAAAAGTAGGTTGTCTATTAGCTGGAACTTCTTTGCACCTACAAAAGAGAAAGCAAGGTGTGTAAGGACTACGTTTCTGGGTTACGTATTGCCATATTTAAGACAGTAAACTAACATATTTATGAAAAGGCAGAAGTATACGTAAACAAGAAGTTTCCATTCCCATTTATTCCCTCCACTCTACTTTTCTGGATGACCACTAAAACAAAAAACCTCCCAGAATGAAGAGTAACAACTGCAACACTCCAAGAAGTCAAATATGCAGACAATCATAGACTAATAAGCTGGCTTGTGTGCAAGAGTTATTTGCTAAAATGGCCCATCCACATGCTAGACTTAGCATATTGACATGAAAATAACAACTCAGTTTCAATTACCAAAAGTAGTTTCATTAACTTATTTTTACCTTTGATAATTTCTGAATCAATAACACTCTTAACTGTCATCCCTTTCCTTGAAGAATCTGGCTCCCATTTTGATAATGCACAATTGCCAGTTCCCTATAGAAGTGAAAACAGTATGTCAATTACAAACTTGGTTTTAGACCCAAGTTCTCTCCCAAGTAGAAAGAAACATCAAAGTTGTACATGTGACTAATTTCAAAATATATTTATATATATTCAGGTTCAGCTAGCTGTTATCATCCTGTTCCTCTCTTAGTTTTCAAGAGAACAGAATGGAAAGAACAGGGAACTCCTACCACGTGAACATTTAATAAGGAGCAGGCACGTTCAGGGAACTTAGAGACACCAGATAAGCTTTAAGACTTCCTCTAGAGTTATGAGATAAATACAGTGCTTAATGAAGTATTGTCATTAAAACAACTATTTGAAAAAAATTCATAAATATTCATTTCAAAATATTTGAAGCCCAATGAAATACTGAACAGGATACACTCACTAGATGGGGAAAAATGCCTGCTTAATATATAAATTTGGCAAGCAAAAATGTTGTAAATGCTGTAATAATATAATACAATATAGAAGTTTTGCCTACTCCGTGAATATGATATTAGATGTTTTGTTCGCTGCTGTTGCACTAATAGCTGAAGTGAAAAGTGAAAGTGTTAGTCGCTCAACTCTTTGCAACCCCATGGACTATACAGCCCATGAGGCTCCTCTCCATGGAATTCTCCAGGCAAGAATACTAGAAGTCATTCCCTTCTGGCACAGATCTTCTGGACCCAGGGATCGAATCCAGGTCTCCTATATTACAGGCAGATTCTTTACCATCTGAGCCACCTGGGAAGCCCTAACTGAAAGACATGCTAAATGTCAGGCAGAGATTAGTGAAAATAAAGATGCAATAGTTTTTCCAATGTAGAAACTTAGTTAACTTAATGAGTTAATTTCATGAAATTTTCTAATTTCCCTGTTTCTGCTATACACTACAAATTCAAAATTTTGCCAAAACTATGTTTTAATGAAGAAACATTTCAGAAAAAGAAATTTGAAATTTTATTAAAAAAAGAATTACCCCAATTATCACAGGGATTTCACTTGCTAAATCACCAGCCACAAGATTGAGACAACCGAGAGTATGATAATTCTCAGTAGAAATAAAGCTGGACTTGATTTGTCCTTGTAACTGCAAGATTTAAAAAAAAATAAGAATGTTATATATATGCTCCATATTCCAAACTCCTTGGCAAGACTGATAAAAATCAGTTAAATCAACAGTTACAAATGTATCTTTTAATGGGAATGTCATTAAAATGTTTCATCATGCTAATTCCCCAAAATCAACCATTAGACAATTATGCAGAAACACTTTTTTAAACTGGCATTTAAGTTTTAAGAAGACAGTGTGGTTTTCTCTTCTTACCGTCTTAGCTGTACTGAAGTCTGCCTTTTCAATCGCTGCATGAAAAAAGAGAAAGTAGGCTAAATTTATACTATGACATAAAATATATACGAGTCTCCCCTTTTGTGTCAAGATGAAATTATATACAATCTAGTGAGAAGACAACTGGTCAGAAGTTAATAAAGTGCTGGTGACTTTTCAGTTTTGCCCTTGACCAAAGAAATAAACTGTCATGGCATGTTGCACTCAGGGCACCCGCCAGCGTGTCTTACATCCTTATAGTGCCTCTCCACACGTTCGCTCACCAAGGTTCTTCCTACTCAGAGTCTTCTCCCTGTCCCAACTCTCCTAGTCAAGCTCTGAAGCGCTACCTGTGGTGTCTTCATCACTTTGCTCTCCCTTTTGGAAGAGCTGTTTCACTTGTCTGGCTCCTTCATCAAACTTTAGAGAACCGTGTATTTTAAATCTCCTCATATCCCCAGGATCTGGCACATTCTTAGCACAGGTATGCATGCATGCTCAGTTGCTTCAGTTGGGTCCAACTCTTTGTGACCTTTGTGACCCTATGGACTGTAGCCCACCAGGCTCCTCTGTTCATGGGATTCTCCAGGCAAACATACTGGAGTGGGTTTCCGTGCCCTCCTCCAGGGGATCTTCCCAACCCAGGGATCGAACTCTTATCTCCTATGTCTCCTGCATTGGCAGGCGGGTTCCTTACCACTAGTGCCACCTGGGAAGCCTTCTTAGCACATAGTCGATCTTTAAAAGAACAATTGATGAATACATGCCTGGAACCAATTCCTCAATCTCTGCCAGCTCAGAGGGATATAAGATCCACACAATTCACTAACACACTTTAGATTACTGCTCTGTATTATTAATTATTAACATAATCATTTCAGTTTACGGGTTCATTCATTCCAGCAAAAAGCATTTATTACTATGCTAGCATATCGCTCGTCTCTCCGACTAAGTAGGAAAGTCCTCGAAGGCTATAAATAAGTATTTCTTCAGATTCTGTTGCAGTCTTAACTTGGAGAATAAGTATATTACAAATACTCAAAGTATACCCAGTATCAAAGAATAGAGTTACACTAAAATATTCTCAAAGAGACTATATTAAAATCACTTGGAAAACTCGTAAGAAATATTGCTGTGGGGCTTCCCTGGTGACTCAGCGGTAAAGACTATGCTTGCCAATGCAGGAGACACAGGTTCAATTCCTGGTTTGGGAAGATCCCACATGCCAAGAAGCAACTAAGCCTGTGCACCACAACTATTGAGCCTGTGCTCTACAGCTCAGGAACTGCAACTACTAAAGCCCATGCACCCTTAGAGCCCGTGTTCCACAGGAAGAGAAGTCACAACAATGAAAAGCCTGCACATCGCAACGGGAGAGCAGAATTCCTGATCTCTGTAAATACAGAAAGCACATGCTCACCAACGAAGACCCAGGGAAAACAAAAAATTAATAAAATTATCGATTAAAAGAGAGCCCTTTGCTCAAAAAAAAAATTCACTGCAAATCAGTAATAAGAAAATAATACATTACTTACCTTGTTGAATTTTTACAAGCTGCAGGTTCGTAATACAAAAAAGTCCATTGTTTGTAAGAAGCAGCATATAATAGGTATCTATTAAAATAAAATAAAGCCAGCTTCTTTAAAAGGCACATCAATATAAAATTTAAACCAGAGTCTGGATCTAGCTTAAAAATATGTCCATTTGCTCATTTAAAGTCTAATAACCAAGTAATATAGTAGCAACACAGATAAAAGTTATTTATAAAGAGTTGGTAAATCATCTGTAAAAACAAAATTACTTCTTAGAAACTTTTATAAACCAAACTTCATTCGCCAGAAAAAAATAATCTCAGCTACATCAAAATAAAGTCCAGTTAACATTTGTTAAAAAGAAATATAATAAATATACTAAAATCCATAAGAACATTTTAAAAGAATATTATGTATCCTTAATTATCTACAGAACTCTTAAAACTATAAAAAAAGTTTATGATATATTATTTAAGAAGAGTTAACATTTAAGCCTCTGAAAAGATCTAAAATAAACTTATTTTTTAAAACAATATTAATTGCTCCCCAGAAGTTTAACTTTGTATAAGTGTTAGTCACTCAGTCATGTCCCACTCTTTGTGACCCCATGGACTATAGCCTGCCAGGCTCCTCTATCCATGGGGATTCTCCAGGCAAGAATACTGGAATGGGTTGATTTCCTCCTCCAGGGGATCTTCCCAACCCAGGGATCAAACCCAGGTCTCCTGCATTGCAGGTACATAGCGCAAATTAATTTATCTAATATATTAAGTACAAATCTGATTTTTTGACTGAACATTATTAAGAAGATATTAAAAAAGAAATTTAAAAACTTACCCTCACTTGAACTATCTTTCTCAATAACAAGATTCCGGTAAGTACACTGATTTTCATCGTTAGCTTTCTGAACAAATGCCTAATTACAAATTAATATCAAATGATAAGATTAAACCCAGGAAAACACAATCAAAGATTATTTTCTTTAAACTTGAGGGTTATCAATTATCATTAGCAATAATTCTACCTATATCCCAAACATTTTAGTCTTGAAATGGAAAACTATTATGGACAAGTATACAGTCTTCAAACTGTAATTTTTCAGTTTTGCACTTATGTCATGTTTTGTGGATTAAAAAAATGTTGCCTGCCATATCAGCAAACAAAGGATGCTACGGCCACATCCAGCCATGAGGGAACTCAGGATGGAGATGAACAGGCTGCCCACTGGCCAGCCCTCAGCCACGGCAGCTACTCCCAAGTGTACACCGAGGGGACTCTGGATAGGGAAGCACCTGATACTGGCCCTTGGTGGTAAAGGTGCATAAGTCAAGGAATGATTTCAGTGAGCCCACTCTTGCATCTTCCCATACACAGAAAACACTAAATTCATTAACCTGAGATACCTGATTTTCTTTAGTTAACAGCTCTTTTGACGTTCCGACTATATGGGCTGTCTTGCAAAACTCCTATATATCCTAGCTCCTCCCTTACTTTTTCAGACAGTCCCTCAGAGCTACCTTGAAAGACTGCCCCCTGGGCTTGAAGTTCTCAGAAAGTCCACCCAATAAAACATAATTCTCAACTTTTAGGTTGTGCATTTTTTTCAGTTTCTAAGCTATGATTCTTAAATTCAACGTTAAGAAGCATTATTCTTTTAATTTAAAACACAAATCAAGCAATGCTTTGCTAGAGTTTTTAGCTAAGAGATAGTTTAGAATTTAGATAATGGAGATGAAAAACATAACAAGGTAACAAGGTCTTACATTGGTGAGTAATGTTAGCTTTGATGTTACATGAATAAGATGTAGGTTGCCGCTTCTCTCCCCAACCAAAAGAAACTTTCCTTCTTGACACAGGCCAACTACATCCACTTCAGTATCTGAAAATTTCAAATCAAAGTTATGCCAAGCTTCCTCCAAAAATGTTTATTTTCAATAGGAAGAATTGCAAATTTTGTTATTAAAAGTCAACTATTTAAGAAGCTTCTTTTAAATATTTCAGGAAAGTAGTGATTAATATCAAAAGGAATGCTACTGACTCTTAGCCAATAAATATTTGCTGAGCACTGATAGGCTAAGCATTGTTCAAGGCCTTCTGTATACATCTGAGAATATTACCAAGAGTCCCATCTTCATGGAACTCAAATGCTAAGGCAGAAATAGATGATAAACAGTCAGCATAACAATCTAATTATATGACACAAACAAAGGTGATACAGAGGAGGCAAACAGAGCTCGGAAGAGCCATGTGGTATTAATTGGAGTGCTCAGGACAGCTCCCTTTGTCAGATCTGAACAAAAATTTGAAGGAGGTGAGAAAGTTATTGTCTGCACAACAGCAAGAAGGCCAGGGGGAAGTGAAGACTGCAAGGGGAAGACTAAGACAAAAGGCAGTAGAATGTAAATTGTTTATAACTAAAATTATTCACTAGCAATATCTGTACACAGAGTACTATATGTAGACAGGGTCTCACTTTCCATTGGTGAAACTGAATCTTGTGGCCCCATCAGGGCAGATATGCCAAGATTATACAAAATATAGGTTTTCCCATATTGAGATCAAGATTTTGTTCTCACGTGCATACCTTCTAATTCCTTTTCAGCTAAGTTTTGTTTTAAAATAAGTCATTAATTTTCAGCTGTTCTCACACAAACACTTCAATTTCTCTCAGAATTTCAGAAAAAGTTTCACAATATTTTCACCTATTTTCCAACAAAACCTCTGACTTGTTTGTCCCTTAGTTTACTCTTAAGTCCCTATTTGCATATACATACTTAAAGCTCTTTAATCCAATAGGAATTCATTCATAAGCACTTTTTAAACATTTATAGTGCTAGAAGTATTCAACTATCTCTTGATGGTATTGAAATTATGCACAAGATCCAGGAACTTGAACATGCATGTGTCCCAAGTCGCTTCAGTCGTGTCTGACTCTGCGACCTCATGGACTGTGGTGCACCAGGCTCCTCTGTCCATGGGATTCTCCAGACAATACTGGAATGGGTTACCATGCCCTTCTCCAGGGGATCTTCCTGACCCAGGGATCAAACCTGTGTCTCCTGCATTACAGGTGGATTCTTTACCGCTGAGCCACCAAGGAAGACCAGTTTTCTACTAATGCAAAAACCATGCAAATCAACTGTCTCTCCTAGTATGCTTTTCCCTAGACTTATTGACAGAAAGGATCATCTCAGTATCCTTTCCATCTTGTACTCAAGATTCATTTCTTAAAATCAGTTTAATTTCAAGTCTTATAAATAATAAAGAAAAGGCAATGCTGTAGAAATTGGTAGCAAGATATAGTTGACTTCCAATTTGTTTACGGCATTACGTTAAACTTACCAAATGTAAGATGTAACTGAAGAGATCTACAAATACTGTCCAACAGTATCACTGACTGGTCTGCTATAATAATAAACCCATCACTTAAGCTGCATGCTTGTATTTTTGGATTTAATGAGGCCTGGAAGAGGGAAAAGTAGGACTAAAATAAAGCATATTTATATATGTTTAACAACAGTTATCAATAATGTCATCATAGTCCTAAGAACCCAAGTTTAAAACTTCACTAGACAGGCCTCTTTTCTTGAGCCCATATAACTTCTTAGTCAAGCATTTCTTTTTTAATGTTTATTTATTTGGCTACATTGTGTCTTAGTTGTGGCACACAGGATCCTAGATCTTTTTGTGGCATGCAGGGTCTTTAGTTGTGGCATGTGAACTCTGAGTTGCAGCATATAGGATTTAGTTCCCTGACCAGGGATTGAACCCTGCATTGGGAATGTGGAGTCTTAGCCACTGGACCATCAGGGAAGTCCCAAGCTTTTCTTTCTATGATACATCTTGAATCCCATCAGTACCCAAAACAGGGATATAGTCCAGGGTTGCTTCTGCTATTGTTGCTCAGTCTCAAAGTCATGTCCAAGTCTTTGCAATCCTGTGGGCCGCAGCACGCCAGGCTCCTCTGTCTGCCGTAGCAGAGGGCAAAGGATTACCAAGTACAAGCCTTTGTTTCCTAAGGGTCGACCTTATGCTTGGAGAAACCAGCAGGTCTTAACACAAATGAATGAACCAATACTGGCATAAAGTCTCAGTGTCTGGGCTACAACAGGGAGGGGGGCTGTGGTGTACTGTGAAATGAAGGACACAAGGCCCTACAGAAACTAGAGTCAGTGAAATGAAAGCCCCATGGAAAGGTGACCCTGGCATGGCCACAGCGTCCAACTTGCCAAGAAAATCTGCATCTTTGTGTGAAATATTCTACATTTTAAATATTGGCAGCTCAGTCAACATTTTAAAAAACACTGCAAGCCAAATACGAGTCTCCAGTTTGCAGCTTCTGTTGATTAGAGCTTCCCACACATATGTACCTCGAAGCAGCTGGACAGCTCAGTGGTTGAGAATGCTGTCACTTACTAGCTGAGTCATCTCAAGCAAATGCCTCAACTAACTCTCTAGTAAACCAGAAACAATAATAATAATGCCTACAATACTGGCTGGTTTGCAGAGTCATGAATTAATTCATATAAAGGGCTTAGATCCTGATGCTGGGAAAGATCAAGGAGAGAAGCGGGTGACAGGATGAAATGGTTGGATGGCATCATTGACTCAACGGATACAAGTTTGAGCAAACTCGGGGAGATAGTGAAGGACAGGGAAGCCTGGCGTGCTACAGTCCATGGGGTTGCAAAGTGTCGGAGACAACTGAGCCACTGAACAACAGCACAGGGCTTACAAGGGAACCTAGTCTATAGCATATGCTTGATAAATTGGCTCATATTATATCTGTTTCAGTGGCCACCTTCTGCAGGTGTAATTCTTGAAAACTACATTCTGATCCTTCTTACACTCTTAACAGTGAAAAGTTACACCAAAGAAGAAACTGTGCTACACCTCCCAGGGATCTAACCCAGGCTGTTTTCTCTGCCTGGATTGCTCTTAACCTTGAGACTCTTTTTTTGGCCGCACCGTGCAACGGGATTTTAATTCCTCAACCAGAGATCAAACCTGTGCCTGCTGCATTGGGAGCGTAAAGTCTTAACCACTGGACCACAAGGAAAGTCCATTTTTTCTAGTTTCCTAACTGGAAACTTAAGATTATTGACTTTAGGTTTTTCTTCTTTTCTAATATATGCATGCTGCTGCCGCTAAGTCACTTCAGTTGTGTCCGACTCCATGTGACCCCATAGACAGCAGCCCACCAGGCTCCCCCGTCCCTGGGATTCTCCAGGCAAGAACACTGGAGTGGGTTGCCATTTCCTTCTCCAAGGCGTGAAAGTGAAGTCGCTCAGTCGTGTCCGACCCTCAGCGACCCCATGGACTGCAGCCTTCCAGGCTTCTCCGTCCATACGATTTTCCAGGCAGGAGTACTGGAGTGGGGTGCCATTGACTTCTCCAAATATATGCATGCAGTTTCCCTCTAAGCACTGATTTTGCTGCATTCCACATATTTTGGTTAAGTTGTGCTTTCATTCCCCTTCTTCTGAAGGCCCAAGTCAGGTGCTAGTTTATGAAATGCTCCTTAGATTGTCCCAACCCGCAGTGAGCTCTCCATTCTCTGAACTCCTACTACATGTACTGTCTGTACCATTCATTTGGTATTTAGCACACACTGACTTGCACAGCTAGGTATTTTTTACTGCTATGACCTGTCTAAGGAAAAATCCTAAAAAGAGTTACCAAATGCAAGCATGGGTTGCCAACACAGTATTTGCTACAAGTAATGCCCCAAGCTAACAACTGATGAAATTTCAGTTCTTAACTGAATTCAAACCTCCATACATACTATTCTTTTTCAACAGTAGCCCTCAGAGATCAAGAGGGGCCTGGGCCACTTTCATCTTTTAAGGCTGCTGGTAATAATAATAAAAAAGAAACACCATTTTCTCATTATAGAACCTACAGTATTCTTTACACTCTTGCCTTTTACAAATAAATACCAAGGACTAAAATTTATTTGTATTATTCATAATATTTATAAATTCCATGATTTACAAATGCCATAAAGCAGTAGAGGCTGACAACAGGACACAAGTTGCGTAAAGAATAATTTTTTGAAAATCTTTATCTGCTAGTGTCAAAAGTCAAAAGCCTACATTTTGAGACCTTTGATGAACAATGTTCCCAGAGACTCAGGCTCTCCCTTTCTAGCTCTAAAAACTACAAATCTTATCTGGTCTTTCCTTCTTTTAAAACTTTTTTCCTTAATCAGCTAATTAAAATATTACATTAATGTACTATGAGAAGTAGAGGAATCCTGGGCTATAATACTGTGACAGAAGATCATTTGTACTCTCTCTAAAAGAAACTTGTTTGCCATGATCACCAAAATTTTATCAAAAGCAAATTACTGAGAACAAAAATCAAATAGCAATACTTTCCATAGATGGCAGAAAATAAGGTTTCAAGCCTGGTGTGAGAATGGTGGAGTAGTTATTAAAAAAACAAAGTTAAAATACAGAGAGAAGTTCATGGAAAGGATAGGACAATCTCAACCTCAGTGGTAGGAGTATGAGAAGAGCTTGGGATCAGGGAGGGAGCCCAGGGGCTTGCTTCAGTTCTAGGTAATGTTTTACTTCCTAAGCTGGTGGTAGATATTCTTTGTATCATTTTTGCATACATCTGTGTTTCTAAAATGCCAAGAGGAGCTATGAAAAGTTTAGGTTTGGAGTATTGACCTTAAAATGATGCATAGGGAATTCAGATGGAAATTTCCAGTAATCTGACACTAAATGTTGCATGCCTGTGAAAGGACTATACTCATTTATAAAACAACTACCATGTGGCTACCAGTCTTACTAAACACAGTAAAAACTTTGTGAATGAAAACAGTGACATAACCATTACCTTTTCAGAGGAGATCTTTGCTAGTAAATCTACTTGATATAAAGCGGTTCCGTGTTCTTTTCCTGAACCAACACTTAGGTACCCACTTCCTGTATCATCATTTGTTAGCAGCTCAATATCATTCCACATGTTTCTGAGATTGTTTTCCTGGTCAGGAATCACTGCCTTTCCTATGACAACTGTAAAATCAGACTAAATTACATTGTTGCATAGACTCCAGCTCCTTGGGAAATAAAAAGGCTTTATTAAAAACATATATATATATGTATACATATATACACCAATAAACAGAGACTTCTCTGTGTTATGTCACTAGACACTTTGGATCAATAAGATAAATGGAACTAGAACTACGATTATCACTAGAGAAGAACATACTGGTTTAGGGACACGGGCAATTTCGATCTTACCAACGTGTCCTAGAGTTTCTAGTATTTTGTATATGAAGTTGCTCAGTCGTGTCCGACTCTTTGCGACCGCATGGACTGTAGCCTATCAGGCTCCTCCGTCCATGGGATTTTCCAGGCGAGAGTGCTGGAGTGGATTGCCATTTCCTTCTCCAGGGGGTCTTCCCGACCCAGGAATCGAACCCGGGTCTCCCACATTGCAGGCAGACACTTTACCATCTGAGCCACCAGGAAGATCTAGGTGAAATTATAACAAGCTTTCATTTGAAAAAAATCTTTAACCAGAATAGCAAAAAACAGTGAAGTTTCCAAATGCATATCGTCTGGGATACCTTGGTTATGGTTCCAGACGAACTTAAAAAACCATGTCCATTCACGTTTCCAAGATTGTTACACCATAAATGAAAATGTTAAGGAGAGGTGGAAAAAAACAGATTAGGCTTCTGACTGGACCAAAGAGTGTGTTGGTAACCTTAGGAGTCACTTAACTATTTCATCAGCAAGGACTTAAATAACTCATTTCACTGGGTCTCCAGGGCGTAGAATACGAAAATGAAAAGCAATGCTTGGATCAAGACTGGAGGGGAAAATAACCAAATAGTTACAGTTGTTTTGAAAACTGCTCAGAGATATTTTTTAAAATCTTTGACAGTAACAGTACAGGAAAGAAATGATTTTTGACTTGGGGCTCTTTTACATTTATTAATCTGTTGTGGTCAAGCAAGTAATTTAACCTTTCTGTTCCTCAATTCTCTTCTATACAATAGGAATACAGTTGTACATAGCCAGAAAGGTCACTGCCAGTTTCAACGTTCACAAAACAATGCTTGGTTTCATGGCAAGCACTCACTTTTAAGTGCAGCTAATCCACTACTGTATTGGTGGAAGAAGGTAACATTTGAGCTAGTATTTAACGTTACAGGAGCTTTTTAAATATTGGAAGAGCTCTTACTAGGAGTGTAAGCAAGGGCACGAAGACAAGGCACATTAGAATAGACAATAATTTTAGTGGCTGTGTTTGGGCGGGAATTGGGAGGAGATTAAGACAGGCTGAAGTAAACACTTCTATGAGTTTCAGAGTCCCACATCTGTAAGAACAGAGAAATATTATCGGCCTCCCAGGTATGTCACACTCGTTTGACAAACATTTACTGAATGCCTACTATGTGTCAGGCACTGTTCTGGGAGCTGGGAATACATCTGTGAAGAAGACAGAAAAGGTCTTTGTCATTATGAAATTCAAATCCCATAGGAAAGACAGACAAAAATAAATGCCGTATTGAGTAGGCAAGACAGTAATCCATCTTACAGCTGAGAAGCATGAATCAGGGACTAAATAAAGGGCCATGGACACCTAAAATGAGTTAACGATGTCGCTAGACAAGATTCAATTCATGCCAGTTATTAACTGTTATACTGCTTCCCTGTGAAAAAAATAAGTAAACGCACAACTACAAATAATGCTCAGGTGAATGGGGGGTGGCGCATAAAAAAATCTGGGAGGGGAAAGAGATGACAAGCTGAGATCCGAATAACAAGACAAGGCCACTATGCAAGGCTCAGGGGACACAAAGATGCAGGCCGAAAATCAAAGATGCAGAGGGTGGAATGAGTTTGGAGCTGCTGAAGGGCCATATGAAGAATGGGATATTTCGGGGGCTAAACCAACAGGTGGAACCAATGAATCCCTGATTACAAGACTGGCTTTCATCCTCAGTGCTAGGGTGGAAATACTAAGTAGGCCTGTGATGTGATTAAGTTTGAGATTACTCTGGGTGTTGAGTGAACACATAAACGAATTAAACGAAATGAAAGTTTCAAATAGGCCTCCTTGCTTAAGTGCTCTAAGTTAGACACGGGCCAGCAAGAAACAACTCCAACCCACCTCCCGAAGGCGTCCTAAGAGGAAAACACCCCAAACTGAGCTGAGGTTTCTCTTTCGACCTAAAACCACCCCATCCCCCAGCTCCTATAGTAGCATGGCTCCCCCTCCTCACCTGCAATTGAAGAAATTAAAGAACACCCAAATTTATCTCCCCCGCATCCACGCTCCCACAACCGCTCCTAAAGTCTTTTGGGTCTTTGCCACAGGTTTAAATTGGCGGGAGAAAACCAAGCTCAACCCCTTCTACGGCGACCAGGGGAGGCCAAGATTGCTCTAGAAGCGAAATAGGAAGTCGCCCCACCCTAAATTCCGCCGGTTCTGAAATCCATGCAGAGCCTTCTGTGGTAAGTCCTTGGCCCCGCCCTCTCCCCCGCCTTACCCGCTCCTTCAAAAGAACAACCAATCACCGTCTAACCTCGTTGCTACAGAAACTCATCCCCACCCCTTTTCCTCCCAGCAAGCTGTGCTGTGCGCCGTGCCTTTTCCCCTTTGTGCCATCCGGGTCTCTTGCGCGAGCGATTCAGTCTGTGGCGAAGCGTCGAAGCGGCCAGTACTGTGAAAAGTGGCAAGTGGAGGCGCCGCCGTTGCGGCCAAGACTCTGGACTATGGCGGTGGGTGCCAAATTTGAGTTTAAAATCATGGGTAGTTTCCTGTTACTCTCCAAAAAAGGGATGAGCGGCTTCCAGGGCTGTTGTCCGCGCTTATGTGTGGACAAAATGGCGCCTTGGCCTTCTTCTGCGCCCGCCATCATGGCTGGCTGCTGTAGGGAGGGGGAAATAAGGCGCTGTTGTTGGGGGTGGGGAGCAGCAGGGAGTGTCTTTTTTTTTTTTTCCAGAACTTTCCTGTCTCTTTCCCAGTTTTTTGTTCTTTTGGCTCACAAGACTGACTGCAGTTTAGCTTACACACTAGTTGGTGGGTTATGCTGAATTTCGTTAAGGCTTGGGCATTTATGTTCGCAGTGGGAGCGGGCTGGGGAAGAGAGAAAAAGGATCAGGGGTCGTCTCTGAAAAGTATTGGGTCAGAAAGGCGGTGCCTGTAAGGGACAGAAGGCGAAAAGAGAGCAGTCTAGGAGCGATCATTTTGCCTACGCTCAATGAGACAATTCTGATCGCAAAATTTCAATTAGTGTTGCGTCTGCGTAAACCTTAGTTTATTCCTTAGTAAGCATCTAGGGAACGAGTTTCTGGAAGGGAGTAGAAATTCGATTTAATTAGGAGAAGACTTTGAAACTACGAATTCGGACTGATGATGCTCCGTTTTGAAGTGTTTGAGAAACAATCAAGCCCTATCATTGCCGTTGTTATTTTAAATTTGAGTCCTTCATTGGCCCGTTTAATTTTAAATGAAAATTAGAAATTTTCAATTACCTCTTGTGTACAATAAGACTACTTTGGATATGATACCCAATCCAGATGGATCGCATTATTGTGGGAATATTTCGTTTTACTTTACCCGGTTAAAAGAAAATTGCAAACATTTTGCATCCTTTTCCACTGATTAAAAAGTTGTTTTCTCGCTTTCGAAAATAAACAGGATCATTATATATATTGAAAAACTGGTACTTTACTCAGCCTAATCATTGGAGTACTCTTATCTGGCATTAGAAATCATTAATCTGCCCCTCCCTGTCACCCCTTCCCTAATCGATTTGATTTAGAACTGGGTTTTTTGGTAACTGATTTAGAACCAGTTTCAAACAGTCGGCAGGCTATTTGGTATTTGTGCAGATAATCGATTTAGTGTTTTCTTTTGTTTAAATAGTGACTTGGAAGAATATTGTTTTACCTGAACTCAGATATTTAAAAAACATTTGTTTCTTCTGTGCCTTGTTTGATAGAAAGACACCATCCCCTGGAGATGTAGCCTAGTATTAAGTCCAATGTACTTCTCTTTGCACTGCGAAAACATTGGTATATTGTGTCTTGAGCGTCATTTTAAGAAACCATGATGTTTTTCTAATAGAGCAAACGCTAGAGTGAAGGGCATTTTTGCAGTTAGTATTTAAGATTTACATACAGGTACTTACTAAATTGAGATCTTAACTACTGTAAAATATCCTAAAGGACATAAAAGCTTAGAGTGGTCTAAGTGGCCACCTATTATTCATCTGTTTAGTGATACGTTGGTTTTTGTTGGCATCTTGTAGTATATATTTTACAAATGAAAATGGCTGATGTGTTATTACCCCGTATTACAAAGTGCCTTCCTTTAGGTCAAGGACATTTGGCTTCCCTATTGCCGGACTTCCTTAATGTTAAGCATGTAGTTAAATAAACCATTGACTGAAAACTTAAGACCTGGGCTAGATGCTGGCATTTCCATGGAAAGATTTTTAACTAGTCATGATGTCTGTAGAAGTGAATGAGACGTGCCAGTGGTTTCAGGTATGCTGTCTCAGTTGGACAGAAAAGTGGCATGCACTGAGAGAAGAGATAGCAGTGCTTGAAGTTTTTGCTGTTGCTTTATTTTATATTCAGTGTAACTTGACCAACACATCACACATCATAAACCTGTTAGAAACAATCCTTAAGAATAGTGAGGAGGACAAGAATAAAAGAAAATAATCAGTGTTAGTGTGAAAATCAGAATCCTCTTTTGTTGTGTGATAAGAGTATCATATATTAACAGTAGACAGCAGATAGAGTACCTTCTGTGGTGAGTCAGCTCATATTGCTGAATCCCATCTGTGGAATGAAAGTTGAGTCTAATTCTAAGGGATGAGAGCCTTTCTGCACAAAAGTATTCTGACTCCAGATAGGACCCACACAAAGAAGCAAGTATGCTCGAATGAGCCTCCCCAGTAGTTATGTGCTTCCACTTGTTTTTTGGTAATATTGTTACACGCTTAACACATAATGTCTTTCATCCTAACCCAGTCTGTAAATCCCTCCCTTTAAATTTATTAGTTTATTCCTGAAGTGTCCAGCATTGAGTGAGTTGGGTGCATTTTTGATCCTCAGAAAAAAGTCAGTGAAATAATGCAGCCTCTCAAACTTCACTTGTTAAATTACTGTCCATTCAGTTTACTTGGTGTTTGTTTTCTGGACTAATTTTCCTAAGAGAAGAAGTTCATTATTATATGATTATTCCTTCTGCTGAAAATGTATAGTAATTCACCATTTATCCAATCCAAATTTGTTTCTGTAAAAAGCAGGTTGGTAAATGTTTTAGGCATTGTGGACCACATACAGCATACTGTCTCTTGTCACATTACTTGCTTGCTTGTTTTAACAATCCTTTTAAAAATGTAAAAGTCATTTTTAGGGGCCATACTTTGCCAATTTATGCCGTAAGTAATTAGCTCCTCAGGCATATTAGCATATTGACTCTTTCATATTCCCTCTTTGGTCAGATGGGTCACCACCTTCCACATATACTGAAGCCGTTTTCTGTGCCTTTTATCAGAATCTGACTCGAGAACATTAAGGTTCTAGTTTCTCCTATGACTTACTTAAATCAAATTCTTACAGAAATGCATTTTTTAGTGGAAAACTAATTATTGGAATTAGTTTTTTCATTTATTGGTTTATTTCTGTGCTGAGTACTATGTCATGATCAAGGCACAGAAAGTTTCCTTTAAAAAAAAAAGTTCCTTTTTGTAAACTGGGAAACAAAGAGCTGATAGTTAAATGAAGGATTTAACTATCTCTCTCGGGTAAATCAGGTCTCTCAGAGTGAGTGTACACTTGACTGTTCCTTTCCATTTTTAAGGTTTATATTGTGTAACTTATAAAATGCTTTAAAGCAGAAACAATTTTTCCATATGTGAGGAGAGGCAGACTTGGAGAAGCACTCTGCCAAGGGGCTTTCATTAAAGAGGGTTAATGAAATTAAGATTGGGTTCTCAGATAGGTAAGTTAATTATCTGGGGGTTTTTTCTTGTATAATATTCTAGAAGCATTCTGCTTTTTAAGATTTCACAGTCCTCAGACTTTTTAACCTTTCACAGCTCATTTAAAATGCCTTTATAAGTTATGCCCATGTAGTAACTTGAACTTCCCTCGTGGCTCAGATGGTAAAGCGTCTGCCTACAATGTGGGAGAGCCGGGGTTCAATCCCTGGGGCGGGAACATCTCCTGGAGAAGAAAATGGCAACCCACTCCAGTATTCTTGCCTGGAAAATCCCATGGATGGAGGAGCCTTGTAGGCTACAGTCCATGGGGTCACAAAGAGTCAGACGTGACTGAGCAACTTCACTTTCACTTTCATGTAGTAAAGGCAACTAAATGAATTCAGAGATCTAAAATGGACTCTCTTCTCTGCTTAAGTATTTATTGGAAATACTTGGACACTTATTTTCCTCTTCCTCGTTGTTTTGAAAGATGTAAAACAATGATTTAAAAAAATCCATCTAGTTACATACGTCTGTTTGGTATTGGGTTAGTCGTTTCAGTTTACTCAGACTGACTTACCAAGTACAAAGCATATTTAGCCACTTGGAAATCAGCTGTTCTGATTACTTGATTTTCTTTTTTTAATTGTGTAAAACCCAAGGATAAGTGTCTTTCCTCCTCTCTCTTTTAAGAAATTGAAAACATTTTAAAAGCAATTAAGAATTTACAGATTTTTCTTTGAACTTGTAGGCTAGTGACACAGAACGAGATGGACTAGCCCCAGAAAAAACATCCCCAGATACAGATAAGAAAAAAGAGCAGTCCGATGTATCTGTTTCTCCTAGAGCCTCAAAACATCATTATTCAAGATCACGGTCAAGGTCAAGAGAAAGAAAACGAAAGTCAGGTAAGAATCGCTAGAAATGATACCACTACCAGCATTTTTATAATCCATGTGGAAATGTAAAAGATTAGTTTACTGATACAGTTAATATGTGTTCTTCGAATTGAGAAATGAATAGTGAAAAAGTGCATTGGTAATTTGATGGAGAATTTTTCAATTATGAGGACTACAAATGTCCTAATACATACAGAAGTTTCATAATTTTTCAAACTGTATGATTAAACTTGTGTCACAGTAATATTAGCCCTAGAGGTTTAAATTTTGTCCTTTTAACACAGGCAAAACAATATTTTGAAAGATGCAGTCTGGCAGTGGTGTATTCTGAATTTAACATATTTGACCCACTTTACAAGAACATTTTTAACCTTGATTTTCTTTTTAACTTAAGGTTAGATTATTTCTGAAAGCAAGAGTTGTGTTTTGAAATGCTCTTTAACTTCTTTTTTTAAAAACTAGACTGATGTGGCATAAGAAAGCATGCTGTATTGCTAATGAATCAATACTTAATGAGGTACTTAAACGAGAAGTAAAATAGAAATGAGTTTAATTAAAGTTTTAAGACCCGGGGCCTAGTTATTTATCTTTTGTACCCACAGATAATCATCTGCAAAATGGTTTAAGTGTGACTTTTATCTATATATTGGAAACTGTGCAGTATCATCACAAATGCTTTTTAAAGGAACTTTTCTGAATTGTAACATCCTTTTGACTTCTTTATAAGTTTGCTGTGTAATAGGAAACAAGATGGATTGGACAGAATGTTTTGTAAAATACTAAGAATCTGTGGCCACTAAATTCATGTGTCATAGAACATGGACTTTTTGTGGAACTTCTTTTGCTTACTTACTTGATTATATTCTGGTTTACTCAGATTGCTTGATTTGTTTCAAATATATGACAGGATAATCCCACCCCTGCCATAAAAAATAGGCTTTAGAGGCTTTACTTGACTATTAAATATTTAATAAATTCTTTAGTTAGGCAAGTGGACAGAAACATTCTTTGTGTGAGTTTTGGAATTTATGTTTGAGATGTCTTTATATGTTTATTTATAGTGAATTTTTGTGTGTTTACAGATAATGAAGGAAGAAAACACAGGAGCCGGAGCAGAAGCAAAGAGGTAATTAACACTTTGTAGTGAATAGGCACTTTAAAATACTTGTAAAGTATTTGGTAGAAATGTTTGTGTGAATATATGATATTGTCAAGGTAAGTACCAAAACTTGAAATTTAAAAGGTTTAATTGAGTTATAAAATAAGCATGATTTGGATTCATCATTTTTTTTTTTTTTCAAGAAGATAGTTGTTTATATGAAAAGTTCATTCAGAAACTATTAATATGTTATGTTGTGAAAATATTCACCATAAAAATTTCATGTGAAGAATATAATTGGTTTTTTAGGCCTGTTGCACAGAGCTTCCATTAATCTGAAGTCCCGAGTCTCCTTATGCCTTACGACTGCTCAGGATTTTTAAATAGCAATCATTCTTAAGTAGCAGTACTCTTCGATATCTGTGGGCTACTCTTTCTTTGTGGAAGGTAACAAGAGTCCTTTTCACTAGTAAACTAGTTCCCTAATAGTAATACTGAAATTTGAAATAAAAGCGTCAGTGAGGGACAGCTGGAAAGGTGGCAGTGGCAGCCAAACTTGAGGATAAGGACAGCAGCTGTGTTGCAGAAGAGATAACCTGCCCACCTGAGGAGACAGGAGCGAGCCGGCAGAGGAGGAGCAGGAGTGGAAGCCAGAAGGGAGGAGAGTCTCGTGGGGGCTGGGCAAGGGGCTCCGCAAGCAAGCGCGGGCAGGGACTTCACCTCTTCCCCTAATGGAAGCTCTGTTACATCTTTAATTTAGGAGAGTTTTTGTGAAAATGACTATTTTGTTTAGCTCACATGATAACATTTCTATAATAAATCATACTCAGCGTGCTAATGCGCGAAGAGACTGAACTGAAGACGCTGCAGACTCAGATAGCAAAATAATAAGCCTACTTCATGATAAGGTAACTATTAGTCATTCAAACTCCTATTTCCCTTAAGTATATCTTAAATCAGTTAAGGGTTTTAAATGGTTTTTTTCTTTTTAAAAATAATAGTAATGTTATGTTTGGAAAACTGGTTTAAAATAAACTCTTAAAACTTTTGCAAGCTTAACCACTTAAAGCTTTTCCACTTTGCCGCCATATGGCAAAATCAAGAAAATAATGTTTTATAAGCTCATACAGAGAACTGGCATTGAAACTAAACTTTAGCTGTGTCTCCAGGTCTCTTATTTTTCTGCAAAATAATGAGTTACATACTATGACCCTTTTCAGATGTATCATCATGCATGTTCCAGAATGTTTGACTGAGTTTTTTGTTTTTAAGAAAAGTTAATCTTGGAAATATGCTAAGGTCTAGTTTGGAACCTATGAGCTAACTGTCCCCTCGTAGTCTGGGCATCAAATACGGGGTCTGGTTTCAACTCTCCTAATAAGTAGCTTTGTGACTTCAGGTCTTAGTCGTATATAAAGTAAGGGGAATTAGAGGATTTCCTTCTAGCTTTAAAATTGTGATTCTGAAATGTCCAGGATTGTAACCTTTGGCTATAGGATGGATCTAATAAATCCTAATGTGGGGGAATCTAACGTTTAGCACTTTGTAATTCAATGAGTGTAGGGTAGAGACTTGATCATACAATTGATTTAGCTCAGTCTCTGAATGCATATGTTCTGAAAGAAAAAGCCTCAGTTTTTATAATTCTTCAGAATATGGGGGAAGTATGTATTATATAATGGTATAGGGATTAATTGTGTTATACCTAGTTTGATTTCATAAAAATTAAAAGATATGGTTGCCATTTTCTACCCTAGGTACATGAAATGTAATAGAACTCCAAGCCTGTTGGGATATTGCAAGATGAAAAGTGATTGCTTCACAGTGTAGACATTGGGAGAAAAATCAAGAGCCGTCTTTAAGAAAGGATGTGGCAATATAGCTATATAAAAAGGACACTTAACTCTGCGTAAAGTAGTTTGAAATTGCAGAAAATATTAATACTTAGATTAATTTTACTTAACTACCTAATTGGAAATGCATTTTCTGCTGCATTTCTGTGTCCTTATCTTCATTATTGTTAACTTATGTACTCTGGATTTAGAAGTTGTTGTGTTTATATATATATATGGTCTATTTCTCTAAAAGGTTTGTTGAAAATTTGAAAAAATTTTGATACATGTGTACTTCCCTTTTAGATAAAAGAAATAAGAGGGATTTCTGTTTTTCTGAAATAATGGTTGATATTATCTTAACATTGAAAGTCATTGTTTTAATTGTGATATTGAAAATATTTGGGGGTAAAAACTGCATTTGGGGGTGTATAAGGAAAAAGTAAAATTAGTAGTATATATTTGCAACATTTGGGTGATGTGAAACTAGATCTTTTTTTAAAATTTGCCACACACTCCTAAGGTTACTAATGTTGCATCACAACATTTTTGCTTCTGATACCCATACTAACTCTCTTTGTTGCACTATTTTCCTGAAAGAACCAACTTCTTCTTAAAACAGGCAAGAAGACATGAATCCAAAGATAAGTCGTCTAAGAGACACAAGTCTGAGGAACATAATGACAAAGAACATTCTTCTGATAAAGGAAGAGAGCGGCTAAATTCATCTGAAAATGGTGAGGATAGACACAAACGCAAAGAAAGAAAATCATCAAGAGGCAGAAGTCACTCAAGGTCTAGGTCTCGTGAAAGGTAAGTAGTTTTTCCTAAATTAATGCCTTCTATAGAACTTCTAAGTTACATAAAAGGTTTACATTAACAGAGCAACACAACAAAATCTTGGTTAGAAAATTTGGAATCTTTAACTTTTTGATTTATCTGTCTTTTACAGTGAAAAAAAAAATAATTGCTGAAAACTACATATAGTTTGCCCATATAACGGTCCTCTTACATTGCTGGTATAGGATTTGTTTGCTGCTAACTATTAAACTAAATCTTAAATTGGGGTAGGAAACATTCCATTTTTTACATTATCACGTTATTCTCTAGGAAGCATCATCAAATAAGAACAAAGCTCTATTTTTTGTGTAACTCCTTTCATTAAAAAACTTCAGTTATACAACACAAGAGTATTGGCTGCATATGCTGCAGATAATTCATAATGTTTATAATTGAACACAGAACTCTTAAATAACTGAAAATTCGTGTGCTTTAATTTCAGGCGTCATCGTAGTAGAAGCAGAGAGCGGAAGAAGTCAAGATCCAGGAGTAGAGATAGGAAGAAGTCAAGATCCAGAAGCAGAGAGAGGAAGAAATCACGATCCAGAAGCAGGGAAAGAAAACGTCGGATCCGATCTCGTTCCCGTTCAAGATCAAGACACAGGCACAGGAGTAGAAGCAGAAGTAGGACAAGGAGTAGAAGTCGGTAGGTACTCTTCATCTTGAATAAACTCAGATAGGAACAGGGTCTGATAGGTGAGGCTTACTGAGGTTAAGTAACTTGCCCAAGAAGTTCAGTATCATACTGTTCTTAAATGGTAAAGCTAGGACCTGGTCCCAGATGTATCTGAAAGCAAAGTCAGTACATGGGCTCAATCCACCATACTGGTTTATTTTCTCAGATATTCAGAAGATGAGCTTATTAGTTCAAACTTGTCTTGATTGGAAGGAGGCTTTAATTTGTTGAAACTGGAAATTCAATGAAGATCATTTCATTATCAGTATTCAAAGAATAGTTTTATTCTCTACAAAGCAGTTATTAATAGTGTTCAGTTAGGCCACTCAGTTGTATTTGACTCTCTGCGATCCCATGGACTAATAGTATAGTATATCTATATTCACAGGTACTGGTATAAAGTTAGTGGGGAAGCTTCTTTGCTAATTTATTGCTCCTTAAGTCAAACAGCCTATAAAAGGCTGAAATATGGGTATAAGTGCACTTACACTTATTAATCAGTTAACCTATTGATTCTACTACTAGAAATTTATTCTACATACTGACCTTGTTGTTGAGTGGCTAAGTTGTGTCCCACTGTTTTGCTACCTCATGGACTACAGCCTGCCAAGATCTGTCCATGGGATTTTGCAAGCAAGAATACTGGAGGGGGTGGCTGTTTCCTTCTCCAGGGGATCTTCCTGACCCAGGGTTCAAACCTGTGTCTCCTACATTGGCAGGCTGATTCTTGACTGCAGAGCCACCAGGGAAGCACATATATTGACCTACACAAGTGTAAAATTACTAATGTACATGTCTTTTAACTTTTGCCACATTGGGCATAATAGCAAGAAATTGGAAACAACCTAAATGTCATCTGAAAAAGGAGTGCTTACAGTGAATTTATGGAAAACTAGTCTTACACAGTTTGAACTATGTAACCATGATTTGACTCAGTAAAGTATTACTTGGCCATACTGACATGTAAAATATGACTTATTAAAGAGATAGGAAGAAGAGAATTGAAAAACCAAGAAGATTTAGCAGAAGTTTAAGCCGAACTCCTAGTCCACCTCCCTTTAGAGGCAGAAACACAGCAATGGATGCACAAGAAGCTTTAGCTCGGAGGTGTGTATATTTTTGTTTGATGCATTTTTTTTCTCCTTTTCATCTTGAAATGGATACTCAGTTGTGTAGGGCAAATGAATGCTTTCAGTCAGAGAAGAATTCAAACAACTAAATGTAGCCATGACTACTTGTGGCACCTTTGTGATACAGAGCTATGTAAGTGGTTTGTTAATTCTGGAAAAGGTACTTTGCAGCAGTTGCTCTTTTTCTCTTCCATGATTAATTTATTCATTTTTCTCCAATCTAGACTTATAAATATTTTCAGTTTGCAATTAGAAACGTTTTTAAAAATCCTAAATCTGATCTAAGAACTCTGTTCATTTTGTCTCTAAAACTGCTTTGTCATTACTTTCTTTGTTCCTAAGAAAACAGTCTCTGAAACAATAAGTAGAATTCTGTCAGTAATTTTCTTATTTTGAAGGTGGCAAATAATAAACCACTTTATTTGATCTTAAAATTTTTACTGCTAGTATCATAGAAAGATCACTGTATTTTTAAATTTTCTAATGTTTCAAAGATGGGTGACTGTGGGACTACACAACAACAGGGCTATCTAACTAAATCTGCAAAACCATTGACTGAACTACCTGATAGAGGCAAGAAGTAAAGTAAAATACAAGCCCTTGTTTGCAGGTTTTCCCATATTCTGAAAACTAAAATCTTTTGATTTTGATTTTTTTTCTCTATGAAATTGAGTTTGTATTTTTTTTTTTCATTACAAAAATACAGTTATCTCAATGTAACCTGATGGGCTGCTGCCCTGCGAACCCAGCCTGGCAGAAACTCCAGCTGAACAGCAGCAGCAAAGGTGTGAGCTCACCCCTTCCTCATTCCATTCACCTTCGTGAATGGTGTTGATTCCAAACCTGCAATGGCCATTTAAAATATGCAAACAAAAAGTTGTCAATCACTTTCTTCCTGAAACTAAAATCAACGGAGTTAGGAAATAATTTTCCACAAGATCTGAACTGATTTTATGAAGAATAGTCCATTAACTTTGATCATGAATTTTTTTGTTTTATTTTTTTATTTTATTAAAGTTGAGTCTGTGACTAGCCTCTAAAAGTGACTTAGTCTCCTGAGTGATTTTCAGATGACAATACATGAAACGCTCTAATTTCAGAATACCAAATTATCCTTTGGCTACCTTGAAATTTGAAGGGTGATCGTTTGTCATTAAACTACAGTATGTAGACCTTTTTTTGTTCCTTTTTTGTTTTTAAATAACAGAATTTTAAAACTGCGTTTGAAATATTTTTAAGTATTTATAAATCTACATTTTAACATTAATTCTAATCAGAAACTTTTGTTTCCAAGGACAAGTTCAAGGCTTTACTACATGCCTTTCTTTTATGTGTGCAAGATTGCTGTATTCCTTTTATGTAAATTTCGTCAATTGTTAAAGGGAATGCCAGTTTTCTACCACTGTATTTTACCCATCGTGCCCACTGCTCCCCTCCCCCAAAAAACTTTTACCCAATCCTTGCCTCTTTATACCATGTTAAAAGGAGGGAGGGGGCAGTGTTTAACTTATAATTGGTAAATCAAGGAGTCTTCAGAGAAGAAAAGGGGTTTCTCTTTCAGGAACTTACTATGAAGATAACATTACTTAAGATTTGTAATATAGCAGGCGCTGACATGACAGCACATTTTGTATTCATTAGTGAATTTAGTGTGAACCAGAATGTTTTTATTTTGCTTGGGGATGAGTTTGTGTTTCATGTTTCTAATTCCTTTACTAATTTCTTCATCTCCTAAAAATAATTTTCTAATAGTTTTTTCCCTGTTTTATTAGATTATAGGTAGGGTTTGCCTTGCCGTTTTAGAAATTTTATTTTTGCCTTTTTAATTTCCATTAATTTAGAGACCAATAATGTCTGTTTAAATATAAATATCATCTGCATGTTTTGATTGGCCTTACCCCAATCAGCCTCACTTAAGAAGCTTATAGGTAATTCTGTAAATTATTGAACATACCCTAAAATTTACTCAGATATATTTTTTCAGTGTTTCAAATTTACAAGGTTAAATTTTATCCTTTTCGTGTAACCAGCACTGATGAAGACTGAATAATTTTTATCTCTTAACCATTTTAACCATTTTCCGGGAACGGTATAGAAAAGCAATTAGAATTGTTGGCTATTCAGTAAATTTAAAAACGTTTAAAACCAGTATTGAAATACCACTGGATTGTGACTGTGATACCATCTTAAGAATGATTGCTTTTTTTTTCACATGCAGATGTCAGTTTGGGGAAAATACTAAATTTATTTAAAATTCTATATAGTGTTTTGTGCCTACACATGTATACATACAGAGATAAATATTGGCTTTATGTTGTTTTTTATTAAATTGTCTTTGACAGGTTGGAAAGGGCAAAGAAATTACAAGAACAGAGAGAAAAGGAAATGGTTGAAAAACAAAAACAACAGGAAATAGCTGCAGGTAACTCTTTCTTCTTTATTTTGGATGTATGGCATTTAAAAAATCATTACTGACTTGTAAATGTGTTATTTTTGTTTGGTGTGTGTGTGTGTGTTTAGCTTTTTTTTTTTTTTTTCTTACCATTTTTGGTTGCTCTGGGTTTTCGTTGCTGTGCACAGGCTTTCTCTAGTTGCGGTGCTCAGGCTTTCCATTGTGGTGGCTTCTCTTGTTACAGAGTACATGCCCCAGGTCCACAGTCTTTATTAGGGGCAGCACACAGGCTCACTGGTTGTGGTACATGAGCTTTAGTTGCTCCATGGCATGTGGAATCTCCTTAGACCAGAAATTGAACCCATTTCCCCTGCATTGGCAGGCAGGTTTCTATTCTCTGTAACACCAGGAAGTCCTGAACATGTTATTTTTAGTGTAATTTTCTACCTCATAAAACTTTTTTTGTGCTGAATTTCTGATTTGGTCAGTGTAGATAATTTTGACAATAGTGACTACTGTTGTTCACGTAGCATGTTAGCCATCACTGCTTAAGGATTCCAAGTTTTTATATATGACACAAATGCACTGCCTGTGGATGTTTTAGAGGTGATCAAAGAGAGCTTGTATGAAATGTAATCTGGAAGGTAAAAGTACCAGACCTGATACTTTATAAGACTTGGGCCAGGTATCTGTTAAGTGAGTGTAATAACCTGTTTGGGTTTCCCAGGTGGCTCAGTGATAAGAATCCGCCTGCTAGTGCAGGAAATGTGGGTTTGATCCCTGGATCGAGGAGATCCCCTGGAGAAGGAAATGGCAACCCCCTCCAGTCTTCTTGCCTGGAAAACCCCATGAACAGAGGAGCTTGGAAGGCTATAGTCCACGGGGTCGCAAAGGGTCAGATATAATTTAACTAAACAACAACAACCTGTTTAATAGTTTTAAATGTTTCTTATGAGTTTCAAATGATATATAGTGAAATCATATTGTGACCTATCAAGAACCATACAAATGAAAGTTATTAAAAGTTTAGCTATAGTCACCATAGTTCATTTCCATTGAAATCGTACACCTTTTTCACGTTTACAGAATTCTCTTTATCCTCAGAGAAGAAAATGAAGTTTTAGTTCATACAAAGAGTTATATACAGAAATGTCTATTGATGAATACATTGTTTGCTAGAATGTTATTGCTTTATAAGCTTAACACTCAAGTCATTTTTTTATATTTGGTGAAAATATTCTGCCTTTTTGCACCTTAGTAGCTCTCGCATATAAATATGTTACTATAAATTAAGATGCTTGTTTTCATTAAAATCCATACTTGCTTCCTCATCAGCAGCTGCCGCTACTGGAGGTTCTGTTCTCAATGTTGCTGCCCTCTTGGCGTCAGGAACACAAGTAACTCCTCAGATAGCTATGGCAGCTCAGATGGCAGCCTTGCAGGCAAAAGCTTTGGCAGAGACCGGAATAGCTGTACCTAGCTATTACAACCCAGCAGCTGTGAATCCAATGAAATTTGCTGAACAAGAGAAAAAAAGGAAAATGCTATGGCAAGGCAAGAAAGAAGGAGTAAGTTTTCTTATACCCCTGTTTTATTGTTGATTTCTAGGTTAGAAAAATTCATTTGGATTGGAATAATTTGGTTTGGGTTTCTCTTTCTTGCTACTATTATTATTAATACTGGGGAAAAAATGCATGGTTTAACTCAGACTTTCAGAGAAAACCGGTATGCCCATACATTTATTAAAGGGAAAGAGTTCCTTAGTTTATATGTCTTATATAAGACAATTACCAACTCCATTGATAGAATGTCATAAATGGTTTTTTTACTTAGGCTGAATTATGGAAAATTTTAGTATCCTAATAAAAGATATTTAAATTTTACATATCCTAAAAGTTTATTGTTTCTTAACAGGACAAATCCCAGTCTGCTGAAATATGGGAGAAATTGAATTTTGGAAACAAGGACCAAAATGTCAAATTTAGGAAATTAATGGGTATTAAGGTGAGTTACACACTTTGTATTAAAACTCATGTTAATTTATATCTTTAGGGTAACATTGGTTCTCAAATATTATTTTAGTGATATGCCATCTCTGGATACTTTGTAGTGCTTTTTTTTTTTAACTTTATATTGGAGTATAGTTGATTAAGAATGTTGTGATAGTTTCAGATGAACATCAAAGGAACTCAGCCATACATACACGTGTATTCATTCTCCCCTTCCCTTTCCATTAGGCTGCCACATAACATTAAGCATAGTTCCCTTTGCTATAGATCTAGTGCATTTTCATTTATATTTTCTAGGTTAATTTTGAGAATAGAACATAAATGAAAACACACTAGACCAGTAAATTATCACTGGCTGACAAGAGATTGTTAAATTTGATTAAATATTTGTTGATAGAGTGTTAAGGTTTAACTGTCATCAGACCGTCTTTATTTTTTTCAAGAAAGATTTTTTTTTAATATTATAATTTTTGGCTGCATCATGTCTTAGTTGTGGCATGCAGGGTCTTTTTTATGGACTTAATTGCCCCATGGCATGTGGTGTCTTAGTTTCCTGACAAGGGATGGAACCTGTGTCCACTGTTGGAAGGCAGCTTCCCAACCAGTGGACCATTAAAGGAGATGTAGAAAGTTGTGGTTTTTTGCTGAATAATGTATGGATATACAAATACAGTATTAGGCTTTGTACAGCAACCTGATAATGTCCACAAACGTTTAAATATTGGTCATTAGTAAGGGAGTTGGTTTTTTATTGAAAAGATGAAACTCGATCCCCATTTTCTACTTACTTTTCTTCCAGACATTTATTCACATAGTTTTTCGTGTTCTACATGTTCTTTCTCATTCCCAATGAATGAAGTTGATTTTTGTTAACATCTTCTATCCCAGTACCAAGAATGAACATTGCCTTGAACGATGAATTGAAACTAAGTGAGATCAAATATATACTGCAAAAATATGATCCACCAGGACTTTTAAGTGAGAGAAGTACTTTCTAGTCTAGGTGAATTCATCTTAATAGTATATTTTTGTATCTGTTGCTTAGAGTGAAGATGAAGCTGGATGTAGCTCTGTTGATGAAGAAAGTTATAAGACACTGAAACAGCAGGAAGAAGTATTTAGAAATCTAGATGCTCAGTATGAAATGGCAAGATCACAAACCCACACACAGAGAGGAATGGGTTTGGGGTTCACCTCATCGATGCGAGGAATGGACACAGTTTGAAGACCACACTATATTGGGGACTCTTACAGACTGGTTCTGATGCCAGGTCCTTGATCACCGAACAGCTGGCATTCTAGCTTGCATGGGCGTTGCATTGACTTTAATTTATTGAAAAATACGATTTTTTTGTAAATATCAGATCAGTGATACTGGTGTTAGTGTTGTAATCAGGTTAAACCCACTTCCATTAAACTTGACAGGACTATAGAAGGACAATATTTTTTAGTTCATGAATTCTACTTTTCAAATATATAAAAGCTGCAGGTGGGATAAATATCTCATACATGAATTTTTGGTGTCCACTGTCTTGTGTACCTTTTGTACTTAACCTTGTACAGTTATTTTCATCTCTTGAAACATGAAAGAAATGTTATGTAGATGTTCTTTAGAAGATCTGGCCATTTGGTACATAATCCAGCACAAATAAGCTGGGTGGTAATGATAATAAAATTGGTTTTCTCAAGACTGGTGTTAATTTAAGTTACCTGGAATTCTTATTTGAATTTGTTTTATGGTTTCTATGGCGTTTTGCAATTTCTGTTAGAAGACACTGGCTGGAAATTCCTTTCTTTTTTCTTTTTTTAAGAACAACTATGCTATAGGCAATACCATAGTGAGCAAAAATGTAAAAAGGAAGTTGGGAGCAGTGAAAAAACTTACTAAAATAATACTGTTTTCCTACTATTATAAGGGACAGAATTGGTGTACAGTATTTGTTAAATATTCCATATGTTATTCAGGAAACAGATTAATACATTAAAGGGATGTAAGCACTTTTATTTTAATAAAGTGCCTTATAACAAGTTCTTTGTATGCCCTTTCTCATTATCCATTTAGAATTCTTCTCTAGCGTAGACTAAAGTGCTAAAAGAGAAAACCACTTTGTCACTAAATTGAATAAATTTAGGGCATAGATTTGCAGAAGGAGGGGACTACAGAACTTGTACTTCATTTACTTCTATTAAATTCATAATTTTTAGCTTTCCCTGGAAAAGTCCTTTGAAAAACATCTCCGCAATGTAGCAGCCCAGTAGAACAAGGGAAGACTACTTAATGCATTCTGATAAATGTTTAGTTTTCCCAGAGCACAGTATTTCTAGGGAGAGATGCCTCTTAAGTGACTAAGTTTCTGGGGAAAGTAACACCATGGTTTTTCATTTTGGAAGTCATCCCAAATTCACATTTGCTGTTGAGCTGTACCTTGTGAAATCAGTTTTGTTAAAGTCTGTGGGCTTGTAATGCAATGTGGGTTTATGGAGAGCACACATTAAACTGCCTGTATTTTTTTTGTGGTATTTTATGTGCTAGCCATACATTATGAATAACAGTCCATTCTAAGAATTTTTGTAGCCAGTTTTAAACAGGGAGCTGATTTTGATTCATTTAGTATAATGTCTAAATAATTGAATAGGTAATACATACTTTTCATGTTTATTTTTGAAATCCAGTGGATATTTTGTATTTTAACCCAATTGGGACTAGCTACATTAAGAGTAGGGGCTTCCCTGGTGGTCCAGTGGTGAAAAACCCACCTTGGGCTTCCCTTGTACCTCAAATGGTAAAGAGCCTGCCCGCAATGCCGGAGACCTGGGTTTGATCCTTAGATCGGGAAGATTCCCTGGAGGAGGAAATGGTAACCCACTCTAGTATTCTTGCCCAGAAAATCCCATAGACAGAGCCTGGTGGGCTGTAGTCCACTGGGTCACAAAGAGTAGGACATGACTGAGTGACTTGGACTACAATAGCCACATACAGCCAGGGGCAACTGCCCTGGACAATAAATTTAGAGGGAGGCATATAGGTTATTGTAATTTGCGTGATTAAACTTTAGGAGACAATTACTGGAGTCCTGGAGGCAAGGGACAGTTAACTGCTTGGCTCAGTTGGAAATGACTTCATAGGAAGTTACACTCCATAGTTTTTATGTGGTTAAACTTTGTTTCCCCTTTTTCCCGGCTACTACTCTGTTTTCTTTTTCAAAGCCTGTTACTTTCTGATGGATGTTGGGTTTACTTTTGTATGCAACAGGAACATAAATGGTCCAGTAGGTTCTGTAAAGACATGGTAGCTAGGCAGGCAGGAAGATAAGAGCACACTATTTGAGGCAAGATCTGATTATGTAAATGTGGTTGGCTTGGTGGGTAAGTAAATTTATAAAGATGAGGGTTCCAATTTGGGTGATGATTGTGACTTAAATTAGAAATAAAACTCCCAGTTTTTTTTTTTAATGTAAATTCCATTTTAAGTAGTAGGTTGGTAGGAGGTAGAAACAAATTGTGTTATTTATCATTCCAAGTTATGTTTCATAGGCCAAAAGATTTTAAGAATAAGTACTTAATTTCTCTGGAGCCCTCTCCAAGTTCTCCCATTGGCCATTCATCAATTTCTGCAGTTGTCTCATCCTCAATCCCAGCCCTCTAGGACTCAGGCCCAGACTTCCATTCTGCATTATGCAGACTCATTCTCCTATCATCCTTGTATTGACTTTCCATAAAAATTTGAACCAGTCAAATGCTAATCTTATAGTTAAGACCTCTTTCTGGAGTTTAGTCCCAAATACCTGACTAATGCATGCCTCCAGTGGGGCCTAAAATTCTACCTTCAATATACTAATACACCACTGCTTCAAGAATTTCTTCCACTAGTTTATTAATAGTTACTTATCTCTTAGGATAAAATTGCCTCAGGGTACCACATAGTGAAAATGGAACTTGCTCTTTACTCCCAAACATAGTCAACATCAATTTTTCTCAATTTCAAGCAATCATTCAGCCAGTTTCTTAAGTCAGAACCTGGGCAAATAATTCACTCTTTTCTCATTCCCCATATACAACCCTTCAGTTACCTGTTACTTTATCTTATAAATATCCTCTGCTGCTGCTGCTGC
Organism: Oryx dammah; assembly: GCF_014754425.2. Classification (NCBI taxonomy): domain Eukaryota; kingdom Metazoa; phylum Chordata; class Mammalia; order Artiodactyla; family Bovidae; genus Oryx; species Oryx dammah. The sequence continues at coordinate 52,315,699 of NW_024070196.1, forward strand.
TGCTTAGTCATTCCAGTCTGTGTGACCCTAAGGACTGCAGCCTGTCAGGCTCCTCTGTCCATGTGATTCTCCAGGCAAGAGTACTAGAATGGGTTGCCATGCCCTCTTCCAGGGTATCTTCCTGACCCAAGGATCGAACCCGGTCTCCTGCATTGCAGGCAGATTCTTTACCACTGAGCCATCAGGGAAGCTGCTTAAATATCCTCTTATTTCAATATCAACTCGAAGTTACTGTTGACACTACCCTAATCCAAGGTAACATTTGTTGATTTTATTACAAAATGGCAATCTCTACTACAATCAGAATGTTATTGCTCCATGCCAATCCTTTTCCAGTCATGGAATCACGATCATCTTATCACAGTGAAAATTTGTGGGTCATGCATGGATACACCACTTGTTTAAAATGTTGAAATGACTTCCCAATTCTAGGAGTGGAAAGAATATCCCTAGTGTGGTCTGTGAGTATTTGCCTAATGTTCCAGCCACATTTTGCTCCACTCTGCCTAACACTCATTTATTTATCTGTTTTTGGTTGTACTCTGCCTTCATTGCTGTGCAAGCTCTCTAGTTGCAGAGAGTGGGGGCTACTCTTCATTGTGGTGCACTGGTTTCTCATGTGGTGGCTTCTCATTGCAGAGACGAGCTCTAGGGTGAGCAGGCTTCAGTAGTTGTGGCTTAAGGGCTCCAGAGCCAACTTAGTAGTTGTGGTACACGGGCTCAGTTGCTCTGAGGCATATGAAATCTTTCTAGACAGGGATCAAACCTGTGTCCCCTACACTGGCAGGCAGATTCTTTTCCACTGTACTACCAGGGAAGTCCCACCCTAAGACTCTTAATACCATCCCCCATGCTCACAACCAACTTTGCCCTCTTAACATTTCATAATTCAGTTCAAACCTCAATTCCTCAAATTAGACTCCTATAGAAATCTCAAATTCATTACATATCAATAATTTCCTGTGTTTTTATTATGCATATTTGTTTCTTAATACCATGAATTCCCATCAACATCCATTTTGACCCAAGATCAGGAACATTGATGTTTATTTTTTGTTTCTTTTGGGCTTCCCAAAAGGAATCAGAGGAACCAGAGATCAAATTGCCAACAACTCCTGGATCATTGAAGAAACAAGAAAGTTCCAGAAAAACATCTATTTCTGCTTTATTGACTATGCCAAACCCTTTAACTGTGTGGATCACCACAAACTGTGGAAAATCCTTAAAAAGATGGGGATACCAGACTACCTGACCTGCCTCTTGAGAAATCTGTATGCAGGTCAGGAAGCAACAGTTAGAACTGGACATGGAACAGACTTGTTCCAAACGGGGAAACGAGTATGTCAAGGCTGTATGTTGTCACCCTGCTTATTTAACTTATATGCAGAGTACATCATGCAAAATGCCGGGCTGGATGAAGCACAAGCTGGAATCAAGATTGTCAGGAGAAATATCAATAACCTCAGATATGCAGATGATACCACCTTTATGGCAGAAAGTGAAGAACTAAACAGCCTCTTGAAGAGATTGAAAGAAGAGAGTGGAAAAGTTGGCTTAAAACTCAACATTCAGAAAACTAAGATCATGGCATCTGGTCTCATCACTTCATGGCAAATAGATGTGGAAACAGTGACAGACTTTATTTGGGGGGCTCCAAAATCACTGCAAATGGTGACTGCAGCTATGAAATTAAAAGACGCCTATTCCTTGGAAGAAAAGTTATGACCAACCTAGACAGCATATTAAAAAGCAGAGACTACTTTGTCAACAAAGGTCTGTATAGTCAAGACTATGGTTTTTTTCAGTAGTTATGTATAGATGTGAGAGTTGGACCATAAAGAAAGCTGAGCCCTGAAGAATTGATGCTTTTGAACTGTGGTGTTGTCTAGACTCTTGAGAGTCCCTTGGACAACAAGGAGTCCAACCAACCAGTCCATCCTAAAGGAAATCAGTCCTGAATAATCATTGGAAGGACTGATGTTGAAGCTGAAACTCCAATACTTTGGCCACCTGATGCGAAGAGCTGACTCATTGGAAAAGACCCTGATGCTGGGAAAGATTGAAGGCAGGAGAAGGGGATAACAGAGGATGAGATGGTTGGATGGCATGACCGACTCAATGGACATGAGTTTGAGTAAACTCTGGAAGTTGATGATGGACAGGGAGGCCTGGTGTGCTGCAGTCCATGGGGTCGAAAAGAGTCGGACACGACTGAGCAACTGAACTGAACTTGGGCTTCCCTGGCAGCTCAGCTGGTAAAGAATCTGCCTGCAATGCAGGAGACCCCCAGTTCCATTCCTGGGTCCAGAAAATCCCCTGGAAAAGGGATAGGCTACCCACTCCAGTATTCTTGGGCTTCCCTTGTGACTCAGTTGGTAAAGACTTGGCTCACAATGTGAGAGACCTGTGTTCAATCCATGGGTTGGGAGATCCCTTAGAAAAGGGAATGCTACCCACTTCAGTATTCTGGCCGGGAGAATTCCATGGACAGAGGAGCCTGGCAGGCTACAGTCCATGGGGTCCCAAAGGTGGAAACTGCTTGGCGACTTTCACTTTTCTTTTGTTTCTTTTGCTAGACTGCACCCTCTGTGAAAGCAGGGCCGTCTCTATTTCGCTCACTCTTACATCCTCAGCCCCTAGAACAGTGCCTGGCACACAGAACTCGATAAATAAATGTTGTTGAATGAATGAGTGCTGCTGCGAAGTCGCTTCTGTCGTGTCCAACTCTGTGCGACCCCATAGACGACAGCCCACCAGGCCCCCCTGTCCCTGGGATTCTCCAGGCAAAAACACTGGAGTGGGTTGCCATCTCCTTCTCCAATGCATGAAAGTGAAAAGCGAAAGTGAAGCCGCTCAGCCGTGTCCGACTCTTAGCGACCCCATGGACTGTAGCCTACCAGGCTTCTCCATCCATGGGATTTTCTCGGCAAGAGTACTGGAGTGGGTTGATTGAAGGAGAGATACCACCAAAAGCTTCTAGGGACAAATCTAAAATAATTTAAAATCAAGCTATCTTTTTATGAAAAAGTGAAACAAGTCCAATCAACTGAAGTACCTTCTCCAAGAATAAAAAAGGTAGTCTGTGGCAAAACTGGAGTTCCTTATTGCTGTTTGGCACGAACACCAGAATCTGTGACAATCCATGCATCGTCCTCTGATTTTTTTTTTTTTCTCTGCTTTTGAGGCAAAACCGGGACAACTCTCATTGTAACACTTTCTGATCTGGTTCGGCTTTTTTCACGTTAAAACCAACCAATCCCAGTATGCAATGCAAACAATGAGTTAACAGTCGCCTAGAAACCACATATCCCAGAATGCCATGGTCCCAAGCAATCTCAAAAGTGGGTAGAGGGGACGCCACTGCATTCTGGGAATTGTAGTCTCACAGGACTGGCCCGCCCCTTGTGCAACTTCGGCGGCCTACGTTTGGAGGAAACGCTGCTTGGGTGGCTTAGCGCGTTGGGGGCCGTAGAGAGCGGTTCCGCCCAACAAAACCTTCGCCTCCGGCCTGGTGGCCAGCTCCGCCTCTTCTCGTATCTTTCCCACAGCCCAAAATGGCGGCGGAGGTGGATTTTGGCGACTTAGAGCTGTTCGAGGCGTTTGACCACCCCGAGGAGTCGACTCCGAAGCCCGTTCATACCCGCTTCAAGGACGACGATGGCGACGAGGAGGACGAGAATGGGACTGGCGACGCGGAGCTGCGGGAACGGCTTCGGCAGTGCGAGGAAACCATCGAGCAGCTCCGCGCCGAGAATATCCTTCCCGTTCGCTGGGCCCTGTCACCGGGACGTGTGGTGGGGAGGGCGCAGGCGGAAATTCCACAAGGGCCAGAATTCACCCTGAGAATCTAGGGTTCAGGTTGCGCAAGCTGTCCTCGAGGCCTCGGCGCAGACCTCTCCCCTTGTGGGATTCGTCTCCTGGACCTCATTCGCTTCTCCCGTCCGCGAGTCTGGGGCGGGATTTTAGCGCTATTCCGGACTGTTTGAACTGTTCAGTTGTAGACTGTTCACCACGTCTTTTCCCGTCTTTTGAGTCATTATCCGGTCTCCTTTTTTGGAACCAGTGTAAAGTTGATGCATACACGCTATGTGGTGTATTAGGCGATACCGGCTATTTTGACCTGGGCGCAGATGTGTCTTTAAGGCGGAGCCAAATTTAGTGGTTCCATTCTGCGGAGTTGAGGTTCCTAAGGAGCCCGAGGCATGCACAGAGAAATGGTTCATTGCCTGATGACCATGGGGGATTCATTTGAAAGTTCTTCCACTTTGAATCAACTTCCGTGTGGAATGTGCATTACGTTTCCGTTTGATAGTTACGTGTCCACAGCCTTTCTAGCAAAATGTGTTAATATGTTCTTAGAGGGTGTTTGCGGGTGGGGGTTAACTTATTTTCAATTTTTTTGTTATTTTTACTTAGCTTACAATTTTGGTTCAGGAACTTTTCTCCAGTGTAAGGTTTTCGAAGCCATTTTTTTCATAATGCCTTTTTCCTGGACATTTTATTGTGGAAAATTTCTAAAGACAGAAAAGTTGAAAGGATTTGACAGTGAACATTCATAGATTCCATCCTAGATTTTTCATTTCTTAACAGTTTGTTATGCTGCATTTACCTTATTATCATGATGCTTTTGACCTGGAACGTTTTCTTAAGTGGCTGTTTAACTTCTGACGGTACACCGTTGTCTGAATAGCATTTTTGATTTCAGTCTGTTAGTCTCTTTTGAATTACATGACCCCGTCTTAGAAATACCATGTTGAAAAAAAAAAAAAAAAAAAACCATGTTGGAAGGTATGTATTTTAGTTTTTTAGATCCAGGTACTAGTCCTGCAACAGAAAAGGTCAGTAAGTGTGTTGTCCTCAAAACATTTGTCTTTTAACTTTTGTAACATATGTTTATAACATTGACATCAAAAGTGAGGTTAGTAGTTGAATTTTATGATCTTATTTCTGTTTAATGAGGGCGATACTCCTTAACAAGTAATAACATCAAGAACTTAAAAGAAAATTGAATATTTTGACTCGACCAAGGTATGAGATCTTGAATTTGCACTGTAATGTACTTTTTATTTTGTCCTGATATTAATATTTAATTACAGGTTTTGTTTTTTTTTTTAAGTATTTGGGACTTTTGTATCACTTCTATTTGTTCCATGTACTCTGAAGAAATCAGAGTAATGATCCTTTAATTTGTGAGGGTAAAATTTGAATTCTCATAACTGCATTAAGCTTTGAAACTGACTGGGTGAAAATACGTGTGAAACACCAGAAATTTTTTACTTAATCTTCAGAACAAGTTATCTTCAGGCAAGTTATCAACCTATTCACGTTTCTATTCAATGAACATTTCTGGGAAGTTAGAATTCAAGTTACAGTATTGATATAGCTGAAGATTTATTTACACAATTAAAATGTGTCTGTAAGTAGAAACAATGCAAGGTAAATTTTAGAAGAAGAGAAAGGAGTTGCTTTTCAAAAAAGTACAGTGAGTAAATTTGCTTTCAGGCACGTAATTTTAATAGATAATTACATGTTGATATTTCCTTTTTTATGTAATTTTATTTATTTGTTGGCTATGCTGGATCTTCATTGCTGCACAAGCTTTGCTCTAGTTGCAGCTGCTGCTTCTGCCGCCGCTAAGTTGCTTCAGTCGTGTCGGACTCTGTGCGACCCCATAGACAGCAGCCCACCAGGCTGCCCCGTCCCTGGGATTCTCCAGGCAAGAATACTGGAGTGGGTTGCCATTTCCTTCTCCAATACATGAAAGTGAAAATCGAAAGTGAAGTCACTCAGTCGTGTCCAACTGTTAGCGACCCCATGGACTGCAGCCCACCAGGCTCCTCAGCCCATGGGATTTTCCAGGCAAGAGTACCAGAGTGGGTTGCCATTGCCTTCTCCCTAGTTGCAGCGAGAAGGGACACTCTCCAGTTGCAGTGCGCAGGCTTCTCGTTGCTGTGGCTTCTCTTGCAGAGCACAGCCTCTAGGGCTCAGGCTTCAGTAGCTATGGCAGTTGGGGTCAGTAGTTACGGTTCCTGGACTCTAGGGTACAGGCTTAATAGTTGTTTCGCACAGGCTTAGTTGCTCCACAACAAGTGGGATCTTCACGAACGAGGGAGCGAACCGTGTCTCCTGCATTGGTAGGTGGATTCTTTACCATGGAGCCACCAGGAAGGCCCCAATATTTCTTAGTGTGCATTTATTTAGTAGTCACTAAATCTAAAATATTTGTTAAAACAGATTTATTACACAAAGTGGTATGTTAAGGCTTTCAGACTTTGGGGTGCCATGATGCAGTTTCATATGGAATTTTTTGTCCCTGGTACCAGCTGAAGTAACCTGCTACATTGGTGACTAAAATTTTAGAATTTAAACATATTTCAGAATATGTCTAAAGAATAATTTCTCTATGCCCTACCTTCCTTCCTATCTATGTGAGCACACTCTGTGGATCTACAGTTGTTTTTGGTTAGGTAGTAAATGTATTGAATGTGAGTAGGATTCCTAAAAAAAATAATAATTTTTATATATGTAGAGATATTTTATTTAGACACGCGCATGCTTTGTAATAGAGTCGATCATTTGAACATTAAATATTTATTTATAAGTGGGTCACAATCACCTGAGTTCAAACGATTATAGCATTATAGGCTTTGCCAATTTATAAGAAGGAAGCATTAGTATCCTGAAAAAGGAGTAATCATATATTTATTTATTTATTTAGAATTAGGGTTTTCCACATTGTGAGACTGACAGAACTTTCTATAGAAAACCAAGGAAGAAAAAAATTTAGATAAAATTTGTACCCCATTTGTCTTGATTTAACCCTTATTTTTGGAACTTGCATATTGAAGTGTCTCTTTCTTTTAGCCAGTAAATATTGTGAGTTGGTTTTTGTTGTTGTTTCTTCTTATATGATGAAAATTTTTAGTGTACAGAAAGTGGAAAGAATAGTATAATTAATACTCATATTTTTATCACTTAGATTTAATAATATTTTGACATATCACCTTCTTCTAATTCCATATACATATTTTACCCCAAATATTTCAGCATGTATTCTTTTCTCTAAAAACTTTCATGTATTACCACAACACCATGATCACACGTAATAACTGGCATGATTTCCTTAATAACATTCTCAACCATATTCGGATTTCCCCAACTGAATGTCTTTATCGCTGATTGCTCAAACTCAACTCCAGTCAAGAGCCACACAATTACATGTGGTTTTTAAAAACATGGTGTTTTGTTTTGTTGGATAGTTGTATTTATTTATTTATTTTTGGCTGTGCTGGGTCTTTGTTGCTGTGTGGGCTACTCTAGTTGTGGTGTGCGGGCTTCTCATTGCGGTGGCTTCTCTTGTGGAGCACGGGTTCTAGGGTGCTTGGCTTTCAGTAGTTGTGGCACAAAGGGCTCAGAAGTTGCAGTTCCTGGGCTGTAGAGCACAGGCTCAATAGTTGTGGTGCGTGGAATTAGTTGCTCTATGGCATGTAGGATCTTCCTGAACCAAGGATCGAACCCGTGCCTCCTGCATTAGCAGGCGGATTCTTCACCACCGAGCCACCAGGGAAGCCCACAATGTTTTGTTTTTTTTTTTTTTAACTGAAGTTTGTGCAAATTGAAACAAGTTTCTGGATGTCTTCATATTTTAATTTTCTCTACTTGATGTGAGCAGTTCCACATACAGATTGATTGATTTCACATGCTGTACAGGTACACGGATTTGAGGAAGGGGTGGAGAAATCAGATACAGCTGCTCACAGGTTACCAAAGGAATATATAGCAGATTTCAAGGCTGCAGTCTAGTTCTATTTTTTCCAGTTTTTGAAAGTCACATCCAGGAATAGTGTAATTTTACATCTTTACTTTAAAATTTTGGATCCAAGATGTTTAGTGCAGTGTGCTCTGCCCTCCAAAAAGAGTCTACCCATTTATTTATAAAGTGTTTCCATTTCCTATATATTTCCAAGCCAAATTTATTTTGATTCTTTCAGAATTATATTCTTTGTAACCTGCTGGTTTACTCAGTTCCTCCCTCTCCTCAATTTATAAACAAACAGCCATTAGGTAAAGAAACTTTTTGGTTGAAAACTGAACTGCAGCTTTTAATTTTTTATGAAATATTTAAAATATATATCTAAAGTAAAAGATAATCTCTATAAAATTGTTCAAGTATGTAAAATTGGTGAAAACCGGAGTTCCCGGTGGTTCTTGATCTTATTCGTAAAATATTATATGATCTTTGGTACTTAGAAATGATAAAGGTTCAGTGTTTATATATACATATGCAAGTTTTACTTTAATGTCTTCTAAGAATATGTTTTAACTTCTGTTCTAGTGGAATATTGGTGAACAATACTAAGTTAGATGGACCTTTATTACAGATTCTATTTATGAACAATGTTATTTCAAAGTAAGTAATTTTTTCTTTCCTAAATATTATGAGCTAATGTCTTTATGATACAATGTTTATATAAATATGCTGTGTTCATCTGTATTTATACCATCTGTATTCTTTTACTTAAAATTTATGGAATCATGATAAGAGCCAGGACTTTGCAGTCATATAAACCTGAATTTGAATCTGACTACCTCTGATTTCTACATATGTGAACCTGGAGAGGTCACTGACCCTCTCTGCATATCAGTTTCCTTACTGGAAAACAGGACACTAATAGTAACTACTTTTTAGGTAACTAAATGAGCACCTGTAAGAGCCCAGTGTTGTTGTTGTTGTTTAGTTACTAAACGGTGTCTGACTCTTTGCAACCCCATCGACTGTAGCCCACTACGTTCCTCAGTCCATGGGATTTCTCCCAGGCAAGAATACTGGCGTGGGTTGCCATTTCCTTCTCCAGGGGATCTTCCCTACCCAGGGACTGAACCTGCCTCTCCTGCAGCTCCTGCATTAGCAGGTGGATTCTTTACCACTGAGTCACCAGGGAAGCCCCACTAGCCCAATAGACGGCCACTAATAAAAGTCACTGCTACCACCGTTTCACTGCCAAAATCAGGGAGCTGAGTTCTCCCTGTTGACTATGGTCAAAACTTACCACGTGATTTTTTTTTTTTTTTTTAATAGCAGAACTAGATCTTTGCTAGTTTTCAGTATTCTTGGGTCTAGGATGACTCAGTGCTTTCCTATGATGCTTGCTAGAATGTTCTGAAATGGTTTGAGGCCTTGACCCATGCCTTGCTTGAAGCATGGTCATGGACATTTCAGATGGTTGCTTGCCCTCTCCCGCATCACATGTTGTTATCTTAGACGCTGTGCAAGGTAAAGGGAGCATATTGAGGTGTTAATCTGCATGGCAGATCCATTGGCTACTTTATCTCACAGAAGTAGAACCTGAGGCTGTGTGGAGTGGTACAGCCAGTGGCATGGTGCTGGGCACGTGGGACTCCAGGGCTACTGTCACCATCAGCTTCTAACTCAAGCTCCTGGCAGACCTTTTGTTTTTAATTAAAAACAAAAAATTTTTGGCCATGCTGCACGGCATGTAGGATCTCAGTTCCCTGAACAGGTATCAAACGTGCACCCCCTGCATTGGGAGCGCTGAGTCTCAACCACTGGACCCCCAGGAAGTCCCTCCTGACAGTCTTAATGTCTGCACCATTCCCCTGGGGTTGTGCCTGCAGAAATCTTAGAATGTCAGGGCTAAAGAGAGGGCTAAAGAGAGCTGACAAATCATCAAGTCCACGAAGAGGAATTTGGCTCTTTTGGCCCCTTCTGAACTGAGTACTGGGGAGTATTTGATGAACATGGTTCTTGACCTGGAGAGCTGGAGAACATAGACCTCGGTCATTTTTCTTGCGTTGCATTTTGGTCTCTTTTTTTTTTTCCTCCAGTGTCATATTTACGTAGGTGTTGCCTTGTATGTGCAGAAAGAGTCTGTAGGAAGAGGCTGTGGAAGAGCTGAATGCATTGATTGTGTGTGTTTGGCAGAAATAAGTGGCTGTGAGACAGGGTAGGAAGGGGGCTTTTTGTTATGTAACTAACCCTTTTTCTTCTTTTGAATTTTGAACCATCTTCATGTGTTATATATTTACAAATTAAGTTTGTAAAATTTATAAATCCATGTAGTCTTTGTGTAAGTATCTGCCAGCTGTTACATGCCAGGCACTATGTTAGATAATCATCATCATTTTGTTAACTTGGCAAAAATGGGTTTTGTTTTTTTTTTCCCCTAAAAAATAGATTAGACTGTTACATAGAGTCAGTGATTTGATATAAACTCTGAAAAACAAAATAACTAAATATTTACACATGCCGTCTTCTAAAAATGCATGACTTCAATCAAGTCAGTGTTTTACTCTGTCTGGGTTCTGACCATTTTGTCCTCTTATGCAGGCAATATCATCAAGAAATAGAGGAATTTGTATCAAATTTAGTAAAAAGATTTGAGGAACAGCAGAAAAATGATGTGGAAAAGACTTCTTTTAATCTTTTGCCCCAGGTATTTCAAACTTAAGAGACTTTAAGATTAGTAGGTTTTGCGTTTTACTGCCAATTATTAGGCGGCTCCGGGGATCCTCTTGAATCAAAACCAAAATGGTTGTTGAGATTGTCTGTTCACTTTCCATCCTGCAACCTGGCTTCCTTCTCCACAATCTGACCAGTGCAGCCATGGGGCTTTCTTTTGGATTGTGATTGCTTTTCTTAGGGATAATATTCACACCTGGCTACACTCAGAGCCTTTCCCTGTGTGCACCATTCCCTAACTTGGACACATGGTTTGGGGCAGAAAATTAATTTTAGGCCAGGGAAAAACATCTCTTTTCGTGGGGACTATAAAAAATGGATTTTCTTGTTTTTTTTTTTTTTCCCTAAAATGAAGAAGTTCATATATCATCCTTTCCCCCCACCTCTACTTGTTTTAAAAATCAGTAGCATGCCCAAAGAAATCTGAGAGATTCCACTGTGTGAATATTAGGGCATACATTTATCTCAAGAATATCAGGATTATGATTTCTGGGCTTTTTTTTTTTTAATTAAAAATTAAGGTAAGTAGAGGCTCTCAAATAAGGATCTTTAGCTGTTTATCCTCAGAGGTTGGAGAATGGAGTGTTCTAATTTACTAAATTTTTGTCACCTTTAGTTTTCATCTATTATATATAATATTTTTTAAAGATTCAAGGAACAGGATACATTTACCAATAAAAACCGTACTGAATGTTATTTAATTTTTGATTCAAGAAACACTTCAGAATTTTGTGCCTTGAGTATCAGTATTGACCAGCAATGTCAAGTTTATATTTTTAAATTTTTGATTATCTGATTTGAAGATAAAGCCTGTCTTGTCAGTTTAAATGTTGAAAGTTCCATAATTAATATTTACTAACATAAAAGTCATTGTGTAAGCTAATGCTTCAGAAGATACTATCTTTTATATCTTTTTTAACTTTCTCACTTGGAAAATAGCTTTCATAAACTTTCCTACCTAGCTTAACTTCTCACTCCCCCTAATTATCACAGCAATGAATTCAAACTTATATATATCTTAATGGTATGTATTAGAAAATAAAGTGAATGTGTTCAGATTCAATTACGAAATTTAAAGTTGTTAAAAATTGTATAGCTTTTGTAACTTGTATTTTTCTTTGTGTTAGCCATCCAGTGTTATGCTAGAAGAGGACCATAAAGTAGAAGAATCCAGTGCCGTTAATAATAAGGAAGCTTTTAGTGTAAGTTTGGACGCTTTAGTTTTGAATTCTGCAGATATATTTCCTATCCTCTGTCCATTGGGTAGCATTTAAATGGTAAACTGATGTAGTCACGTGTCATCTAATGATCACACATTCTTTCATTAAATTTGTTCTAAACAACAGTGTCGACTTCAGCCTTCTAAATATTATAGTTTGCTTTTTAAGAACTATTTCATTGTGACCTAGGGGTACAATGGATACACCTCAGAGGACTTTTTCTCCTGACTATCCTATGTGTTCATTCTCTTTTCTTTTCTTTTTTAAATAGATTTTATATTTTTCTTAAGTTCACAGAGAAATTGAGTGAAACATACAGAGATTTGCCACACACACCCTGCCCCCACACATTTATAACCTCCCCCTCTGTCAACATCTCCCACCAGATGGTACATTTGTTACAATTGATGAATCTACAGTGACACATCATTATCACCCAGAGTCCATGGTCTATGTTAGGGTTCACTTCTGGCACTGTATGGCCTATGGATTTGTACAGTAATACACATCTACCCTTAGACCTTCATACAGAGCAGTTTCACTGCCCTAAAAATTCTCTTTACTCCACCTATTCATCATCCTCTCCCCACTCATCATTTTCAAGGACTTGGATGAAAATATAGAAAGCATGCTTGTGGAACTTATAGATGGGTGAATCCGAGAGGGATAACTAGTATAACAAGTGGCAACTTGGGACTGTTAAATATTTGAAAGACTCAGATAGTGAGTGAAAAACAGAAGACTTTTTAACAGAGACGAGCCTGTATGTAGGCCTTTTGATGCCTGTGCAAAGTTCAGGAGTGTCAGTGCAGTGTCGTGTGTGATTTTGCAACTTTTAAAGAAGTTTTTAAAGAAGATGATGGAATCCTGGATTCCATTAAAGGAAGACCAGTTTTCATGTTCATGGAGTATTGTGTGCCATTGACATACCACAATTTAGACTAATAAGCATGCAAGGATCCTAGGCAGGTGGCACCTTAAATCCCAGAACCTTATTTTTTAGAAGGGAGATGAAGTCATCTAGTTCAAGGTCAGGGATCTTTCTTTAAAGCACCCTGATAGCTAGCATCCTGGTCTTTTTTTTTTTTTTTTTTTTTTGACTCTTCTCAGTAACGTGGAATTCACTTAAAACAAAAGAGAGAGAGATATACTTCTTCATTTTTCACATCTCTGATAGAAATTTGCACTCTAAAGGTTGAGCTGAAATGTGCTTCTTGTACTCACTGGTCCTGGTCTTGCCACTTGGCACTCTATAGGGTGATCTCGCATAATACCTTTGGAGATATTAGCCTTTATCACATATGCAGAGTTGTATCCATGTCTTATAAATCTTCTCAGTAAGATCTGTGGGCTCTTCATCCTCCCAGCACAGACAGGATATAGATGATATAAAGTGTTATTAGTTTTCTCAAGTGTGACAGTGGTACCATGATTTGTAGGAGAATGTTCTTATTCTTAGGAGGCTCATACTGAAGTATTTAGGGGTGCCATGTTGTGAATGGTGCAGTGTGGTAGCTGGTTATATGTGGAAGCTGGAACTCAGGTAGGAAGTCGTTAGTCTCCAGCAGGAGCAAATAATAGCTTAGACCAAGGTGAGAGTGGTGGCAACTTACTTTTTAAAAATGGCTCAGTAAAAAGTATGTTTTTGTGTGGAGAGAGTGCTGTGCACACAGAAATGTCAGTTAACCATCGTTGAATCTAGATGAGGGCGCATGGTGTTCCAACTTTTCTGTATGAAATTTTTCCAAATTTGTATGGGATTTTTCTCCTATTGGGAGACAAGGAAATGGAAACAATGAATATAGAAATAAAGACAGCTTTCTGAGGCTCTTGCTACAAAAGGAAGCAAAGAAATGGGAAATAGAATTGTTGACAAATTTTTGCTCTTTACGTCTAGAGGGAGTGCCCCTGACAGTAACGATCCAACAGGAAAAACTCCATGATCTAGGCAACATGAGGGAATTCAGTGATGGAGATTTTACTGACACATCAGGATGTGACTCCTTCACTAGGGAGTTGATTATTATTTCTAGTAATTTCATCATCCAGAAATAAGTTGGTAAAAACAATTAATCATAGTCTTACAGTATCTAATGTCATCTTTTTTTTTTTCCGCTTACATAGCAATATTTTTTGACTTGTTTTCTGCAGGTTGTAGGAAGTGTCCTGTATTTTACTAATTTTTGCCTTGATAAATTGGGGCAACCGCTACTAAATGAAAACCCTCAGCTTACGGAAGGATGGGAAATACCCAAGTATCCTACATAGTGAATGAAGATCTTTATGCATCTTGCCATTAAGTTCACCTTTAAAAAAAAAAACCAAATTGTGCAGACTATGATAACTATTCCTTAATAAAACTCACTAAAGGTACCAGCAAGTCTTCAGCCACATTGTTTCTCTAGAAGGGCAAGAAATACAAGTAAAGGCAAAAAGGTTTGTGTGGGGAGTTGCTTTTGTTTTCTTCTTCTTCTTTATTAACCAAAACCATAAACTCTTATAGCTTGAAAAGTTAATATTACTGGCTTACTATAAATAAACAGATTAAACCAGAATTTCAGTACATAGACATAGAGTAAATCTCTAAGTCACTCATATTGCAACTCATTGGTTCAGGCCTGATGTGCCTGGGTGGGTGGAAAGGATTAATTACTGCTGTCTTTGATTGCTGTCTTATAACCATCTACCCCTTTCCAAGTTTCCTAAAAGAAAATACGATAATCTGTTTGCCTCAAATCCTTCTGTTATCAGCCATTGACAAAATTCAGAGGTAACAGATCAGTCATAAGGGCTCTTGGTTAAAAGACTTGATCAAAAGTAATATTTGCATAACTCATTAGGACAGGAGGTGAAAGTGAGGTCATTTCTGCAGATATTAGTAATTGGTGATCTGCGTGCTTTCTTGTTCTGATACACATTGCTGTCACACAGAATTTTATTGATTTGCTTTGATATTTCTATTTACATTGTGAAAATCTTTGTTTTTTGACCAAATAGGCCAAAGCCTCACTGTTTCAATTGTGGTTCTGAAGAGCATCAAATGAAAGATTGCCCAATGGTAAATTTTTCTCATATAAAAAAAAAATCTTTGAACCAGAGCTTTCTAATATTTTCAATGCATCTATAGCATTGTGTGATATAAAGAAACTTCCTGTCTTACTTTCCTGTAGGCCTTAATTTTTAAATCTTTCCAAATTTGTCCATAAGTTTTAAGACATTATTTTAAAAAATAATAATTTATTACAGTGCTCTCTATTTGAGATGAATAAAACATGATGAGAATTCATGTTTAGACAATTTATTTTAAAAACTTTGTGATAGTACCAAGGTAATAAGAAATTGAAGGACTGCCTCTCTTCCTTGCTTATTTTTCTAAGCTATCCAGTCTCTTTTATACTTGCTCCTTATGCATTAAAACTGAAATAATCTGTGTGCTTGACCTAGGAAAAGTGCTTATGTTTATTTAATTTCTGAAATATTTCTACACTGCTTGATACCATTCTTTCTAAACACATTACAATTTAGCCTCGAAATGCTGCTCGAATAAGTGAAAAGAGAAAAGAGTATATGGATGCCTGTGGTGAGACAAACAATCAGAATTTTCAGCAGCGATATCATGCAGAAGAAGTAGAAGAGAGATTTGGAAGATTTAAGCCAGGAGTTATTAGGTACCTGTGTCATTTTACCTTAGAATGTCATTTCTATGTCCCCACCTTTTGGAACAAGTTCTGTGTATCTTCAGGGTAATAATCAGGAAATAAGTGTTCTCCCACAAGTCTCTATATAAAAGGTACATCGATTAATCCAAAAAATATCTACAGTAAGTCCCCTACATTAAAGGAGTTCTTTTCCAGAGGCATGTTCGTAAGTCCAGTTTGTTCATTAGTCCAACAGAGTTAGCCTAGGTATCCAGCTAACACAATTGGGTGTATATAGCTTAATAGGGTTCTAATATTTTTCACACAAATAATACATTAAAAAACTAGCACAAAAAATAAACAATTTTAATCTTATAGTACAGTTCCTTGAAAAGGACAGTAGTTAACACTACAACAGCTAGCGTACAGAGGCGGTCCCATCTTTGAAAGTCGCAACTTGAAGGTTCGTATGTAGGGGACTTAACTGTATTGTGATTGATAGGCACTGCTGTGCCACGTGCTGTGTAAAATGAGACATGGATGTGGTTTGGGTTTTTTTTTTTTAATTGAAGGATAATTGCTTTACAATATTGTAGTGTTTTCTGCCATACATCAACATGAACCAGCCCCAAGTATACATGTGTCCCCTCCCTCCTGAACCTCCCTCCCACCTCCCACCCCATTCCACCCTCTAGGTTGTTACAGAGCCCCGGTTTGAGTTCCCCGAGTCATGCAGCATATTCCCGTTGTCTGTCTGGTTTGCATATGGTGATGTGTATGTCTCCATGCTGCCGTCTCCGTTTGCCCTGTCCTCTTCCCCACCCCCGCCGTGTCCACAAGTCTGTGCTGTAAGGACGAGGATGTGTTTAAAATACTAGAACAGTATGTATCTTCATCCAAGCAAGAATACAGTATTTTTTCCTCCTCTTTTATTTTTACTCAGTGAGGAACTCCAGGACGCACTGGGTGTGACGGACAAGAGTCTTCCACCTTTTATATATCGAATGCGCCAGCTAGGATACCCACCAGGGTGGCTCAAAGAGGCTGAACTGGAGAACTCAGGGCTTGCGCTCTATGATGGGAAAGGTATAGTATGTTCAGTTAGATAAGTCAACTTAAGGGTTCTGTCTCTTTCTGTTTTTTTAAATTAAAGAATAACAATAAAATAGAATGGAAATGGCTGTCTTGTTTAATGTGTACTGAGTTGACTAAAAAATATCATGATTTTCCTTTCTTTTACAAGGAAGGAACTAAAACTTCACTGAGAGTTATCAAATAATTATCTGGACTTGCTCAGTGACTACCTAGCAAGGTCTTAGCTCTCCAGCTAGACCTCATAAATTCTTGCCTTTCTCAGTAATATTAACAGAAATATGACCTATCTCTGCCAGGAGATCTATAAAAGTTAGAATAAATAAACCTTCTTATTAATATAATCTAAAACTTCTCTTAGGTATCTAGGAAAATATTCACACATATGCCCAAGGAAATGTCTGTATATGAAAATACTTTTTAGCATTGAATATGATAGTGAAATATAAAAAACAACATTAAGGGATCTTCCCTGGTGGTCCAGTGGCTAAGACTCTGCTCCCAATGCAGGGGACTCTGATTCAAGCCCTGGTTGGGGAGCTAGATCCCACATGCCACAACTAAGACCCGGCGCAGCCAAAATAAATTGCTTTTAAGAATATATATATATTTTTAAGACAACATTAAGGCCGTAAGGGAGAATGGCTAAGTAAACCATAGTAGATCTAGGGGGTAAAATCCTTGTAGAATTTAATAAATGGAGTAAATCCATGGAGCTCCCATGGCAAGATTCTTATGCAATACTGAGTTTAAAAGATAAATTTCTGGATAGCTTATTTATTATGATACTGTTGATCTTCCTGGTGGCTCAGATGGTAAAAAATCTGCCTTCAGTGAAAGAGACCCGGCTTTGATTCCTGTCTTGGAAAGGTCCCCTAGAGAAAGGAATGGCAACCCACTCTAATATTCTTGCCTGGAGAATCCCAGGGACAGAGCAGCCTAGCAGGCTACAGTCCGTGGGGTCGCAGAGTCAGACACGACTGAGCGCTAACACTGCTGCTGCTGCTGCTACCAGTACCGTTGATCTTAAAAAACAAAAATCCCACGTGGATGAAACCATGCTGTATATTTTCTATGAGGAGTTATGTTTGTAAAAGATATTTTTGAAAAGAACCATCTAGATTTTAGGGTTTAGACTCACAGAGGCCTTCCCTGACCACCTGATTTGAACGTCGGTCTCCCATGTTCACCTGCGTGTCCTGCCAGTCTCTGTCACTGCACCCTGTGTGTTTTCTTCATGCCCTGTCACAGCTCATACACATTTGTTTATCGTGTAGCACAGTGCCTGACATCTGGTAGATAGTAAATAAATTTTTAAAAGTCTTAACCAATATACAGGAAACTCAACAGTGGTTATCCCTGAGAGGGAAAACAGGATTGCTCTTAAGATTTTAGTATTATCTCTAATGCTCTAAATTAAAAAAGAAAAGAAAGTGTTTCTAGATATTACTTAGGTCATTAAAATAAAAACATTTACCAAGCCCCCCTTCTCACGTAGTACCAAAAAGTATATTTAGCACAGTCCTTTTAATATTTTATATCCCCAAGTCATGCTGACATTCAAATTATCATTACTCATGCCACTTTCTGTAGGTGCTTGCGAGTCTGCTGTTCTCTCTAAAAAAAAACAAAATCTATCCGGCTGCACCTAGTCCTAGTTGCAGCACACAGGATTTTTGATCTTCCTTATGGCATGTGGGATCTAGCTACCTGACCAAGAGTGGAACCTGGGTCCCCTGCATTGAAAATGCAGAGTCTTAGCCTCTGACCACCAGAGAAGTCTCCCCACCGGTCTCTTCTTAAATTTATTTGTTCACCTAGGGATTCTTTGGACACATGATTGTAGATAATTGAGAGTCTCTTAAATGTCTTTTAATTTGTAAGTTCCCTTTCTTGTTTTTAACAAAGCTCTGAATTTTGTCCTTTTGGGTTTTTTGAGGTTGTGCTGATCATCCCCGTGGTTTTCTTTTAGTATGTTTCTCTGTCCCTCTGTTTCCTGTGAATTGGTGGTAAAACCAGTCATCGGTGAACGTTGCCAATATCTAGTTATTGGGGGTGGCACAGTGGTCGTATTCTCATTCTTTCATTACTTCTTGGCTTATTATCCTGAAAACTTCTATAAAGAGAAACTTCTCATCAACCATTTGGTTACCTTAGGTATATAGACATGGGATTAGCAATATAAATGTTCACTTTACTTAGTACTTTTCAAAAAGAATGAAGTAGTTCTCAACCATCCTTCAAGGATTGCTGTCATCTGTAAAGTGGTATTAGTAGTAAGTACCTCTTAGGGTTGTTGTGAATAATAAGTGAGTGAATACTTATAAACTTACAAACTGTTTAAAGCACTATCTGAGAAGAAAAGATTTTTCATATATAGTAACCATTATATAAATGTCTCTTAAAAGAACTGGAATAGAGCATTAGGCAAATCATAAAATCAGTGCAAAATAGACTTCTAAGCAATTCATGGAAGAACTAAACTTTCCAAGTTTTTCAATATTCATATTTTTATCAAAATGGTATGTCCATGTTGTTTAAAAATTCTGATATAATGGTTCAGACAAATAATGAAAGCCATTCTCAGAATAATTTTGTGGCCATAAATACAAGCACTTTCCAGGTCTGCTTTTGGTCCAGAGAGGGATTTATATGGGCACTTAGCAATAGTAACCTTTTTGATGATCCATAATAGATGGTGCTGATGGAGAGACAGAAGCTGGAGAAGTACAGCAAAATAAAAGTGTCACTTATGATCTCTCGAAATTGGTAAACTATCCAGGTTTTAATATATCTACTCCCAGAGGAATTCCAGATGTAAGTATATTGGTTTTATATTCTTCTGGAATATAAAATTATTTGTGTAGATTGTTCAAAATGTTACCTTATATAGCAATTACTGTCTCATAAAGAAGTAAAGGTTGAGAATTCCCTCGCTGTCCAGTGGTTAGGACTCTACACTTGGAGTGCTGAGGGTGGAAGCTCAGTCCTGGGTTGGGAAACTAAGCTCCCATAAGCCATGCAGTGTGGCCAGAAAAAAATAGTAAATGTGACATGAATTTGAGCAAACTCTGGGAGATGGTGGAGACAGGAGCCTGGCGTGCTACAGTCCATGGGGTCAAGAGTCGGACATGACTTACCAACTGAACAACGACAACAAAATGTGTTACTTATGAGTTTAACTTTTTAATTTCCTTTGTGTTGACTAGAATGTTACATGAAATCCTGAATTCGTCAAAAAGAAAACCCAGTTTTTTCTGACTTTATGCCCTAAGGAACTAAAATAGAATGATTAGATTCTGTAAATCTGAAGCTATTATAAAATTAAAAGATTATTATTTCTTTTTTAACAACATGGGGTGGTTTGAAGCAGTATTGTAAGTTTTACAGAATTGTTCGGGAAGTATTTTTCTACCTTTAATCAATCTGCGTGTACTATAACTTTTTCCTACTTTTCCTTCTTTTCCCCCCACAAAGTAAAATTTCTCCGATACAAGAAAGGTTTGCTATACTTAATCTTTTCCAACTTTTATCTTATGTTTCAGGATTCAACAACTAACTGTAGTAGTGGTGATGGTGGTGGTGATATTTTAATAAAAAGGCATTCTAGGGACTTCCTTCATGGTCCAGTGGCAAAGACTCTGAGCTCCCAACGCAGGAGGCCTGGGTTCAATCCCTGCTCAGGGAACTAGATCCCACATGCTGCAACTAAGACCCAGTGCAGCCAAATAAGTAAATGACTTAAGAAAAAAAATTCATTCTAGCTATTCTTAGGGACTGGGCAGTAGAGAAGCAGCCAAAGGTCTGAACTTCAGAGTCTGGTGAACAGATCTGAAGATGTGTATAATTAGTAAAGGGCTGGCTGAATTGCATGTACAAGCCATCAGTGCCTCTGGAAGTTGGGTCCAACTCCCAGCCTACATCAGAATCCCCTTGGGGTACACGTTAGAAGTGTACATTCCTGAGCACCCCCTCTCCTTTGACTTAACTTAGTCCCTAGAGTCTGTTGGTTTCACAGGAGCCCAAAGTGATTCCTGTTGAGAGCCGCTGTTGAATGTGTTACTGGCAATAAGAGCGAAAGGAGTGATTACTACTCAGTTTGAAAAGACAGAAGGTAGAAAACAGCATGAGTGAGCAAGTTAGGAGAAAGGGGCAAGGAACAGCCTATGGGCAGTACTGCTTAGTGTCAGGAGGGGCGTGGGGACCAGCCACGCAGCTGAGAGGCTGTCGTCACTGCCTGTAACTTCTCAATAGTAGGCAGAACCTTTTTGGCCCAAGTGGTTTTGTCAAGTAGTCTTTTAGTATCCTGTCCTGACTGTTGTACGGGCAGAGTTGGTTTTTTTTTTCCCTTTCAGCGCACTATTATTTTTACCCCCAACCCCTGCAAAAAGGAAAAGTCACATATGAAGCAGGAATGTAATTTGATATCTCCACTTCACCTACTGTAAGCAGACTTCAGAGCATGACATTTTCCAAATACACACTTCTTTTTCCCTTCTCTTTTCATTGATAGGAATGGAGGATATTTGGGTCAATACCAATGCAGGCGTGTCAGCAGAAGGACGTGTTTGCCAATTACCTAACTTCTAACTTCCAAGCGGTAAATAGATTTTCAGAGTGTGGTTTAGAAAAATGTATTGCTTTCATCCATGGGGTTTTGTAACTCATAGGCATCTTGTTGCCTTTTCTTGTTTGTATATAAAGCGCTCTGTTTTCTGATGAATCCAAAGGAAAAAGGTAACTACACTCACCAGTTACCTGGATTGGTTCTCTGTATCATGTTTAAATGGAGGGATGGAGTGTAATTCTTGGTCTCCCCTAACTCACTTGTGTTTGGTTTGGTTCTCCGTTAGCCAAGCATGAAGCCTAGCAGCAAAAGGTCTTCGTCTCAGTCCAGCCCCAGTAGTCCAAAGAAGCAGAAGAAGGAAGACAGCGCAGCAGCCTCACCTGCCGACATGGAACTGGACTCAGGTAGGTTCCACCCTGTGGTTCTGCTTTCATTGAGAAAGTAGGACGAGTTTGTATGCTGCTGAGTTCCCTAAGAAAGAGGAAGCTCTTAATGAGCAGTAACTCAAGAGTAAATCTTCCCTTTTATCCTTGGATATCAGAGCACCCCCACTATTGCCGGTCAGAGCTGAGTTGGAAGGCTTATAGCTTGGCGTGAGAGCCGGATGGGCCCGCCAACCGGGCTCCTTAGACAAACCTTCGCACCCAGTCCCAGCGGCCCTGGATCTGGACTGGCCCCCGTGATGGGCAGTGCTTTGAGACACACGGTGGAAAATATTCCCCTTTGGCAGCTCATTCTCAAGAGGAGGAAGGGCGGGACTGAGTCAGGCTTTCTCAGCTATTCTTCCCAAGTGTATAAATTCACGAAATCCCATCTCCCCCCAGGAAAGAGAGACTGTGAGGAAAGTCCATCCTTTCAGAAAGCCAAGGGAAGGAAACAAAGGCCTTGCGCTCTGTACTCCCCTAGTCTTTTGCTGTCTGAATCCTCTGGGTTTACCATGAAACCTGTGGTCAAGCAGGGTTGTGATGGTCCTGAGGGATGTGACCAGAGTGAGATGATCAGGGTTAGGGCATTCGAGACAGTGAGAAATGCAAATACAGAAGCATGAAGCATCATGGCATGTTTGTCCACCAACAGTGTGATAGTTGGAGTACACACTGGGCTATAAGAAATGACGTAGTCAAAATAGGCAAGTGTTTGGTTGTGAGAGCCTCATATGATACAGAGGAGATTGAACTTCTTCTAGATCATGGCAAGGCACTAAAGGGTTTCTAATGAGATGAAAAGGTTAGTAGGACCAGATTTGTGTTTTAGAAAGACTAATTGTTTGAGGATGAGTATAAGGAAGACGAGTCGAGAGGCAGGAACAACTCTGATATTCCTAACCAGCAGTAATGGTCCCAAAATGATGTAGCAGCTGTGACAGGCTGTGGGAAAGGGTGGACCCCAGAGAGCTAAGGACTGGGTGTGGGCGGAAGGAAAGGAGGAGGACTCTGGTGACTGGGTTTCGGTTTTGGAGACTTAAACCAGATACTGCTGGTGGTGCCAGTGAACGAGTTAACAAATGGGGGAAGAGTCTGAGTTCT
The DNA here is from genome assembly GCF_014754425.2 of Oryx dammah. NCBI lineage: Eukaryota > Metazoa > Chordata > Mammalia > Artiodactyla > Bovidae > Oryx > Oryx dammah. Next base: position 52,338,222 of record NW_024070196.1, read on the forward strand.
AGGAAAAGATTGCTTGTTTGTACAGGTCAGATCCCTTGTGTCTGTGAGACACCCAGATAGTGATGACCAGTGACCAGTTGACCACATGAACCCACAGTTTGGTTGAACAATCTAGACTGGGGTACAGAACTGGGAAATAGGCCAGGGAGTTTCCCAGTTGCCTCCTCCGCTGCTTCTTCCACATCTGCCCACTCAAGAGTCTAGGCAGCCTCATTTCCAGCCAGATTTCCTACTGTGTTACCCTCGGTTAGAGTTCCTGGCACCAGAGAGCCTGACTTCTCCTGCTGCAGATGTTCTTTTCAGGTGGACTGAGGCCATTAAGCAATGATGATGGTAGGCTTCCCAGGGGGCTCCGATGCAGGAGATGCAGGTTTGATTCCTGGGTTGAGAAGATCCCCTGGCGAAGGAAATGGCAGCCCACTCCAGTATTCTTGGCTGGAGAATTCCATGGACAGAAGAGCCTGGTGGGCTACAGTCCATAGGGTTGCAAAGAGTCGGACACCACTGAGCACACCTTACACAGGGGGTATCTGAGGATCCAGTTTTCCCCTCTTGAGCCTGTTATTTTGCCATCAAACCTGTGGATTCACCTGAGTTCAAATAATAGATGCTAGTAAAATCAAGTGCTGTATGACAACTCAGTATCTCAACATCCTCATTTCAGATGCCGAGGTCCTACATGGGTCCCCAAACAGCGAAGCTTTTCAGTTTCAGCCCCCGTTGCCCCCTGGCACGCCTCCCCCGCTCCCTCGGGGCACCCCTCCGCCCATCTTCACTCCTCCGCTCCCCAAGGGCACCCCGCCGCTGACTCCCAGTGACTCACCTCGGACGAGATCGGCATCCGTGACTATGGACGAGGACGCGCTGACTCTGGAGGAGCTAGAAGAACAGCAGAGGCAGATATGGGCGGCCCTGGAGCAGGCCGAGAGCGCCAACAGTGATTCGGATATCCCTGTAGACACACCTTTAACCGGGAATTCGGTGGCCTCTTCACCTTGTCCAAACGAACCTGACCTCCCTGTCCCAGAGGGAAAAACATCCGAAAAGCAGGTGCCAGGGGAGGCCGAGGTACCAGACACTGCTACAAAGAAATCAGAAGAGGAGCAAGCCTCGAGCCCAGGTTCTGAGACTGCTTTGCTTGGCCAGAAGGAAGAGGAAGAGTCCACTCAGGTAGACCCTAAAGGTGCTCTTGACCACGGCAGGGTCGAGTCAAACAGTGAGGTCAGGAATGGAGGGAGCAGCCAGCAGCTCCTTCATGCGGACTGCAGTCCTGCAGCAGCCACGAAGGCCCACAGTGCTATCCCCGACATGAGCAAGTTTGCAACCGGAATAACGCCATTTGAATTTGAGAACATGGCGGAATCTACTGGAATGTACCTCAGGATAAGAAACTTGTTAAAGAATTCACCTCGAAACCAGCAAAAGAACAAGAAGACTTCTGAATGACTGCTTGACGTAGCACCGAGTGCTATTTAATTATAACTGTGTTCTGGTAATTAGGACTAAACGGACAGGTAAAATTGTTTTCCTATTTGTCCCTCCCACGTAAAAGAAAAAAAATCTATCCAAGGCTTAATTGTGGTCTAAGGTCAGGCCTCTTTTAAAGAACGGAAAGACTGAGCTTGCTGGTTTACATTTTATTCTCACTGATAAAAAACTTGGGGGGAGGTAAGTAGGAGCTGGTTTAGAGATAGTTTGTTAAGGTTTATACTATTTTTGGATTGTGAATGTCTGTCAGGAGTGATGGTTTTTAATCTGTCTTTTGTACATCGTTTTCCCTTTCTACATTTTGCTAATTATCCTGTACGTAAGTTTAATATATCACTTTTTAAAAAGAAAAAATTTAACCATTTAAAATTCATATTTCAACTGTTAACAACCAAATGAGAAAAATCAGGGATGAGCAGCTTTATACCATTTGGGGTATTTTTGTAAATGATTTACATGCATCCGTTTTAATAACACTTTTACTTTTTTGTAACTTCATTCTTCATATAAGCTTGCTATACAGGTATGTTCATCTTTGTGTACAAAGGTTTAATAAATTAGTTTTCATATACATAATCTAAGACTTTGAATATAAAAAAAATGATTCACAGTTAGTATATACAACCTTGTAAGTTTGGTAGTAAATTATGTGGTTGCAAATATTAGTGGTAGCAAAGGAAATTAAGACGTTACAAGTTTGGGTATTTTCAGTGGATTTCAGCCTTAAATATATCAATAGAAACAGCAGAATCTTTTAAAGTAATTATTTTGAAAAAATAAATGGTGGGCAGCTAGCCTTTGTACAAAAATAATTTTCTAGATTTGAATCCTATGATAATTGTTACAAACAAAAAGTAGACATACACAAATTGTGTTTAATTGTCTGATACATAATATAGAGCTGAAACTATGTTTTTGTCTTTATGTGGAATGCCATGACATCTTTACAGTCAAGTCCATGAAAATAAACATATAGATGATCTTGAATTAGTCATAGGTAATGTTATTCTCCTCAGAGTCCAGCAGAGGGTGCAAAATATAACCTTTCCAGGTTTAGTTTTCATTTTGGTAACTTTTGAGTATCCAAATTTAGTGTTCTATAAACAGTAAAGAGAAGGGAAATTATATGAAAAGGGAAAAATTATTTTCAAGGCCCTCATAGAACATACTAGAAATTGAATAAAATGTTTAATCCTTTTGGCTTTTTTCTCTGAGTCAAAGTCCATAATAAAACTGATCTTTTACCATAGTTTTACATAGTGTGTTTACATACATTATCATACTCACATTTCTGTTAGGTAAATGTCTTCTTCACATTATATATATAATCTGAGGAAACTTCAGCAGCATGGAGAAGTCAAGGGGACTTGTCAGCGTTCAAGAAGTGGTTGTTGGGACTTCCCTGGCGGTCCAGGGGGTTTAGCTTCCACTTCAGGGAACACACATTCGAACCCTGGTTGGGGAACTAAGATCTCACATGCCACAAGGCACAGCCAAAAAAAAAAAAGTGGTTGTTGAGAGGCCAGTCCAACTAAAGACTTGACCATTCCCTAAATCATACACACAGTTGTTTAACTACCCCCTTAAACATTGCATTGCGGTCTCCTATGACCAGAGATAGCTAACAGTTATCTCTATAGCATGTCCCACAGACAATTCGTGTTGAGGTTCTTTGTGCATTACTATCCCCTTGTCACAATCACCATATTAAGTAGGGATCGTTAGCTTCATTTTTAGAGGAAATGCTTGAGACACAGCAGGGGAGTAATGTGGTGAACCTAATCTTGATCACTCAGATCCCGCACTATCCATATCCATTGCTGCCTCTCTGTCAAAAGCTCCAGAAAAGCACTAGTTTCTCAATTGATTGCTATTTCTCGATTTATTCAGTTACGTATTAAAGGCACACTTGTGTTGAGTTGTTCTATGTGCTTTGGGGCCTTAAAAGAGGAAAACTAAAATAGAATCTGTTTTAAGAAGAGCTTGGATACTAGTAGGAGAAAATGGATGGTTTCCTCTTAGATTCATCACACGGTCATGTGAAGTGGGCAAGGTACCTCAGCTATTTTGGGGTGGTGGGAGAGACAGCTAGGGAAGACTGCCTTTAAATTCACAGAGCCAGGAGTTTCAATATTCATTAGAGGGCATTTGAAAACTTCTGGAAAAAAGAACCTTTAAGCTAATCCTTAGAAAAGGTAGGTAGAACTACAGATTTCCATAGACTGAATGAGCATTGGAATATACAAGAAATGGCATGAGGAAAACCAGGCAGGGAACACTCAAGAAATGTAGGATGGTAGGGATAGAAAAAAGACTTAAAAGACTTCACTGATGCTAAGGACTCTTGATTGCTTTACTGTGGGTTGGAATTTTATTAAGACTAAGGATCTGAAGATTTTGCAGTGTGACTTGACCTCACCCAAGTGGTATTTGAGGAAGAAAATCCTAAAACAGAATTCAGAATAATTTGAGAGGAGACATTTTATGGAAGGGAACTCAGAAAAGCAGGAAGTAGTTGCCTTAAGAAGGTGCCCCATTTTTCAAATGTATTCTGTCCCATGTATTGGAGTATTAGGAAGAGTGTTGGGTGGAGGAGTGAGTTATTGTTTGGACGTGGCCATGTTGTGACAAGTCTCCAGGTGTGGGGAGATGAGGTCATAACCAAACACTTGTACTTCAGGATGGACTTGGAGCCAGGGTGGGGATCCGTATCTAATCTTTGCCTTTCAGTGAAAAGGAATGTGAATTGTCACACAGGCTGCTAAAACAAGGCCAGCTAGCTGTTTGTCATCTCCTTGAGCAGGTAAGAAGGCACTTTCCTTTCTAAAATACCAAAGGACTGATTTCTTTTTTCAGAAGGTTGCATGTCCTTACGTGGGCAAAAGTATAGTTTACTTTGTGCCAACAAGAAGCTTCCTCCTAGTTGGTTCTGTTCTTCAGTTTCTCTGCTGGAATCATTTTGCCCTTCTGCCTCATACTTGGTAGACTATCATTAGCACATAAAACCAACAAGGGTGTTGTAACAATTGTGAATTTATAAGGTAGGCTCAGTTCCTAAGAACTTGTGTTTTTCTTTAGCCTCTAGGAAAAATTTTTTTTCAATGAATTTGTTGGACTTACTTGTACAAATTCACTTTTAAATGTTTAGGGTTAAATTATTTTGTTAAAGCATTTCTAAAGAGTTCGTCATTACAGAGCTCTTTCTATTAATAACATGGAGATCTCTGAATAAGCATGTTTTGAAAATCACCAGCATTCTAGCTAGAATGTTTAAATTGAAATGTTGGAGTAGAGGGGGGAAAAGTGACCGCTGTCTTAAAGAAAATATCTTTTTAAATTTGTCTCCTAAAGAAACAACTTTTGTGGGAGGGAGATGAGAGAAATGGAGTGAGGCTATGAAATAAGATTAAGCTAAAATACCTCCCTTGTAAAGGTAATCCATAGTCAGTCTAAGAAAGAAATGGAATATTTTATCCAAGGCAACCAGAGGATTATAGCCTGTGAGACAGTCTTGCAGAAATCTCAGGACTATTCCAAAGAGGTAAGGGTGGAGGTCAGGGAATATGTGATTTTGGCCAAGGGGTATGTGCACATATCTTTGAAACTGACTGCTATTCGAAAGGAATAGACACCTCAGTTAATGGTTTGAGTCCTTTTCCAAGTATGGGAAACTGCAAGAAACTGGGTTCATAAAGTTTTCTCCTGAAAATATCTATCCAAGAGCCAGTTCTACCAGTTTTCCCAGAGCACAAAATGCCTCATCCTGGTCTTTGCCCTGAATTCCTTTCAGGGTGTGTTGTAGGACAATGACTACAGTGGCTCATGACTTGATTCCTGTAGAACTGGATGGGGGCAACATTCTTCATTTTACAATCCCCTCCCTTTTGATCTTAATTTTGACTAAGGTTTTGGGAGGCATTTTGTGATCAATTTGTCTCATGACACTAGGAATGCTCATTCTGAGGTCAGATGGGGATTTTGTTGATAGGCCTCTCAATGTGCCATTGCTGAACTGGGCCCCTGTTAATCTCTCTTACTGGTCTGTTATTGTCCAGGAAATTGTTCCTTCTTATTGCTTCTTCCCATATCTAGAGCTATACTATTACAATCATGGATCTTATGGAACTAAACATTGATTATGTCACCTAGTCATTATTTTTATCAGAGGCTCAGTCACACATTTGGTAATGCAAGAAAAAAATAGGCAGAAGGCAAATTGTAAAATAGGCAGAATACGAATAATATAGCTTGTGACATTAATAAGGTCATCAGTAAGTAAATTATCTTCTAAGGAGTTAGGTTTGGTGTCAGAACGGAAAACTGACCTTTATGGTTCAGCAGTTATTTTTGCTGTGAATATCTGGTTAACACAATGTGGATGCACAGTACACATTAGAGGGGAGAGAGGAGACCCAAACTAGCAGAGAAATTTTTATATTAACTATTCTTTGTTATACCTTAAAATATAAATTGTATTTCATCACTCTATGGCTAAGCCTGTCTCTGTCATCCACAAAAAATGTAAAATTCACCTCCCATACCCTCCTGTTAGCTGATGTTCAATGCCTATGAGTTGGATCCAACTTCTAAGACATTTTTATTTGCAATTAAGTTACACTCTTTCATAACCATTTAAAGAATACATATGATGCTTGATTTCTCTTGGTTTAAAATGTTTACTTTTAAAGTTATAAGCAGAAAGAATAACAAAGCCATAAATTTGAAGGAAAATAACCCATAGAGAAAGCCCACATCCTTTTTTCTTCATAAGGTATAGAAATGTATTTTCTTACCAAATAATTTTCTAAACCCCAAACTTATTTTTCTTTCCCCAAATGGAAATTCTTGATTTTGTTGTGGCTTATAAATATAATACACATTTGCTTTATAAATTGAGATATAGAATACTGTAAACATCCTTTATAACCACAACTTTCAGAGAAAATTTTGTTCATAGTTTGGTATATTGTCTCCCTGAGCAAATACATGCAACTGAACTGAAGGATTTTTTTATTAATGTGTTGTATGTATAAGCGGTTTTTAACAAAAGCGAGGTTATACTGTACTTCCCTTGTCAGTACTTGAAATCTGAATGTTTATTATTAATGGCTGTACAATAGTGTACCATATTTTATTAAATATTGTTTATAATAATACAATGACATCTGAATATGGAAATATGTGCATGCAATGTATCGTTTCTAGATTATAAGTCTAATTCAATATCTTAGGTTTATGGGCTATTTTTATTCTTCTATGCAATGTCTTTGTATCCTTTGCTCATTCTTATACTAGTTTACTTAATGATATATAATCCTTTCATTAAAAAACTTGTCTGTTTTCAGGTGTACTGCAAAATTATGTTCTTAATTTGTCCTGTACATTTTAACTTGTTTATTGTGTCCTTTGAAGTACAGAAGTTTCACATTCTTACAGGATATTCACCAACTGATATTCCAATAATGTAGCTATTGACTGAAGCTGTTATTGAAAAATTACTTCCCCTCTAGTATTTGTGTATTTATTTGTTAAACACCTATTTATTTTTGGCTGTGCTGGGTCTTCATCGCTGAGCACAGACCTTCTCTAGTCGTGGCAAACGGGGACCCGTGTCCACCTGCGGTGTGTGGACTTCTAGTGATGGCTTTCCTTGTTGAGGAGCGTGCGCTCTAGGCTGCACGGGCTTCAGTGGTTGCAGTACACAGGCTTAGTTGCCCGAGGCATGTGGGAACCCTCGTCCCTGCGTTGGCGGGTGGATTCTTAACCACTGGACCACCAGGAAAGGCCATCCCTACTATTTAAATTGTGTGATTAGTAAGACTATCCCTCTATGCAATTCTCCAGGTTTATTTTCATGTAAGGTAAGGTGAAGTCGCTCAGTCGTGTCCGACTCTTTGCGACCCCGTGTACTGTAACCTACTAGGCTTTCTCTGTCCATGGGATTCTCCAGGCAAGAATACTGGAGTGGATTGCCATTTTCTTCTCCAGGGGATCTTCCCGACCCAGGGATCAAACCTGAGTCTCCCAGATTGGAGGCAGATCCTTTAACCTCTGAGCCACCAGGGAACAGGCTTTTTTTTTTTTTTTTTTTTCATGTAGATTTGACTAATTGCTGTCTAGATTTGGTCTACTCTACCCTAATATATCATGCTCTTTTGGATTTTCTTTTGGAATAAGCTGGAAAGACAATGACATTGTCTTTCATTTTATTATATCTATGGTAAAGGGGAGATTCTGTTTATCAGGAGTGCATTTAAAAAAAATATTTTTATTTATTTATTTATTCCAGCATTGGGTCTTAGTTGCAGTGCTCAGGTTTCTCTCTAGTATGGTGCATGGGCTTTGCTGCCCTGAAGCAAATGGGATCTTATGTCCCCAACCAGGGGTCAAACCCGTGTCCCCTGCATTTCAAGGTGAGCTCTTAACCACTGGACCACCAGGGAATTTCCTGGAAGTGCATTTTTTTTAATAAAATAAAATTCAACAATCTGGCCACATTTGGGATTTTTGTAATATGAAGAATTACTGAAAAAGCAAGGGTCTAACCCTGACTCAGCTTTCTGTCACAGTAGACAGCTGAGATTGCTCCTCCAGAGGGGTGACATCATGCCAGAAGCTAGTTCATGAGTCATAAGCAAGAATGACAAATGAAACAGAATTAGGACAGGTTGTGGGATTAGACCTGGGGCAAATTTCTCACGGCCTTCTAACAAGTGTCCTTCTGTTCCTACCTCGTGCTTTCCATGCCTGTCCTGATCTTTGACTCTAGACCAGTTACAGTTCTGCTTCTTGTATTGGTCCAATTTACTTTAATGTTTGGTATTGGTGGTGGTGGAAATTTGGGGTTTTGTTTTTTTTTTTTTGGTTTTGTGTTTTGCTTTGGTTGTGTACTTTTGAATTTTCTGTTGATATTTTTTAACATTGGGAATTTAATTAACAATAGGCAATAACATCCAGTGAACAAAAGAAAGCCCTGGCACAGTTGCTTGTTGCAAACCTCTGTGATCTTATTCAACCCCATGGCTTTCAATACCATCTAGGTACAAATGATTTTCAAATCTACATGACTAGCTGCTAAAATCCTCTTGAATTCTAGAATATTTTTTTCAGTTATTTAATAAGCAACATCTCCATTTGGCTGTTTTTGTTGATTTTTTAAAAAATATTAATGAAGCATAGTTGATTGACAGTGTTGTGTTTAATTGCTGTTATACAACAAAGTGACTCAGTTGTACATATATAATTCTTTTTCACATTATTTTCCATTATGGTTTATCACAGGATATTGAATATGGTTCCCTGTGCTATCCAGTATTGTTGTTGTTTAGTTGCTAAGTTGTGTCTCACTCTTTGTGACCCCTTGGACTTGTAGCCCAGCAGGTTCCTTTGTCTGTGGGATTCCCAAGGCAAGAATACTGGAGTGGGTTGTCATTTCCTTCTCCAGGGGATCTTACCGACCCAGGAATCGAACCCGAGTCTCCTGCATCGGCAGGCGGATTCTTAACAGCTGAGCCACTTGGGAAACCTGTGCTATACAGTAGGACCTTGTTATTTATCCTGCTTTAATGCTTTTATATGAGAATATACAGAGGAATCCTGAGGCTCTACTGTGTTAGAGTGGTTGAAACAATGTATTTTCATGACATAATGTGGTTTCATAATTTAGAGAATCAAAGATTAGGACAGTCAGCAGACATTGGTAGGAGCAGAAAGGGTTGCCAACCTTCATAATTGAAAGAAACAGTTTCCCTGAATTCTACCCTGCAGTTGTGGTGACTCATAGTTAAGAACCTCACATTAGAGCAATCAGCGAGGAGGGGCGTCTAGTGCCTGCCTTAGGGCTTTTGTTCTGACTGTCTCCTCTTCCATGACTGCTTTTTCCCTGAAATCCAGTTGGCTAAGTCCCTCAGCTCCTTCAACTCTGCTTAAATTTCATCTCACTGAGACCAGCCCGACCACCAATTTAAAAGTTCACACACCTGGAACTTCCCTGGCAGTCCAGTGGCTAAGACACTGCAATCTCAATGCAAGGGGCTCAGGTTTGATCCCTGGTCAGGGAACTAGATCCCACATACTGCAACTAAGAGTTCATATGCCACAACTGAAAGGTTCTGCATGCTGCAATGAAGATTCCCACATGCCACAGCTAAGACCCAGCACAGCCAAATAAATAAATATTAAAAAAAAAATAAACCTCCACACACATGCACACACCCAATTACTTCCAATATTGATTTCCTCTTCTCTGTAAGGATTTTTCATTCTCTAACATATTATCGAATTAGTTGGGTTATTATTTATTGACTTTTGTCCCCTACTAGAATTTAAGTTCCACAGACTCAGAAATCTTTTTGTCCAGTGATATGTCCCAAGCACCTAGAACAGTGCCTGGCGCATTAGTAAATGCTCAATAAATCCTTTTTGGTTAAGTGACTAGATTTGGAAGTTGGAATATCATATTTATTACCTTTTAAAGATGGGCTGGCATCTTGGCAGAGAAGTGTATTCATGCACAAGGTAAGATCTCTAAGATCCCTCCCAACTTAATGTATTTCTGGGTTTTGTCCTCACTTAGGCTTCCTTCACCATGAATTGCATTTCATTTTTGAGGAACCAAAGCAATTTCCTAAGCTCATTCTTTATTCTGAGCACAATTGCCCCTCATGTTTAACATGCTTTGTGTGAATGATTCACTCTCGGCTGTATGTAGGGTGTGTAGGCAGATCATAGGTAGGTAGATCATATTGTGCTCTCAAGGAGAAGTTGTAGCCAAGTGTATTTCACAAAAGTGAAAAACTGGAGGCACAGAACATGATCTATTGAACAGTCCTCAGTTACAATGGGATAGGTCATGTTGATTTCCTAGTTCATTTAGCCTTTTCTCATGAAGCAGTATTGAAGTTTGTCAACTACCTTATCTGCATGGAGATTATCATGTGTTGTTTTTTTAAAAACCTTTCTTTTTTAAAATTGTACCTATTATTTAATTTGGTGGCTGTGCTAGGTCTTCGTTGCTGTGTGGCCCTTTCTCTGGTTGCTGTGAGCGGGGGCTATTCTCTAGTTGCGGTGCGCCAGCTTCTCACTGTGGTGGTTTCTCTTGGGGAGCACAGGCCCTAGGGCATGTGGACTTCAGTGGTTTCAGCTCCTGGGCTCTGGAACACAGGCTCAGTAGTCACGGTGCATGGGCTCATTTGCTCTGAGGCATGTGGGATCTTCCCAGACCAAGGATCGAATCTGTGTCTCCTGCATTGGCAGGAGGATTATTCACCACTGAGCATCATGCAAGCCCCTATCGTGTAGTTTTTGTCCTTCATTCTATTGATACAGGGCTTCCCTTGTGGCTCAGCTGGTAAAGAATCTGCCTGCAGTGCAGGAGACCTAGGTTCACTCCCTGGGTTGGGAAGATCCCCTGGAGAAGGGAAAGGCTACCCACTCCAGTGTTCTGGCCTAGAGAATTCCACGGACTGTATAGTTCACGGGGCCACAAAGAGTCGTACATAACTGAGTGGCTTTCACTATTGATACAGTGTATCCCATTAACTGATTTTCAGATGTTAAGCCAACTTTACATTGTTGGGATAAATCCCACTTGAACATAATGTATAATCCTTTTTATATATTGGTGGATTCAATTTGCTAGTGTTTTGTTGAGAATTTTATATCTATATTTATTAAAAATATTGGTGTGTAACTTTCTCTTTATGTTATATTGATTTTTAAAATACAATGAAGATAAATGAGTCTGTGGATAGTAATCCAATCGTCTAAGAACTTGCGTCCTTGAACAATTATTTTAAAAAAAACTTTCATCTTTCATTTTTCTGAGCTATTAAGGAAGTTATTCATTATTATTGAATAATTATGGAGAAAGTTATCTCATTATAAACCTTAAGGGCAATGATATATTCCATTCTGTGATCTCATATACATGTGCCAAAGGGCACAGTCAGTTCAGTCACTCAGTCATGCCCAACTCTTTGCAACCCCATGGACTGCAGCACGCCTGTCCATCACCAACTCCTGGAGTTTACTCAAGCTCATGTCCGTTGAGTTGGTGATGCCATCCAACCACTTCATCCTCTGTCATCCCCTTCTCTTCCTGCCTTCAATCTTTCCCAGCATTAGGGTCTTTTCCAATGAGTCAGTTCTTCAAATCAGGTGGCCAAAGTATTGGTTTTTCAGCTTCAGCATCAGTCCTTCCAGTGAATATTCAGGACTGACTTCCTTTAGGACGGACTGGTTGGATCTCCTTGCAGTCCAAGGAACTCTCAAGAGTCTTCTCCAGCACCACAGTTCAAAAGCATCAGTTCTTCGGTGCTCAGCTTTCTTTATAGTCCAACTCTCACATCCATATAATAGCTACTGGAAAAACCATAGCTTTGACTAGACAGACTTTTGTTGGCAAAGTAATGTCTCTGCTTTTTAATATGCTCTCTAGATTGTAGTGCTTCCCTGGCGGCTCAGAGATTAAAGCGTCTGCCTGGAATGCGGGAGACCTGGGTTCAATCCCTGGGTCGGGAAGATCCCCTGGAGAAGGAAATGGCAACCCACTCCAGTACTCTTGCCTGGAGAATCCCATGGAGAGAGGAACCTGGTAGGCTACAGTCAGTCCATGGAGTTGCAAAGGTTCGGACACGACTGAGTGACTTCACTCACTCTAGAGTATTCATAACTTTTCTTCCAAGGAGCAAGCATCTTTTAATTTCATGGCTGCAGTCACCATCTGCAGTGATTTTGGAGGCCCCCAAAATAAAATTTATTTATAAATGTTATGTACTTATTATCCAATTTAGTTGAATTTAAATTCTTAACTTTCAGGAGTTCTCTGGCAGTCCCATGGTTAGGACTTAGTGCTTTCACTGTGGCGGCCCAGGTTCAATCCCTGATTGGGAAACTAAGATCCCACAGCCATGTAATGCAGCCAAAAATAAATAAATGAATTAATAAATAATAAACAAACAACATATTCTTTAACTTTTGCCGATTTTATCTCCAGCATCTGCTTTCTGGGCATTTTACATCTAACTCTGACTTTTGTTGATATGTAAAACTGAGACTTGGCTAATGATTTAGTAATGTCATGTTAAAGATTGTGTATCAGTTACCTTGGAGAAGGAAATGGCAACCCACTCCAGTGTTCTTGCCTGAATAACCCCAGGGACGGGGAGCCTGGCGGGCTGCTGTCTATGGGGTCTCACAGAGTTGGACACGACTGAAGCGACCTATTGCTGTGTAACATGATCTCAAAACTGAGCGACTTAAAACATTCGCATTTCATTATTGTTCATGATTCTGTAGGTTGAGTGGGTGGTTCTGCTCATCTCAATGAAGTTCATTCGGGTGCTGCATTCAGTTGGTAGCTTGACTGGAGACAGAGGGCCTGAGATACTTCACTCCCATTGCTGGGCACTTGGTATTTGTTGTCAGCTATGGCACCCCACTCCAGTACTCTTGCCTGGAAAATCCCACGGACGGAGAAGCCTGGTGGGCTGCAGTCCATGGGGTCGCTAAGAGTTGGATATGACTGAGCGACTTCACTTTCACTTTTCACTTTCATGCATTGGAGAAGGAAATGGCAACCCACTCCAGTGTTCTTGCCTGGAGAATCCCAGGGACGGGGGAGCCTGGTGGGCTGCTGTCTATAGGGTCGCATAGAGTCGGTCACATAGGTCTCTTGAGCCTACACTGTGATGTTCACACAATGTCACTTTTACCAAATTCTACTGCAAGTTGAAAAGACCAGCTCAGATTCAAAGGATGGGGAAAAAAAAAAAACACCTCTTGGGACTTCCGTGGCAGTCCAGTGGTTAAGACTCTGCATTTCCACTGTAGGGGGTTGTGGGTTCAATCCCTGATCTAGGAACTAAGATTCCACATGCCATGTGGCCAAAATATTTTTAAAAGGTAAAAAAAATTCCACATCTTGAGGAGATGATCCATAAAACATTGTGGCTATTTTTGAAAATCTACTACCATATATATTTCAAGCAAAGTATTGTAAGTCACTTCAGTTCTTTAACTGAGAATTCTCATGGATCACGTTAACACTTAGTGCAATCTGTTCAGTCTAGAAAGTATGAATGATAATATGCTTTAAAATGGTTTTGAAACTCATCTATTTTGGAAATTGAGATTAAAAACAAGTAACTTCCAGAATAGGAAAAAATTAAGTGGAATAAGATAGTGTTTAAAGTCAGAAACCACTGGGATAACAATGTCAAATGGTAATACTAACAAGCCACCCTAATTTTAGTACACTAAATTTTGAAAACATTCTACCCTTATCCGTTTGGCTAGGAAAACTAGATTACTCAAGGAATTGTTTGTCTTATGATTGGCCCAAAATATCACATCCAAGTTTAAACTCATATATTTTGTGTCACATGACTGACATGAGACATTAGTTTGATAAAATTTCAAGTTGACACAAATTGAATCCTATTCAAATGAAAAAGATAGTATATGGCATAAATATTTGTGTGGCACCTACCCTATGCATTATACTTTTCTGAGACATTTTTTCCTTTTTTAAAATATTTTGTTGATGTGAACCATTTTAAAAATCTTTATTGAATGTGTTACAATATTGCTTCTGTTTTATGTTTTGGCTGTGAGGCATGTGGGTTGTAAGCTCCCCAACCAGGGATCAGACCCACATCCCCTGCATTGGAAGGCAAAGTCTTCACCTCTGGACCACCAGGGTAGTCCCTTCTGAGACATCTTTATGCAGAGGGGAATAAGGCCTCTAGTCCTGGGAGAAAAGAGAAAGCACATGATTAACGACTCGATGTGGCAGGACACGATAAACATCAGATGATGACCATGAAGTATGACTGAAGTTCAGAGTGGCCGAGAATGCTGCCATTTAATCAGAATGCATTAGACTTTAGTCAAATAGAGATGAGCAATCCAAGAGTAACTTTGAGAAAAGATTGTATTTCTTGAAGCTATAACACAGTGAAAGGGATGCTTATTGAAATTAATGACTTTAATGATTAGACTTGGTTCTTAGATATCAGCTTAGAGGTGCTGGGCTATGTTCCTGAGGAAGACACACAGCTAGTACCAGAATTAGAGTCAGTTTAGCTTATATTTGAAGATGTTACCACTGGCATTACCTAGTTGAATGTGATCCAGGAGCTCAGAAGGTGACCTTATCTGGAAATAGGGTTGTTGCAGTTATATTTAGTTAAGATGAGGTCATTCTGGAGGAGGGTGAGCCTTTCGTACAACCTGACTGATGTCCTTAAAGAGGAAAATTTGGACACAAAGAGACACATCTTCTAGGTGGAGATGGAGGTAGAGACTGGAATGATGTATCTACAAGCCAAGTAATTCCAGCAAATACCAGAAGCAGGAGAGAGGCATGGGACAGGTTTTCCCTTGGAGTGCCCAGAAGGAAGTAACCTCGCTGACTTCCTCCTCCAGAAATGTGAGACAATGACAGCTGCTTAAGCCATTCAGTCCCTAGTGCTTTCTTAGGGTGATCTCGTGAGATTCATAATGCCCAATTAGCTAATTAGCATGCTTCTGTACCTCCATTATCAGGGGCACAGGACCCTCTTTTCTTGGTGCTCTGTTACTTACAACAAGTGGTTTTCCTCCTTGGTGTCAACATAACAATGCCAGCTCCATCCATCACATCTGTATTCCAGTCAGCAGGAAGGAAAAAAGAAAGGGAAGGGTTTGCCTTCTACCTTTAAGGACACTTCCCGGATATTGCACATGTTACTTCAGCTTGGCCAGACTTAGTCTCAGGGCCACATTTAGAAACAGTATATCCACGTGCTGGAAAATTCAGGTGCAGAAAAGAGGAAGTTTTTTTTTTTCTCCCCAGTTGGCGGAGGCAGGCATCTAATAGTCTCCAGCATAGCCTTTGAAAACTGAAGCAGTGTAGGACACGTGGTGAAAGCAATACTCAATTTACCCTGATGGTGGTATGTCCAGAATGGACAGATGTATGTTAGAGGCAAAGAGATGCAAGCCAGAGGATATGTGTGTGTGTGTGTGTTCTTAGAAAGCCACATGAAAACATGAGTAAGGAAATGTGTATTATCCATTGCTCTGGTAACCATCTTACCACCAGCCTTAGGAAGAGACTCTTTCTGTCAAGGGCAGGGAAAAAGAAAAGTTTGTGGGTTGAATTGCTAAATCAACCAAACCTGAAATTCAACCCTGCTCCACAATTCCTGTTTTGCAAACAGATTTCATTATTGTTTGAGCTAGGCTGAGTTAGACTAGGTGCTGAAATCAACGCTATTAACAATGCAAGAGTTTTGAATAGGAACCTCTGCATCTGACTGGCCACTGCAGATTTAAGCGCCCTTATCTTCTTTTAGCTTTGGGAATTTCACCAGGGACTCAAATAGCTTTATCTGACAGGAAGCTATGCACAGTGATTTCCAGGTAGTTCTGATGGCCTGTCTTTGATGGAGTAATATTGATTTTGCATTCAGGAAAGGTTCAAGTATGGGGGCACAGACATTCTCAGACATTGCTGGTGGAGCTGTAAATTGATTCATTCTTTTTTGGCTGCTACTGCTGCTGCTGCTGCTGCTAAGTCGCTTCAGTCGTGTCCGACTCTGTGCAACCCCATAGATGGCAGCCCAACAGGCTCCCCCGTCCCTGGGATTCTCCAGGCAAGAACACTGGAGTGGGTTGCAATTTCCTTCTCCAATGCATGAAAGTGAAAAGTGAAAATGAAGTCGCTCAGTCGTGTCCGACTCCTAGTGACCCCATGGACCGCAGCCTAACAGGCTCCTCTGTCCATGAGATTTTCCAGGCAAGGTGCCATTGCCTTCTCCGATTCTTTTTTGGAGGGCAACCTAAAAATGAAATTTAAATGTACATACTTCAGATTAAATAGTTATAATCTAAGAATTAATCCTACAAATATCACAATATACAATGTACAAGATTGTTTAATGAAGCAGCAAATGTAGTAGCAAATACTAAAAATAACATAAACATCTATTGATAGGAGTCTCATTAAATCATAGCACACTCATGATCCTGTAATAATTGAAAAAAAATGAGGAATTCTGCATCTTCTGACATGGAAAGAGAGTTGTCTCCCAAATATATGTGTTAGCTAAATAGTATGTGTGAATATATATGCATGTTCATATATATTTGTATGTAAGTTAATATATATAACATGTATTATGTAATGTATGTTAACTTTTATATAGTACCCATAAACTAACTAGTTATATGTATATGATTGTATATTGTTAATAAGATTAAACAATTTTGATTTGCTGCCTCACATCTTACCCAAAAATCTGTCCCAGGAGAATAAAGTCTTAGTGTGAAAAGCAAAACTTAAATTCATTTATTTATTTTTGGCTGCATGGGGTCTTAGTTGCTGTGCAAATTTTTTTCTCTAGTTCCAGCGCGTGGGGGCTACTCTCTAGTTCTGGTGCAAGGGCTTCTCATTGCAGTAGCCTCTCGCTGCCGAGCACAGGCTCTAGGGGGCTTGGTAGTTGTGGCACATGGCCTTAGTGTTTGTGGCCCCCAGGCTCCAGAGCACAGGCTCAGCAGCTGTGGCACACAGGCTTAGTTGCTCCAAGGTATGTGGTTCACCTGGGTCAGGGATCAAACCCATGTCTCCTGCATTGGCGAGCAGATTCTTTACCACTGAATCATCAGGGAAGCCCTTAAATTTTTTTTAAAAAAAATTTTTAAATAGCTTCCTGGCTCAGACAATAGAGAATCTGCCTGCAATGCAGGATACCCAGGTTCGATCCCTGGGTCGAGAAGATTCCCTGGAGATGACAGGCTACAGTCCCTGGGGTCACAAAGAGTAGGACACGAGTGAGTGACTAAGCATGAGCATAGCAGAATACTTTGTGAACGAGAGTTTAAAAAACATTTGTTCATTGAAAAGCAGCATTTTCAGGGACTTCCCTGGTGGTCCCGTGGCTAAGACTCCATGCTCCCAAAGTAGGGGTTTCGGGTTCTATCCCTGATCAGGAAACTAGATTTCACATGCTCCAACGGTTAGGTTGGTGCAAAAGTAATTGCGGTTTTGCACTGTTGAACTTTGATGTTTGATATTGGAATACATTCTTAAATAAATGTGGTTATGTTATATATCATTATAATGTGCATTTCTCACTTTTTTTGCTAATGACTTATTACTTACTGTTTATTTTATATTTATTTTAGACTATATATAAATGATGTTAGACAAAAAGCAAATTTGAGCAATTTTCTTGAGTTCAAAATGGGTCATAAAGCAGTGGAGACAACTTGCAACGTCAACGACACATTTGGCCCAGGAACTGCTAACGAAAGAACAGTGCAGTGGTGGTTCAAGAAGTTTTGCAAAGGAGACGAGAGCTTTGAAGATGAGGAGGGTACTGGCTGGCCATTGGAAGTTGACAACAACCAATTGAGAGCAATCTTCAAAGCTGATCCTCTTACAACTACATGAGAAAAAAAAAATAACTCAATATTGACCATTCCATGTAGGGTCATGTGGCATTTGAAGCAAATTGGAAAGGTGAAAAAGCTTGATAAGTGGGTGCCTCATGAGCTGACCGCAAATCAAGAAAATCAGCACTTTGAAGTGTCATCTTCTCTTATTCTATGCAACAACGAACCATTTCTTGATTGAATTGTGATGTGTGATGAAAAGTGGGTTTTATATGAAAACCAGCAATGACCAACTCAGTGGCTGGACCGAGAAGAACCTCCAAAGCACTTCCCAAAGCCAAACTTGCACCAAAAAAAAGGTCACAATCACTGCTTGGTGGTCTCCTGCCTGTCTGATCCACTACAGTATTCTGAATCCCAGCAAAACCATTACATCTGAGAAGTATGCTCAGCAAATCAATGAGATGCACCAAAAACTGCAATGCCTGCAGCCAGCATTGGTCAACAGAATAAGCCCAATTTTTCTCCACAACAACGCTGAACTGCAACCAACACTTCAAAAGTTGAACAAATTGTGCTACAACTTTTGCTTCATCTGCCATACTCAGCGGACCTCTCGCCAACAGACTACCACTTCTTCAAGCATCTTGACAACTTTTAGCAGGAAAAATAACTTCCACAACCAGCAGGATGCAGAAATTTGGTCTTGAAAAGCAGCTTTCCAAGAGTTCGTCAAATCCTGAAGCATGGATTTTTATGCCACAGAAATAAACAAACTTATTTCTTGTTGGCAAAAATATATTGATTGTAATGGTTCCTATTTTGATTAATAAAAATGTGTTTGAGCCTGGTTATAATGATTTAAAAGTTATGGTCTGAAAAAAAAATAAAATAAAAAATAAAAGTTATGGTCTGAAACTGCAATTACTTTTTTATCAGCTTAATAAGAACCCTCATGCTGTAACTAATATAAATAAATAAATATTAAAAAAAAGAAAAGCAGCATTTTCAAAAAGTGAAAAAAAAACCCACAGATTGGGGAAAGAATATATATATACATATATACAAACATATATATCCAGAATATATAAAGAACCTCTGTAATCAAATTAAAAAATTAAAGACAATCCAATGGAATAATGGTAACACATATAAAGCAGTAATCCACACAGGAAGATATATTGAATGGCTACAGGAAAAGATTTGGAGAAGGAATGGCAACCCATTCCAGTATTCTTGCCTGGAGAATTCCATGGACAGAGTCTGGCAGGTCATGGGGTTGCAAAGAGTTGGATACGACTAAGGTACTAACACATAGGAAAAGATTGCCAGCAATTTCACCTGGTTCAGCCTGACAGTTGCCAAGAGTCTGCTGAAAAGCACAGTCATCAATTTTAGAGGAAGGCCTATGAACTCTTTGAGTTTCAGCCTTCAGTTACTCCAGTAGCCTTGAGCTTTTAACTTACATGGTCTCAGTTCTTTAATCTGTGAAATGGGGATAATAATACTATACCTCCTGTTCTCACAAGGACACAGTATTATAGCAAGTAATTAGCCTGTGCTGTTCAGAGGCAGAGATCTAAAGCAGGGCATTATTGTTTGTTCTTGTGCTGGTTGTATTTATACCTGGAAGACATGGAAAATACCACTGGCTGGTTTTCTTAGGAGGTAGTTTTCTAATGCAGTTTTTTTTTTTCATGTGGACCATTTTTAAAGTCTTTATTGAATTTGTTACAATATCATTTCTGTTTTATGTTCTGGATTTTTTGGTCTGGAGGAATGTGGGATCTTAGTTCCCCATCTAGGGACCCACCCCATGCCCCCTGCATTGGTAGGTAATGCCTTAACCACAGGACTGCCAGGGAATCCCTTTAATGCAGCTTTTAACAGGTGTGAGTAACTGGAAAGTAAAAGGTATCTGTTGGGAAGAGATTGTACCTTTTCCTCTTGAGCAATATAACTTGAACATCTTCATTTGCTCTGTTTTCTTTTTTTCTTTTTCTGGCTCTGTTTTCTGAAGGAGATATCATATGTGAATAAATTCACTTAGATAAAATTGGCCTTATGACTCTGTGCATTTAGGTTTAAAGCCTGTGTGTGTGTGTGTGTGCGTGCACGCGCGCTTGTGTGTGTTTTGTTGTTATTACTGCTGCTAATGTTTGTAATTTTACTGCCAGACCAGAAGCATTGTATACAGATTATATAATGGGAAAAAAAACAAACTAATTTTCTTTCGCACTTAAGTTCCTTGAAATAAACACGGGAAGGAGAATTAACATTAGCAGCTTGAAGCCTTGCTCCATAATGACAAAAGGAACGTTCTAAACTAAAATTAACTTTCTCACCAAAGATGCCAATTTTTGCTTTTATGGTTTTCACATAGTTACAAAGTGAAAATGCACTGTGGTACAACACATAGGAAACTAACTTCAGATGCCAAAAAGATTCTATAAGGCTTAGGGCTTGGTGGACATTCAGGGGAAATGGATGTGAGGTGATAAGTTGTAACATCAGCTTATGGTTTTTGAGAGAGTAATGATAATTTAGCCCAAGCATCCCAGATGGTGCTCATGGTAAAGAACCCATCTGTCATTACAGAAGACATAAGAGACATAGGTTTGGTCCCTGGGTTGGGAAGATGCCCAGGAGAAGGAAATGGCAACCCACTCCAGTATTCTTGCCTGGGAAATCCCATGGACAGAGGAGCCTAGCACGTTACACAGTCTATGGGGACGCAAAGAGTTGGACAGGACTAAAGCAATTTAGCACTCAATAGTAACTTAAGAAATGAAAAGAGGTTTTTAATAAGCTTGTTGAATTATGGAATCTTTTCTGGAGAATAACAACATGAGAATCAGTTCAGTTCATTTCAGTCACTCAGTCGTGTCCGACTCTTTGCGACCCCATGAATCGCAGCACGCCAGGCCTCCCTGTCCATCACCATCTCCCGGAGTTCACTCAGACGCACGTCCATCGAGTCCGTGATGCCATCCAGCCATCTCACCCTCTGTCGCCCCCTTCTCCTCCTGCCCCCAATCCCTCCCAGCATCAGGGTCTTTTCCAATGAGTCAACTCTTTGCAGGAGGTGGCCAAAGTACTGGAGCTTCAGCTTTAGCATCATTCCTTCCAAAGAAATCCCAGGGCTGATCTCCTTCAGAATGGACTGGTTGGACCTCCTTGCAGTCCAAGGGACCTTCAAGAGTCTTCTCCAACACCACAGTTCAAGAGCATCAATTCTTCGGTGCTCAGCCTTCTTCACAGTCCAACTCTCACATCCATACATGACCAATGGAAAAACCATAGCCTTGACTAGACGGACCTTAGTCGGCAAAGTAATGTCTCTGCTTTTGAATATACTATCTAGATTGGTCATAACTTTTCTTCCAAGGAGTAAGCGTCTTTTAATTTCATGGCTGCAGTCACCATCTGCAGTGATTCTGGAGCCCAAAACAATAAAGTCTGACACTGTTTCTACTGTTTTCCCATCTATTTCCCATGAAGTGATGGGACCGGATGCCATGATCTTTGTTTTCTGAATGTTGAGCTTTAAGCCAAATTTTTCACTCTCGTCTTTCACTTTCATCAAGAAGCT
The DNA here is from genome assembly GCF_014754425.2 of Oryx dammah. Taxonomy (NCBI): domain Eukaryota; kingdom Metazoa; phylum Chordata; class Mammalia; order Artiodactyla; family Bovidae; genus Oryx; species Oryx dammah. The sequence goes on from NW_024070196.1 coordinate 52,359,682, forward strand.
TTTTAGCTCCTCTTCACTTTCTGCCATAAGGGTGGTGTCATCTGCATATCTGAGGTTATTGATATTTCTCTCTGCAATCTTGATTCCAGCTTGTGTTTCTTCCAGTCCAGCATTTCTCATGATACTCTGTATATAAGTTAAATAAGCAGGGTGACAATATACAGCCTTGACAGACTCCTTTTCCTATTTGGAACCAGTCTGTTGGTCCATGTCCAGTTCTAACTGTTGCTTCCTGACCTGCATACAGATTTCTCAAGAGGCAGGTCAGGTGGTCTGGTATTCCCATCTCTTTCAGAATTTTCCACAGTTTATTGTGATCCACACAGTCAAAGGCTTTGGCATAGTCAATAAAGCAGAAATAGATGTTTTTCTGGAACTCTCTTGCTTTTTCGATGATCCAGAGGATGTTGGCAATTTGATCTCTGGTTCCTCTGCCTTTTCTAAAACCAGCTTGAACATCAGGGAGTTCATGGTTCACATATTGCTGAAGCCTGGCTTGGAGAATTTTGAGCATTATTTTACTAGCATGTGAGATGAGTGCAATTGTGTGGAAGTTTGAGCATTCTTTGGCATTGCCTTTCTTTGGAATTGGAAAGTCATGAGAGTCACCGCCATGCAATTATCATTCTTAACATTTTGGGAAGGTTGATGAAATACTCTAACCATTTTGACTGGTGAGATGATTATTCAAATACAACAGCTGCCCTTACGATAGGTTTGAACTGGAACACTTAAATCCTAGAAGGGAAAGTGGATGTTTATTACTTCTTGCTGCCTAGGATCCAAATGACATTCCAATTTGGGGAAACTGGGGGTAGATTCTGAGTGATTAGGAAGTGGGTACTTTGGGGGGTATAGGGCAATCTAGGGGTGGGGGAGTGGGAGGTACAAACTATTGAATGTAACAGGCTTACAGGGAATATAGTCAATATTTTGTAATAACTTTAAATGGAAAGCAACCTTTAAAATTGTATAAAAAGAAAAAAATTATTTTAAAAATGAATAACTTTTGGCTGATTCATGTTGAGGTTTGATAGAAAACAACAAAACTCTATAAAGCAATTATCCTTCAATTAAAAAATAAATAAATCTTTTAAAAATGCATAATTTATATGCTTGGCATTAGTGTTCAACCTGAGATCAATCTAGGTATGCAGAAAGTTACATAAAAATATGATAAACTACTTTATCTGGCAAAGTCCAGAACAATGAGATGACTTGTATGTGAAAATTCTACTTGTGCTTGTATTCATATATGGAACATACATTACTTATATGGATTATGTACATTACTCACATGGATTACACACATTACTCATATGGATTACATACAATTATTTATATATGGACTATATACATTACAGAACACGCAAGTGTCATCTGAGGACTCTTCACTAAGGAAAAACTTCTATAACTAAGTTTTGGTTTCCCCTTAGCCCATGTCTACACTACAGCCAGATTCAGGACTACAGGGCTTTCCCTTAAAAGCCAATTCAAATTCATAAAAATATACATTTTCTTAAAAAATTGGAGTAAAACACAGTTACACACAAAATATAGTAACAATAAAAATCCCCCCCAGCCACTTCTGTTTTCTTCACAAAGTTCCTTTTCAAACAAGTCCGTTAGTCCTCAAATATTTATTTTCTCATTCTAAGCAGCTCTATTCTTGTTCTTCTCAAATATTTGCCCCAGATAAACAGTTTTCTTTCTAGGAGAGGAATTCTGTCCTTTCAATCTTTCTGCTCCGACACTTCGGCCTGCTGGCTTTTGTCCATGTTCACCACCTCAGGATGGCAATATAGCTGCTTCGGCTCCAGATAGCACATCTGTGTCTGTCTCCATCTATCGGAGAAGCAAAAGCTTTCCCAGAAGCACCTCTAGCCTAATTTGCTAGGAAAAGTGTAACTGAACATTAATTGTTGGGCACGTTGCCATGTCAGATATGACTGGGGTTTGTCAAGTCGCAGGAGGGGAGAGGATCTCCGGCAGGCAATCAGTGATGTCAGCCACAGCTGAGCTCTTTGAGGGACGCAGTCCTAGTTCTGTGGAGTCTGTTCCTAACATATGCTCTTTCTTGGCTCGGTCAGGACTCAGAGCCTTCTCCTGCTGACTCAGCAGTCCCCTCCTGTTCCTGGCACAACTGGCACCTCTGAGTCTCTGCCACAGTGGGTCCTAGAACAGGCACAGAAAGCTCCCAACCAGCCATTCATGCCTAAGGGAGGCCCAGCAGTGCAAACTGTATCTTGGCTATGCCTGACCTTGCTGCCCATCTTCTTAACAACGTTGGCATAAAGCTACCACCTTGCCTAAGGGTTTTCTTCCAGACTCTCAAGTGTGGAGTAGACACAAACAGCCTTGTTCTGGAGGCCACTCCCCACCTCCCTGGCCCAGGTCTCAGCCTGTGGATCTGTCTTCCTCACCTGCTCTCCCGATCTTTTCCCAAGCATGGAAGTACAGCATTCTCTATTTCTTTGATACCATATTCTCTTTTTTCCTGATCTCTTCACATATAATAAAAATAATACTCAGAAAGACACATATACCCACGCAGATGGTGAGGCAAGAAATCAGTTAATTTAGTATCCATGAGTTAAGTAAACTAGTTAATCTAGTATTTTTTGTTTGAAATCAATTAAAAACTAGTATTTCTGGGATGGAAGAATGAGGAGCATACTAAATCTGCCTATTTATTCATTTACTTAATTTTAGCTGTACTGGGTCTTCGTTGCTGTGAGAGGGCTTTCTGTAGTTAGAGTAGCTCCTCTTGTTGGGCATCATGGACTCTAGAGCACAGGCCCACTACTTCTGGCACACAGGCTTGGTTGCTCCGAGGGATGTGGAATCTTCCCTGACCAGGGATCAAACCCGTGTCCCCTGCATTGGCAGGCAGATTCCCAACCACTGGACCACGAGGGAAGCCCAAATCTGGCTGTTTGGTTTGAGCCTTTCCTTTTACAAGGTATCTAAACAAGATTTAGTCATTTTTTTGGAACACAAGCACTGGCAGCGGCTGACAATTCCTGGTACTTATTTCCTTAATTTATAGTTCAAGTTTAATTTTGGTCTCTTTTGTACAGTTGGACTTTTTCGATCTAACACAGTTGATATTGAACGCTAAGAAAGAGGCTCAATTTTTAAAATAATAGAATATTAGAGTTGGGAAGGACTTTAATTCTTCCAATTAAAAAATCTCCTTTCTAAAATCTCCCACCTACCTGGTTTTCATATATTTTCTACTTGTCTTTTTTTTTAACCTTTGTTACTTTCATTTATTTATGTGTGTATTTTTATTGAGATACTATTCACATAAGATAAAATTAATCATTAAAAATATTTATGTATTTGGCTGCACTGGGTCTTAGTTTCAGCATGTGAGATCTAGTTCCCTGACTAGGGATTGAACCAGATCCTCTGCATTAGGAGCTCAGAGTCTCAGCCCCTGGACCACCAGGGAAGTCCCCCAAATTAATCATTTTAAAGTATAAAATTCAGTAGCATTTAGTATGCCACAACTGCTTCTATCTAGTTCCAGACATTTTTTTTCACCCCAAAAGGAGACATAAACCCATTAAACAGTTGATTCCAACTTGCCTCTCCCCCATTAATCCTCACTAATCTATTTTCTGTCTCTATGGCTTTAGATATTTCTGGCTATCTCGTATAAATATCCTTTCTGCATATATCATATAAATGGAGTCAGACAATATGACCTCTTGTGTCTGGCTTCTTTCTCTCAGCATAACGTTTTCGATGTTTATCCAGCTTGTAGCATGTTGTTCAGTTGCTAAGCCATGTCCAACTTTGCACACACCTGGCTTCCCTATCTCTCACTATCTCCCAGAGTTTGTCCAAGAGGATGTCCATTGAGTTGGTGATGCTATCCAACCATGTCATCCTCAGCTGCCCTAGTCTCCTTTTGCCTTCCATCTTTCATGTAGCATGTATCAGTACTTATTTTTTTTTGACTAATACTGCATTGTACATATGTATCACAATTTGTTTATCCTTTCATCTACTGATGGACATTTGACTTGCTTCTACCTTTTGGCTATTGTTAATAGTGTTTCTGTGAACCTGTGTGTACATGTATTTGTCTGAGTCTGCTTGATTTTTTTTTTTTTTTTTGGCTATAGACGGAATCAACTTTTCGTGTACTCAACAAATATTCGTTGCATTAGATTAAAACTGCTGTATCAACTACTGATTTCACAAATGTTTTGCTTCACTGGATAGAAGTCACAGAATTTTTAAAATGTTTGTGATAGGAACTTTATAAGTCATCTTGTTCAACCCCCTCATCGTGAAAGTACATGCTCTCAAAGCAGCAGTCTATTTAGAAGGCCCTAAATACAGTTTACATCATGATGTGTGGTGCCCTACTGATATTGTTCTTTGTTAACTGAATGGGTACAATACGGCTTTTGTAGTCACAGATGGTTCTCCTTGAGAAGTGATCTCTGAATTTAAATTTAGCAGCTTGTCATTCTTTTCTTGTTTTTCTTTACAAAAAATTCCAAAAAACCACCACCATCAGCATTGTTTGTGTAAAGTAGATATGGCGAACAGTCTTGATTGGTTTCAGTGATAAAATTAATTTTCAGTCCAAAATAGTCCAAATGCTTCGTTGTGTTGTGGGATTTATTTTTTGGTTTCTTTTCTTTGAGGTTTAAGACACTGTCTTGCTCTGGATTAGTCGTTTTTATTTTTTTAAGCCTTTTTTCTCTTTTTTTTTGACATGAACTATTTTTAAAGTTTTTATTGAATTTATTACAATATTACTTCTGTTTTATGTTTTGGTTTTCTGACTACAAGGCATGTGGCTAAGGATTGAACTTGGCTGCCTTGAAAGGGGACGTATTGACCACTGGACAGTCAAGGAAGTCCCTTGATTAGTTATTTTTTGATTAAATGAACCAGCACCTTGGGCTTCCATGGTGGCTCAGATGGTAAAGAATTTACCTGCAATGGTGGTGGTTCAGATGGTAAAGAATCCGCCTGCAATTCAGGAGACTCAGGATAAATCCTTAGGTCAGGAAGATCCCCTGGAGAAGGGAATGGCTACCCACTTAAATATTCTTGCCTGGAGAATTCCATGGACAGAGGAGCCTGGTGGGCCACAGTCAATGGGGTCGCAAAGAGTCGGACATAAGTGAGTGACTTTCACCTTGGCGCTTCCCAGGTGGTGCTAGTGATAAAGAGCCCACCTGCCAATGCAGGAGAGGTAAGATCCACAGGTTTGATCCTTGGGTCAGGAAGATCCCCTGGAGGAGGGAATGGCAACCCACTCCAGTATTTTTGCCTGGACAATCCCACGGACAGAGGAGCCTGGAGGGCTACAGTCCATAGAGTCGCAAAGAGTTGAACACGACTGAAGCTACTTAGCATGTAATACTTTTGCAAAGAAATATTAATATTTCTTTAAACACCAAGGTTAAACATTTTTTTTGTATATGACATTGTAAATCTTTCCATTTTTAGCAATTGAGTGAAATTGACAGGGAGTATGGTCTGGTGCATTATATCCACTCTGAACATAAAACCAGTGAAATTCATGGAACAGTGATTATCCCACCTTGATTTAGCAAAGCACAGAGCAGTAAAAGTCAAGGTTGAAGGGTAGGGACTTAATGTTCACTGCTGTGCTCCCCTAATACCTGGAACAGTGCCTGGACACAGTAGGAGGTCAGTAAATATTTGATGGATGAGTGAATGAAATTAATTTGACTCTGGTTTTTGAAACAATGCTAATAAAAATAGATGTGATTTTAAAAATAGCATAGTGAAAATGAATTCCTGTGTCTTCTTTATAAATATTGTTTTAATTATGGACTATTTCTTAGGAATTACACTTATAAATTTTTATTGAGGTATAAGTGACATATAATATTAATTTCAAGTATAAAAATGATTTAATATTTGTATATATTATGAAATGATCACCATAATAAGGCTAGTTAACATCTGTCACCAGACACAGCTACAAAAAAAACCTTTTTTTCCTTGTGGTGAAGACTTTAAAGATTTACTCTCTTAGCAACATTTAAATATGCAGTATAGTATTACTAACTGTAGTCACCGTATTGCATGTTATATCCTCATGACTTATTTATTTTATAACTGAGGAATTTATATTTTTAATTGATATCTGTTACAGTTCAGGAACTTAAAAAAAGAAAGAAAAAAACTTACTTTTAATTAAAAGAGTATTCTTGTTTTGACAGCTTTTGTTTCATTTTCCATTTTAAAAGCTATATAAATCCTCACATCTTTCAGAAATTTACAAACTACTCTTCAACCACTATTTTATATTGAGTATTGTTTCTGAATCGTGATAAGGACTATTTGTGCCTTAGTGAAATATTTAAAATAGACAGTAATGAATGAATTTAGAACCATTGTTTACAGTAATTTTCTCTGGATGTATGGGATTATAACTGCTTTGTTTTCTTCATTTTGCTTGTTTTAATTTAAATAACAAACACCTATTGTTCTTAAAAAAAATAAAGACAAAATACTGGAAAAATGTCCCTAGTTACGTAGCACCTGAAGTCTTACACTAAATCCTTCAAGAAATCAAACTACTATGAACCAAGTATATTCTGGGGATGCAGCTAAGAGCAATGAACCAACAATCTTTGCTCTCTTGAAAGTTACATGCTAGGAGGGGTGGAGAAGAACAGGTAATAAACAAATAAACCTGCTCTACAGCAGAAAGCTGTCAGAGAAAGAGTGAATCTGAAGAGCTGTATAGAAAGAAACTATTGACACGCATCACTTTGTAGAGAATATTCTCTATTCATTTGTTTGAGGACCTTAAATACTTAAAAAAAAAAAAAAGAAATTAAAGTAATGCATATCTGAGGTTATTGATATTGCTCCCGGCAATCTTGATTCCAGCTTGTGCTTCATCCAGCTCAGCGTTTCTCATGATGTACTCTGCATATAACAAGTTAAATAAGCAGGGTGGCAATACACAGCCTTGACAGACTCCTTTTCCTATTTGGAACCAGTCTGTTGGTCCATGTCCAGTTCTAACTGTTGCTTCCTGACCTGCATATAGGTTTTTCAAGAGGCAGGTCAGGTGGTCTGGTATTCCCATCTCTTTCAGAATTTCCCACAGTTTATTGTGATCCACACAGTCAAAGGCTTTGGCATAGTCAATAAAGCAGAAATAGATGTTTTTCTGGAACTCTCTTGCTTTTTCGATGATCCAGTGGATGTTGGCAATTTGATCTCTGGTTCCTTTGCTTTTTCTAAAATGAGCTTGAACATCTGGAAGTTCATGGTTCACATATTGCTGAAGCCTGGCTTGGAGAATTTTGAGCATTACTTTACTAGTGTGTGAGATGAGTGCAATTGTGCAGTAGTTTGAGCATTCTTTGGCATTGCCTTTCTTTGAGATTGGAATGAAAACTGACCTTTTCCAGTCTTGTGGCCACTGCTGAGTTTTCCAAATTTGCTGGCATATTGAGTGCAGCACTTTCACAGCATCATCTTTTAGGGTTTGAAATAGCTCATCTGGAATTCCATCACCTCCACTAGCTTTGTTTGTAGTGATGCTTCCTAAGGCCCACCTGACTTCACATTCCAGGATGTCTGGCTCTACGTAAGTGTGAGTAATCACACCTTCATGATTATCTGGGTCGTGAAGATCTTTTTTGTACAGTTCTTCTGTGTATTCTTGCCACCTCTTCTTAATATCTTCTGCTTCTGTTAGGTCCCTACCATTTTTGTCCTTTATTGAACCCATCTTTGCATGAAATGTTCCTTTGGTATCTCTAGTTTTCTTGAAGAGATCTCTAGTTTCCCCCATTCTATTGGTTTCCTCTATTTCTTTGCACTGATCGCTGAGGAAGGCTTTCTTCTCTCTCCTTGCTATTCTTCGGAACTCTGCATTCAAATGGGTATACCTTTCCTTTTCTCCTTTGCTTTTTGCTTCCCTTCTTTTCACAGCTATTTGTAAGGCCTCCTCAGACAGCCATTTTGCTTTTTTGCATTTCTTTTTCTTGGGGATGGTCTTGATTCCTGTCTCCTGTACAATTCACAAACCTCTGTCCATAGTTCATCAGGCACTCTATCAGATCTAGTCCCTTAAATCTATTTCTCACTTCCAGTGTATAGTCATAAGGGATTTGATTTAGGTCATACCTGAATGGTCTAGGGGTTTTCTCCCCTTTCTTCAGTTTCAGTTTGAATTTGGCAATAAGGAATTCATGATCTGAGCCACGGTCAGCTCCCGGTCTTGTTTTTGTTGACTGTATAGAGCTTCTCCATCTTTGGCTGTAGAGAATATAATCAATCTGATTTCGGTGTTGACCATCTGGTGATGTCCATGTGTAGAGTCTTCTCTTGTGTTGTTGGAAGAGAGTGTTTGCTATGACCAGTGCATTCTCTTGGCAGAACTCTATTAGCCTTTGCCCTGCTTCATTCTGTACTCCACGGCCAAATTTGCCTGTTATTCCAGGTGTTTCTTGACTTCCTACTTTTGTATTCCAGTCCCCTATAATGAAAAGGACATCTTTTTGGGGTGTTAGTTCTAGGTCTTGTAGGTCTTCATAGAACTGTTCAACTTCAGCTTCCTCAGCGTTACTAGTCAGGGCATAGACTTGGATTACCATGATATTGAATGGTTTGCCTTGGAAACGAACAGAGATCATTCTGTCTTTTTTGAGCTGGAATCAAGATTGCCGGGAGAAATATCAATAACCTCAGACATGCAGATGACACCACTCTTATGGCAGAAAGTGAAGAACTAAAGAGCCTCTTGATGAAAGTGAAAGAGGAGAGTGAAAAAGTTGGCTTCAAGCTCAACATTCAGAAAACGAAGATCATGGCATCCGGACCCATCACTTCGAGTAGTAGATGGGGAAACAGTGGAAACAGTGTCAGACTTTATTTTTTTGGGCTCCAAAATCACTGCAGATGGTGACTGCAGCCATGAAATTAAAAGACGCTTACTCCTTGGAAGGAAAGTTATGACCAACCTAGACTGTATATTAAAAAGCAGAGACATTACTTTGTCAACAAAGGTCCGTCTAGTCAAGGCTATTGTTTTTCCAGTGGTCATGTATGGATGTGACAGTTGGACTATAAAGAAAGCTGAGCGCCAAAGAATTGATGCTTTTGAACTGTGGTGTTGGAGAAGACTCTTGAGAGTCCCTTGGACTGCAAGGAGATCCAACCAGTCCATTCTAAAGGAGATCAGTCCCGGGTATTCATTGGTAGGTCTGATGTTGAATCTGAAACTCCAATACTTTGGCCAGCTGATATGAAGAGCTGACTCATTTGAAAAGACCCTGATGCTGGGAAAGATTGAGGGCAGGAGGAGAAGGGGATGACAGAGGATGAGATGGTTGGATGGTATCACTGACTCAATGGACATGGGTTTGGGTGAACTCCGAGAGTTGGTGATGGACAGGGAGGCCTGGCATGCTGTGGTTCATGGGGTCGCAAAGAGTCGGACATGACTGAGGGACTGAACTGAACTGAACTGAAAGTATAGCATGCACATTAAAAAAAATAAAGGACATCAGAGTTTTTAATGAAAGGTAACATTGTTCTGCAAATCCCCCCCAACCCTATTCCACAGACACCATTAATTTTTTTGTCTTCAGTTCTTCAGGCAGTAACTTCCATGTATGTAAAAGTATACTTATATTGCTATTTATTTAGCATCTAAAGACATTATCTATTGACTTTGTGTTATGACTAAAGTGCTACTACCTCTTTCCCTCCACACAGGTCTACCGCTATTTGTGGTTATTCTTATGGGATAATTTAATGATATGTGCTTAGTCACTCAGTCGTCTCCGACTCTTTTTGACCCCATGGAGGGTAGCCCGCCAGGCTCCTCTGTCCATGGGGAGTCTCCAGGCAGGAATACTAGAGTGGGTTGCCATCCCCTCCTCCAGGGGATCTTCCCAACCCAGGAATCGAACACAGGTCTCCAGCATAGGAGGTGGATTCTTTACTGTCCCTAATGTTATGAGTTAACCTTTATTTATTTATTTTTTACCCCAAAAGAGTATTTAATGATTTCCCCACTTGGTAAAATGAAGATCTGGGAGCTCCTACTGGCTTTCAACTTCTGCCATTTCCCTCCATCTTCCGAACAATTGACAAGAGTCAATTGAGTTGTAATAATTTTACAGCAGACATATATTAAAGAAAACTCAGTGGCTAAGCTCTGAAATCTCTGACAGTGGAATGTGAATGCTTTTTATGAAACAGAATTGAGAAACTTCTTTTATCCTAACACCAGCCAAATCATGAGATTGAACACAGTCAATGCCTAGGTTGCAGGGCTGGGACTAGGCCTTGGTCACAAAATTTAACAGGGTACCAAAAACTCAGTAGTCAAGACAGTTACTATTTTGATGTAATACTTTAAAAACAAAAATTAATGCAAAATATTAAAAAAAAACAGCCCAGAATGAAGAAAATAAAGGCATTTAGAAGTAAAGATAGGCTCAGGAGAATGAATAGAGGAAAAAAAGAGAAAAACATGTTTTGTTTTTTGCTTTCACTGTGCCATGCGGGATCTAGTTTCCCGAACAGGGTTTGAACCTGTACCCTCTAAAAAGGGAGTGCAGTTTTAACCACTGGATGGCCAAGGAAGTCCCCCAAAGTGTTTATATTTGTACCCCACAATTAATGGTGGTCTGTGTGCCTCTTCCTATAGCATCAATGATTACATAGGTTGTGTATTAGAGCTGAAAAATGTTCAGATGAGAGGAAGGTGTGCCTTCCAGCTTAGGAGTGTGTGTGTGTGTGTGTGTGTGTGTGTTAGTCATTCCGTTATGATTCTTTGCGACTCCATGGACTGTAGCCCACCAGGCTCCTTTGTATATGGAATTTTCCAGGCAACAGCACTGAAGTAGGTTGCCATTATCTTCTCCAGGGGATCTTTCCAACCCAGAGATCGAACCCAGGTCTCCTGCATTGCAGGCAGATTCTTTACCATCTGAGCCACCAGGGAGGCCACTACATACTATCGGGGTGCTACCACACTTTGGCTTCAAGACTTGCAAACTAATGTGATGTTGAATTAAGAGACAGAATTTTTGTGTCTTTAAAGGTGACTGGAGGGGAGGGGCCCGCAGATGAATTTTTTTATTTGCTCAGAACTCCATGGATTTTCAATGTAGTTTCCTTCCCCTGCTCTGTGCACGCCTGTTGGTCCAAGCAGCACCGGTGCTTTGAATAAGGGTCAGCAAAGGGGTCACCTTCCTGATTATTCCCTTCTAGCAGAGAGGCGGAGGAAACCTCCGGCCCCCTATCCACCACTGAGTCGCTGCAAAATCCTGGGCTTCCACTGACAGCTGCAAATTCCTCTCCCAGGAGCTGCCAAGCTTCTGGGGTTGCCATGGTCCATGGGAGCGAAATGCTGGCCGCCCTCTGCTGCACCAGCCGGGAGCAGGCTGCTGATGCCTTTCCTCTAGTTCCTTTCAAAAGCTTTTAAAGGAGATCCCCGGGGGGGAGGTGGGAGGACCAGGACCTTAACCAGGGCTTCACTGCAAGCGGCTGGGGCGAATAAAAGGCTTTTCTCAAAGTAATAGAGCAAGTGTCGGGCTTCCGTCTTTCCCTGAAGGGAAAGGGAGAGCAGAGATGGTCCTTCCCAAGCTTCACCTGCTGTAGGCAGCGCCTTTCAGCGTTTCGCGCAGGGATTCCTCATCCCGAGTCTTCCCTGGAGGGCAAGGAGGGCAGAAGAGGGTGCTCCTGAAACTTAGCCAGCTGTTGGCCGCTCCTCCTAGCTTGTTTCAGAGGGTTTCTCACCCTGGGGGACTAGGAGGGAAAAAAAATTAGCTCTAAACCAACCGGCTGTGTGATCAGGCTGAATGGATCTATCGGGTGTGACTTGCAAATTCTGGGCACACTTTCAGAAAATGGGGAGTGAAGCGAGATGATGAGAAGCCCCTTAGTCCAGGCCTCATGGGTTTCCCCGGTACCTTTCTTCCCGTCCCGGTCCTCTTTGGGATCTGAGGGCGGGACGGCGGGCGCGCCGGGAGTCTGGGGGTTCGCCTCCAGCCGCGGCGGGTGTAGACAAAGAGGAGGCGGTGTGTGTTTTGGGGGGGTAGTTTGGGCCCGACGCGGGCTGCGGGGTGCCGGCCGCGAGGTTCGGGGCGCGGGGCTGGCCGCGGTGGGCGCGGCGGCGGAGCGCGCTGGGAGGAGCCGCCGCGGCGTCTTCTGCAGGCGGCGCGCGCCCTCCCGGCCCCGCGGCGGCGCGTCACGCTCTCCCCCGCCCGGAGCCGACGAGCCGGGAGGCGGGAGGCGGCGGCCGCGCGGCTGCTGCTGCTGCAGTGGGGCAGGTGGTGGCGACTGGCGGCGACCGAGGCGGCGGTGAGTGGGGCGCGGCGCGGGCCCTCTCCCCTTCCACACCCCCTCCTCACCTTTCCCTTCTCTCCCTGCCCGCCCGGCTCGGGGCCGGGGGGACCGGGCCCGGCATCCAAGAGGGAGGACCGAGTCCCGCGCACCGGGCCATCCCCGTGGGGCCGCGGGGGGCCCCGGAGAGATGGCCCTGGAGGCCAGGGGTCCCTGGGGGTGCTCTCCCCGGAGCCGGAAAGTGGCCGGCCCCGTGAGCGCCGAGTCCGGCCTTCCCTTCCTCCGCCCGCCTCAAGATGGAGCTTGGACTCCTTGCCCCTGCGCCGCCCCAGGCGCCGCTCCCTCCCCGGCGCCCCTCTTAGCTCCCCTCAGTCCTGGGGCGGCGGGCCGGACCCCCGGGGGGCCGAGGCCCGGCGGGACCTGTTGCCCCGGCGGTCACCTGAGCCTTCCTCGGGCCCTTGGCGGCGGTGCCCGCGAGCCGGCATGGAGGGCACCCTGGCCGTGGCCTCCGAGGCGGGCGCCGGCCGGCGGGCTGGCCTCGCTGGCCTGGGGCCCGGCCGGCCGGGGCTTTTGTCCCCCACCCCACCCACACGAATGGGACCGTGATTCTTGGAGAAGGTGGATGACAAGATTGACAGGGATTTCCGAAATTACACCGCTGCCCCGTAACCCGAACCTTCTGCCTCGTCAGGGGATTGGCTCCGGAGACAGATGACACTTGTTCAGAGGTTATTTTCAAAGCAGAGCCTCCTGATTCCCCTCCTTTGGAGGTCCCGTGCTTCAGAAATTGTGGTTTTTGATCCGCGGAGAAACCCTGAACTCCGCTGGTGCTCCACTTCATGTGGCTTTTCCATCTGGCCGGGACCGAGCACCACCCCTTCCTCCCTTCCCAGCCCCACCTCTTTGGTATGAAGAAATTACACGTTAAGTCTGTAATCCTTTAGTTACCTGTTTTTAGCAAAACCTGGGCGCCAATTAACGTGTTTAAGAAAGGAGGGTGGGGGAAAACATATGCTGCTTTTTTTGGTTGTTGTTGGATTCAGCAGTCTTGCCTTCTTCCTGTTTCAGGTTAGGACAGTTCCTGGCCGGTAAGAGCTCAGGACTAGTGTTACTGCCGCTGTTTTTATGGTTGTGGTTCTGGTCGGTTTTTTTTTTTTTTTCCCTTTGATTACTACTGTTACCTATAGTATGTACAAGTCCAGAGAACCAGGTCTGTTAGGATTTGGGGTGTATAATAATAACCTTTTGCAAGAATCCTCAGGTATATGTTGCTCCTCAGCTTTGGGGCATTTTTCTCTGGAAATATTAACGTTTATTGAGGGCTTCCTGTGGTCAAGCTCTGGGCAGGGCTTTTATGTGTTTTGTCTCAATTAACCTAGCCCAATGATGGTGCTATTCAGTGCTATTATCCCATTTTACAGAAGAGGCATGGAAAGGTCAGGAACCTTGCTCTGGGTCACATAGCTGATAAGTGGTAGTGTCAGGATTTAAGCTCTGGTATTCTGACTTCTGGTGTTTGGTAATTGGTATAGTGCAAGGAGCAGGTCTGCCCTCCTTAAAACAAAGACAGTGGGTGATTACTTGGCCAAGGGCTGGTCCTGAGTTTCTGAGGTTCAGAGAAAGTCATAAGGTACAGCTTAGGCTTCTCACTAGGCCTAGTTCAAAAGGGTGAACAACAAACTGGGTGGACCCTGTGAAGGTATGCTGTCTAAAGATAAAGATCACCCATCCCTCTTTTTTTACCCCCAACAATTGCTTAAGCACTTGTGCTTCAGTGAGAGAGACATAGGCAGATCTGGTTTCTGTTCTTTATAAGTTTGGAATTTGGTGCTTTTCTCATTTACCTTTAAAAAATTTTTTTAACCTGTTGTGAAACATTGAGTCTGTCCCATCCCTTGTGATCTGTGAATGCATATGAACTTAAGCAAGTAATGTTTGACTCTTGCTTTTAAGTTCTGTCTCTTTTGGGATTCCAAACCCAAATCATATGTAAGAGATGGCTTGGTCCTCCTGTGCTCCACAAAAAGGTAGGCACTTTTGAATTTGTCATATATTGGCTGCCTGTTCCTCATTATTTATTACAGATGCATTTCTGTTCTTCCCAGAGTTTGTATCTATCTCAAGCTATTTGTGTGTATGTATACATATGTATATGATACATATCTATATGTATATTTCAAGGACCTTGACTTTCACTTTATAGTACCCTCTACAGAATTCTGCAGAGTCCCATGTGTTCAGTCAGTATTTATTATTCAGTTAATTGAAAGTATGAGGTGCATAAGTTTCAGGATTTTTTTTTTAATTTTTTAATATTTATTTATTTGGCTGTACCAGGTCTTAGTTGCAGCATGTGGGATCTGGTTCCCTGACCAGGGATGGAACCTGGGTCCCCTCCATTGGAAGCACAGAATTTTAGCCACTGGACCACCGGGGAAGTCCCAGGACTGGTTTTATAGAAAAAGACGAAACAAAACAAAACTGAAGGTAGTGTAGTAAAGTCATAGGAAGATGCTTACTATTTGTTAACATTAAAAGAAAACTTTATGCAATGTTAACTAAAATGAGCCTTTCACCTCGAATAATTTTCCACTTTATCTGAATTATCAGCTTCTTTATCCTCTTTCTTGTACAAATGAGGTGGGAAGTCGATTGTTTTTCTCTAATATAAAGAGTGGACACTGTTGTAATCACTGCAAACCAGTAAGTTCTCTTTTTCAGTATTATTTTGTAGTGTTGTGATAGTCTCCCCAAAGGGAGTTTGTGGGGCTGTGGTGCACCTGTGTGTGGGCTGTACTGAGGTCTCATTTGGAATTCACTCAGCAGGTATTTATTGAGCACATGCTGTGTGCCGGTTGCTGTTCTGGGTGCTGGTGATAACAGCAGTAAATAAAACGGAAAGCCCTGTTGTTGGAACTCCCTTCAGGTAGGGGAGGCAGACAGTAACCATGTTAATACAATTTATTGTATGTTGGAAAGTGATACATATTTAGACTAAATACTACAAGTTTTGGAGATAAGAGGTAGGGTAACAGAAATTCTAAATAGGATGATGAGAGGAGACCTTGCTGAGAAAATGGCTTTTAAATAGAGATCTAGATGAAGTGAGGGAATGTTGATCCCCGAGGGAAGATCATACCAGAGGAATCAGTTGCAAGGGTCCCGAGGCAGGAGCTTGGGAGGGGCTAGATAATTTAAGGCTGTAGATAATTTAAGGTTGTAGTCCTTAAATATGTATTAAATACATGTGTATTAAAATATTAATTTATTTTTAATATTTATCTTTGTTTATGTACATATTTGTCTGTGCTAGGTCTTTGTTACGGAATGTGGGCTCTAGTTCACTGACCAGGGATTGAACCAGGTCCCTGCTCTGCATTGAAAGCTTTGGAGTCTTAGCCACTGGACCACTCGGGAAGTCCCTAAAATATTTTAAAATAGTGAAAGATAAAGAATTTTGTGCTTTGATACTAGCGATTTTGTTGAAGAAAAAGTTGAAGATGTGGGGGAAGTAAAGCTTAAAGAATTTCACTAACTTGCCTTAAAGGCCACACAGCCAGTGAATAGAGAGCTAGAAATTGAACCTTAGTTTATATTATTTTAAGCAATGCACGGACTATATTGGCAATGAAACCTTAAGTAAGTGGCTGGCAGAAAGGCCAGACCAGTACTTGATGTTCAGACTTGCTGTTAAGAATATACTTTCCTGTTTGTATGTAGGATTTTTGCTCAGCCCTGGGAGACCTTGTAACTGACATTTGCATATATTGCGTTTTCCTGGAATTATGCTCCTGGCAGGAAAGCCTTCCTTTTTAGTCTTAAAAGATTCATGATTCAAAATTTGTGTTTGATATAAGCCTTTAAGTGTCTTCAATCTTAATTGGAAGGCAGTGACGGTATTAGTCTCAATATGAATTTTTTAGATGACTGTTTAGGGAGGTTCTAAACTAATATAGCATCTTATATATGTATTTTAATATACATAATGTATGTTTCCCATGTAAATGGAACTCAAGGAATCCATATGCTTTAAATCAGCACTTGAGTTACAATGCACTTTTAAGGGAAAACATATTGACTGATGGTACTGTACAAGAATTTCAAGAGTGACCTCTTCAGATTTCAAATCGGGAACAGAAGAGCCTTTTTTTTTTTTTTTTTTTCCGGTGGGTTGGCAGACTGTAATTAACCAACCTTGAATTTGGCTAGGACATCTGGGTTAATATCCTGGCCCTGGCACCAAGTACCAAGGAATCTTGGCCACATTTAGTAAAGAGCTTTTTTTTTTTCAGATCTCCATCTGGCACTTACAGAAAGACAGATTCCACTAGCACTAACTCAATAGGTGGGTCTGTTTTTTTGATTGTTTGTCTTATGGTGGTTCAGCAACGCAATCTTAAAAGAAGTCTTCGCAAAATAGTAGTCCTATTACAGAATCCCTATTGGGAACCCTTTTCTATATCTCTTTCCCTAGGGAAGTATACTCTCATCTGCCTCTTCTTAGGAATCCTAATGAGACTACAGACAGGCATTCGCTGCCCTAATGTTTTGTATAAGCGTAAGGTCTAATATACTTCTGACTTGAATTAAGTAGTTTGGTATTTGTATTCTCTTTTGCTTACTTATGTCTAAGTAGAGATTGGATTAGATCCCAGTTTTAACTCTGCCCATTTTTTACATTTAAAATTGCCAAGTGCTTGTTTTACTGTATCTTTTCTGAAGTTAAAGGCCTGAAGATCCAGATGTTCAGGACGTGCAGATCATCCAAAATTTGGGTTTGATGTAAAACGGAAGCCAACTTTAATAGATTTTTACCCCCTCCCTGGTTCTACAGCTCCCTAGTCAGGTAGAACACTAAAATATTTGGCATACTTTTTTTCCCTGTCTTCTCAGGAAAGATGAGATATTAGGAAAATTTTCTTTAAAATATTTCAATCAAATCTTTTGATCACCTGCCTTCTTTCTTTATCTGGTTTCCTCCACAGAATGATTTCTTACTGGAGACATTATATTCTAGTAACTTAAGGCAGGAAGGAAGATACATAGACTCTACTTTTCCAGACTATAGAAAAATAAACTTTATAGGCAGGGTAATTTTATTTTATTTTTTACAGCTTAAGTGAAAGAAAACTTTTTATCACTAAGTGTTTTTTCACACATGGGTGACTGGAAAAAAGTATATTGCTAATTTTTGTTGTAAGGCATATGTGGCTTGCTTGAGTTTTGACATTGAGATTCTAGAATCAGTCAAATTTAGATTTAAAAAAAAAATCCCAGGGACGGGGGAGCCTGGTGGGCTTCCGTCTATGGGGTCACACAGAGTCGGACACGACTGAAGTGACTTAGCAGCAGCAGTAGCAGCAGTGAAGTGATTACTTTTTTGAGGTTCTCGGGTTTATTTTCACCTTGCATCCCAGTTTTACAAGGACCTTTGCATTTTAATAACATACACTAGTCATCCTTTAATATGTGGTTTCAGTGCATAAGATATAAACACACATATTAAAAGACAGAGAAAAAAGCAAATTATCCATAATCCTACTGCCCAGAGAAAATTATCTCAGTGTTTTGGAGTATATCCTTCTAATCTTTTTCTTTATACTTAAAAAATGTCTTATGGCTGGATCTGTATTTTTATATATATATATTTTAATATTTTTATATATTTAGTTTTGGCTGTGCTGGGTCTTTGTTGCTGTGCGGGCTATGCTCTAGTGGTGGTGCGCAGGCGTCTCGTTTTGGTGGCTTCTCTTGTGGAGCACAGGCTCTAGGGTGCATGGGCTCAGTGGTTGCAGCTCCCCGGGCTCTAGAGCACACACTCATTAGTTGTGACACAGGGGCTTAATTGCTCCTGAGCATGTGGGATCTTCCTGGATCAGGGATCGAACCTGTGTCTCCTGCATTGATAGGTGGATTCTTTACCACTGAACCACCAGGGAAGCCCTTTATTTCTGTTTTGACGTAATTAAAAGTGTAACATTTTCACAGGAAATATTCTCAGCGCACCAACATGAGGGGAATCAGGACTAATTTAAGTTTGAGGAAGGTCCCTGGTGGTCCAATGGTTAAGAATCCACCTTCCAATGCAGGGGATGAGGGTTCTGGCCCTGGTTGGAGAACTAAAATCCCACAGGCCTCATAGTGCCAAATTACTTAGCTAAATGCATGCTTTTATATTGGTATAAAGCATTTGCTTTCTCCAGTAAAGTTTGAACCTTGGGAATAAAGATTTAAGGAAAAAAAAAATGTTTGCGGTCCTGAATTTGCTTCAGCCCCAGCTCCGTGAATCTTGTGAGGTTGGACTAGTTGCTTGACTTCTAGTCTCTCATTCTGTAAAATGGGAGTAACACCTGCCCTGTTCACCTGATGGGGTTGCTGTCTTAATGTGGGGATTTAGTGATGATAATAGTGCTAAGGGAGTCACTGGCGCTTTCAAATACCAAAGAGGCCCAGGAAGACAGAGAAAAGACCAGTCCTGTATCACTGATTGACTGTGAGTCACCTGGCGTATTTTGCAAATGGCTAGATTTATTATAGTAAAGCTTTTCAGATGAATGTGACCAATCAAAAGTGTCCTGTGGGGTAGGAAAAACCCCAGAAATACTGATTTATCAAACATCTCTTGAGAGCTGTGAGGACTCTGTGCTGGGTATAAGCAGCTGTCTCACCAGGGGAGGCAGCTAACAGTGGGCCAGTTAGAGACTAAAGCGGAGGCGTGCCGGGGCGTGCAAGACAGTCCGTTTCACATGGCTTGTTGTTGTTTGGTCCCTAAATCATGTCCAGCTCTTTTGTGACTCCATGGACTGTAGCCTGCCAGGCTCCTCTGTCCATGGGATTTTTCTCTGTGTGTGTGAGAGAGGATTAAGGAAGCTTCCAACCAGTCAATCCTTAAGGAAATCAACCCTGAATATTCCCTGGAAGGACTGATGCTGAAGCTCCAATAGTTTGACCACCTGGTGTGAAGAACTGACTCGTTGGAAAAGACCCTGATGCTGGGAAATACTGAGGGCAGGAGGAGAAGGGGGCAACAGGTTGAGATGGTCGGATGGCTTCTTTGACTCAATGGACATGAGTGTGAGCAAACTCTGGGAGATGGTGAAGGACAGGGAAGCATGGAGTGCTGCAGTCCATGGGGTTGCAAAGAGCTGGACATGACTGAGCGACTGAATGGTAACAACAAAGTGGGAAGTAGCTCTTGTGTTTGGCGTTGATGGAGGTGAAGGGTCTCTAGGCAGGGACGGGTTAGAGAAGACATTCTAGGCTGGATAGGATTGAGCAAAGGCATAAAGGGTAGCCTGCTGAGATCAGAGCAGATAGACAGTCTACTGCTCTGTACTTTGAGGGCAGGTAATAGGAAATAAAACTAAGACGTTAGGGTTTGCATCAAGGAGAGGCTTCCCTGCTCTGAGCAGGAGCCCCTTTTATTGGTCTGTAGGTCCATGGGGTAGAAATGAGGCAGACACAACTGAGCACAACACAGCAGCATTTTTGTAATCATTTAAGTTTTTTTTTTTGCAAATCTTTCTTATGATGATTGCTCAAAACTACCTGGTTGTAGGTGGTAAATAGGAAAACTTCTGGGTATTTGTTGTTGTTCAGTCACTCAGTTGTATCTGACTGTTTGTGACTCCATGGACTGCAGCACTCCAGGCTTCCCTGTCCATTACCAACTCCTAGAGCTTGCTCAGACTCATGTCCATGGGGTTGTGATGCCATCCAACCATCTCATCCTTTGCCATCCCCTTTTCCTGCCTTCAGTCTTTCCCAGCATCAGAGTCTTTTCCAATGAGTCAATTCTTCACATCAGGTGGCCAAAGTATTGGAGTTTCAGCTTCAGCGTCAGTCCTTCCAATGAATATTCAGGGTTGATTTCCCTTAGGATTGACTGGTTTGATCTCCTTGCAGTCCTAGGGACTCTCAAGAGTCTTCTCCAGCAGCCAGTCCCAGCTCTGTTATTACTTTGCTACTTTATTCACTTTATGTTAATGCTTTCTGGAAGATCTGGTTCAGACTGATAACCTCTAGAACTTAGTTTTCTCAACTCTGAACTGGGGATAAAAGGAATTTCAAATAGTCGTCATGACGATTAAATGAATTAATATCTGTAAAACAGTATCCTAACTCTTCTCTCCCGTTTGATCCCTTCTGTCTTCCCGCATGCCCATTCCTAAAGGAAGTCGGGGTTTAGCACCTCAGTTTTCTTCTCTCATGTAAGTTGAATGGGGGAAAACCCACTTCTACTAGTCTGGGAAATGAAAACCTTATTTCTTGCCATGTATAGAAAATTACTTTGAGACAGAGTCCCTTGCCACTGTCTAAGGGCACATTTTTAGACAACAGCTTGCACTGATGAATTTTAATTTATGAGGAGCTAAGTATTTCGCATGGGGTAGGAACTCGTGCTTCTCATGTCAGAACTTGTGCCTTGCCAAACCTCAGGCCCTTTTGTATGTTTGTCAGTTTGATTTCCCACTGTTTAACTCAAAGGAGTTTCTTTGTAAGATCTGATAGAACTTGCCGTGTGTCTGTGTGAAAGATTACCTATAAAGGTAAAAAATAACCAACAATGAAGTTGGGTTATTAAGATCCAAATGAAACCAATTCCTAGTTTCCATTGACAACCTCAGGGGTGGTTGTACAGGAAAACTGTCTTAGGGACATCTGAATAAATTTGAAATAGCTGAGTATTCTTCAGGATTGTGCAAACTGAAATTTGTTTATTTTTTCCATTCCCTCTAAAGACCTATAACTATTTTCTTTTTTCCTTTGGCTTGCGGGATCTTAGTTCCCTGGCCAGGGCTTGAAGCCGGACCCCCATCAGTGAAAGCATTGAGTCGTAACCACTGAACCGCTTGGGAATTCCCAGCCTGCAACTTATAAAATTGCTCATATGCAAAGTAAAAGCAAGAAGGTTTTTATAAAGAGGAAAAAAAAACAAAACAGTGAGGAAGTCATTGATTCTTCTGTTGTCTGTGTGCCCTTTTCCTGTTCAGAAGAAACAGTTGGTGAGCTTTTGCATTTGGAATGGGCCATGTGTGATTGTTGAAGGGCAAGTGAAAAGTATGCCAATTTTGATTCCTTTGTGAAGGCTGGAAAAGGAAATGAGTTTTAACCTGCCTTGAGATTGACTTACTCATCTCATTGCTGTTTATAACAGACCAGAAAACTTTTACTTAGATGAAGGTCAGGAGTCTTTAAACTGAAGACTGGGTTTTAAGTCCTGGACCGTTAAGTAACTGTGACCTTGACAAGTGGTTTCACTTTTTAGAATTAGTTTCCTCCGTGGTAAAATGAGGAAGTTGAACTAGATTGCAGGTCTCTTCTAATTCTAAAATTTTATGATGCTATATTAAGCACCCTTGCTCCTTTTTACACATTAGTATAATTGACTGCTGCCGACCTATTAAGGAAGTTCTTCTGGGAGATACTAACCAGGCCTAGTCATTTCAATTCCTTATTTAAGATCTGTCTCTAAGCTGTTGGTATTAGAGTTACAGAATAGTAGGAATTTTGTGAAAACTTGTATAAATGAGCA
Organism: Oryx dammah; assembly: GCF_014754425.2. NCBI lineage: Eukaryota > Metazoa > Chordata > Mammalia > Artiodactyla > Bovidae > Oryx > Oryx dammah. The sequence goes on from NW_024070196.1 coordinate 52,381,541, forward strand.
GAATAGCTCAAATTATTCAGCTCTTTGAAAAAAAAAAAGTCCTTTGCAGATGGAGGAACTCTGGGAGACTGCTTATTTTCTGCTTATCTAAGTAACAGGAAGAGAAAATAAATCCTCGTTCAAACTGAACTGTGCAGACACACTCATAATTGCAGGCCGACGCGTCATGGCTCAGCGTTCCGTCTTAGAAAAGTCATCGAATGCTCCAGCTCTCTTTGCTTTGCTTGGGTTTTGGCATCCTCCCCCTCCTTTCAAAAACAGCTGTAGACTTTGAAACTCTGGGTACAACTTGTATTTGGTACTATGTCATATATGCTTCAGAATTTAAAAACGTGTAATTTTCGAACACAGAATAATTTTTCAAGGGGTTTATGTCTTTCTATTGACATCCTTTTCTGACTTTATTTGGCAAGCATCCTTAACTGAGTGTTGAATCATTTAACATTCTACTTCTGACTTTGATGGAAAGATGTAAAACTTTCTGTTTATCTTCAGCATCCTATTGTGTGATATTCTCAGACCAACACTTAAGATTGGTAGACTGACTTTTTAAATTGCTCGATAAGGGCTCTACCAGTTAGAAATTGAAAGTACAACTTCGTTGTAGCACCATTTGAATTAAGAGGCCAATTAATTTTCTGATCCTTCCCTGCTTGTGTCTGCCCTGAGTGTCTAAATGGGTTTTTCACATTGATCCTTTCAGGCAAACAGTGACTACACTATTTTCATCTTCTGTACTTTATCCTTGGCTAGAGATGTGGTGTGTTTTTTTAATCTTTGTATTAATTTTAAGGCTGTTGGAGTCTGGCCTGTTTAAAAAGTTATATATTGTGTATGAAATATATATATAAATACTTACCTAGATGAGTTTCGGTGAAAATGAATCTTTGTGGTCGTCCAGTACAATAAGGTGGCAAAAGGCTAAAGAAGACCCAGAATTATGCCTCCTGGAATCTTCATGAACACCAGTATTTCCTCAAGGATTTCCACCCCACAGTAACCCATCAAGAGTTCTTTGACATCTGGGTGGTCCTGTAGCTATCATCACTCTGGGTAGCAAGGATTACTCAGGGGTTGGAAATCTTTGAGGAAATACTGGTGTTTATGAGTAATTCTTTTGACAATGGAATTAAAAAAAAAAAGACACGTCTTTAATACTGGATAAATATTTGTTAAATAATCTACCATGTGAAAGGCACAGTGATCTCAAGTCAGCAAGTGAAGACAGTGAGGATCATGCTTTGTTTGGTTTTTTTTTGACAAACCCCCTCCCTGCCCCATGTGTGATCTTAGTCCTCTGACCAGGGATCGAACCCATGCCCCCTGCAGTGGGAGCGTGGGTTGCCAGGGAAGTCCTGTGAGGACCATGTTTTTGAGGAATAGCTGCTAGTGCACTTACTCAGATGCACCTCTCCTAGGAGTTAGTATAAGTCAACCCTATAAAAACAGGCTGGTTAAGTTGGTAGATGTGGGAGCACTGAAAAGCGGCGTTACAGTTAAGTTGGTATTTTTTACATTTTAACTTCAGTCCTGTCTCCCATGTCTCCTTTTCTCTCCCTTTAACTTGCATTATTTTGTGTCATGCTTTATAGTGATTTCTGAAAAGTATAAATTTAGCACTCCATGAATATAAATTATTACCAGCTCCATCTTCAGCTTGTGGATTAACCATAAACTTATCAAAAGCAGTACCAAAGGAACTTGGATGAACTGTGAGAAAGGCATCAGGCAACTTTCAGTCCTTAGAAGGTTCTGTGTCTTTAGCCAGGTGATCTTTGAAGAATGCTTGTAATCTTCAGGCTAGACTGAGACGCTGCTTTTTCTAACTTATATGAGAAATTAAATACTGAATAGTAGTTTTCTCAATTTCAATTTTTACCTTGTATAGGGCTTCTTAGTTTAAGTCTGAGTCTCCTGCTGCTATGGATGTCTTAAGATGTTTCAGACTCTGTCCTGTGTCTCAATATTTCATGGTATTCTCTTTCTTTTAACATTTATTTTGTTTACTATTTATCTGGCCATGCTAGGTCTTAGTTACAGCATTTGGGATCTTTGATCTTTATTGTGGCAGGTGGGATCTTTAGCTGTAGCCTGCAAACTCTTAGTTGCGGCATGTGGGATCTAGTTCCTTGACCAGAAATCAAACCTGGGCCCCCTGTGTTGGGAGCACAGAGTCTTAACCACTGGACCACCGTGGAAGTCCCTTCATGGAATTCTCTAGGGTGTTTCCAGATGCTCTGGCCTCCTGAGCAAATACCAGACGCTGCCTCCCTGCACCCCCTCCCCCGCCCCCACCTTTAGGCATATTGTACGGCAGGACAGTCAGCTGTCTGGAAGATGGAGTCTCTCGTTTTCTCTCATTCTACAAGGGAAAGTGGCAATCTTTCACTTCTTGTGTATGTTTATTTTGGGGAGGGTTGTGTGACTTTTCCCCTGGCTGATCTTCCCCACTAGTCCCTAGGGTTGGAATGCTCTGCTGGAGGTGGTGGAATAAAAAACAGAGGGGCCATCTGGATCTCCGCCTCTGTCATCACCCAGCCTTAGCAGACTTACCTCTTGCTTTACCCTCTAAGCCAACCACTTAGCTGCTGCTAAACCCAGATGCCTCCAGTTCCCTGCTCACTCTTTATTCTAGTTATCTCACTTGGTATTGCAGTGATGTGAAGCACTGGCTCTTTGGTGGCCTGTGCCCTAAACTGTGTCTGGTGACATCACACACATTTTCTCTATGTTCAAGGGCAAGCTTCCAGGAGGCCTGAACCTTAGGATGACCACAGGTGGCTCCATGTCACTCATCACTGTTCCAGCACATTGAACACTTGCCAGATACTCTGTTGCAGAGGAGATGCGCCTCTCTTCATCCCACAAGACGTGTTCTGTGTCTTCATTCAGTAGACCGACACGTTTCCCCAGTGTTGATAATTGAGACAGTGCTTTTTCCTGAGTCTTACATTTTAACCACTAGACTATCTCTAAATCAAAGCCAACTTACTAAAGTTCACGGGGGAAGAAACAACAGGTGAGTAGGAAATGAATAAGTGACAGTGAGGTCTCATCCTTCATCCCTCTTTCTCTGCCATTAGTTTTCCCCTCCAGGCCCTGGTCCTGTCTTTCCGCACGTTCTCTCTCCACACTTCCCCGAATCTGTGTTGGCTTCCTGCAGTCAGAATGCCAGAAGCAGCTGAGCGTGGAGCCGCCTCAGAAGAAAGATGCGTCCACTCGCCTCTTTGTACTTGAAACGCTGCCTCCTGCTCCGTCGCCCTTAAATCTGCCAGGCGCTCCCTCTCAGGTTCCCTTCTTGTATCCTGAGACACACTTATTAAATTTTCATCTGCAACTCAGTCTCTGTTCTTTGCTTTGAGTTTTGCGTGGGTGTGTTTTCAAACGGTGTTGAGCTGTCAGTTTTACTGGGCAGTACCTTGCGCTATAAGCAGGGCTTCTTCACGCATCGTGTATCGCTGTCAGTGTATCGCTGTCAAATAGATATTTCAAAGGTCCTCTTACTGGAAATGTTACTTTTTTTCATCTTTATCTTAAGAACAACTAAATTATTCACAGCTTTCCATTCAAGAGCTTATCCATTTCTCCTTTCACACGTGAGTTGTAATGTGATTGTTGTTGCTGTGTTGTGTTAGTTGCTCAGTGGCGTCTAACTCTTTGCGACTGCGTGGACGGTAGCCAGGCTCCTATATCCATGGGATTCTCCAGGCAAAAATACTGGAATGGGTTGCCAGTCCCTTCTCCAGGGGATCTTCTGGACCCAGGGATCGAAGCCAGGTCTCCTATATTGCAGGCAGGGTCTTTACTGTGTGATCTACCAGGGAAGCCTGTAATGTGGTAGGAAAGATGAATGTTGCATACCCAGGGACACTCGGATATCTGATTGGCAGGTTCATTATCTATGTCAAGGCGAGAGCATCCTTAGAGTCTGCCTTACACGTGGTTCTAGAGCCACACTGCCCAGTACAGTAGCCATAAGCCACGTATGGCTGTTGGCAAGTGCAAGTTGAGATCTGAGTATAAAATACATAATTGGACTGTGGAATATTACTCAGCTGTGAAAAGGAAAAAAAAAAAACCCTGTCATTTGTAGAGATGTAGATGGACCTAGCGTCTTCATAATAAGTCAGAAAGAAAAAAAAATACTGTATATTATCACATACATATGGAATCTAGAAAAATGGTACAGATGAACCTGTTTGCAGGGCAGGAATAGAGACATAGACATAAGAATGAACTTGTGGACACGGCGGGGGGGAAGGCGAGGGTGGGACAGATTGGAAAAGTGGCATTGACATGTATACACACTACCATGTGTAAAGTAGGCAGGTAATGGGAAGCTGCTGTGTAGCACAGGGGGCTCAGTTTGGCGCTCTGTGATGACCTAGAAGCGTGGGATGGGAGGGGGAGGGAGGCTTGAGAGGGAGGGGATATGTGTGTACATATAGCTCATTCACAGTGTAAAGCAACTGTCCTCCAATAATAAAATTTAAAAAAATCACACAATTGGATTTTGGCCTAATATAGAAAGAATGTAAAATAACTGATTAGCAGTTTTATATTGATTACATTTGAAGTCATATTTTGCATATATTTGGTTAACAAAAATAGATTATTAATTTCACCTGGTATTTACAATTTTTAAATACAATGATTAGAAAGTTCAAAATTACACATTTACCTCACATTTAATTTCTGTTGCAAAGAGCGAGTATCTCTGTGTCCACAAAGGAAATCTAATTTGAGACTTCTAGCTCTTATACAGCATTCACTGGAGGTGGTAATTGAATCATTTGCCCAAAGCCTCACTGGTCTACTTTTTGAAGGAGATCCCAGGGTTGGGAAACCCTCTAATGTTGTTGTCTTCATCAAATGCTTAGAAGGTGAGATACAGGTTGCTTCAGGTTGAAAAATCCCAGTATTGCATCATTTTAGGGGTTCTTGTTTCATTGAGTCAGTTCAGGACTTTTAAAAACTCTTACTGTGTATCAAGTACTTTTTTAGGCTCTTTGGATGCAGAGACCAATTTCATCCCTGACCAGGAGAAACTTAGTCATCGCAAAGTGTACAAACCAAACTGATTCATCATTCAGTTATAGGAGACTGCATGGTGGCTCGGGCAGTCCAGAGGAGGAGGAGAGAGGGCAGGGCTCACGGGCAGAAGAGACCTCGAGAGGAGATGATGCGTCTGCTTTTTTTATTCTTCTAGAGTCATTTCCGGTGTCCCCCGGAAGCCCTGGCATGAGGGGATGTGCTGTGCGGAGCAGTGGAATATGGGCCTTGGGCGCATAAACAGGCATGACTCTGCATTTGCCATATGAGGACTTTCACCCCATTTCAGCTGGGAGATGAGAACTGTTTCACTTGGCCCAGGCAAGCCCATCAGCTTACTGATTGGGTTTTGATATCCTTCTGTGAAGCTGAAAACACTTGACTTTCCTTGTTTTACTCAGGAATTGAAGAAAATGTATAAATGAACTTCAGCTCTAATTGTGTTTTAATGTATGTACAGATATATCAGTGTGAATGAAACTGAAAGATGGAAACAATTGAGTAACTTGCCTTTCCTTGGTATAAATACGAGTCAGTTTGGAAAGTGACCAGAGTGTTGTGTAAGTGTTTTCAGTGGGTGAAGCAGGGGAGCTCAGGTTACACAGCGTCTCCCATGGTGGGGGTGGGGGACAGCAAGTGACACAGCCGGCAGCAGACACTTACATAACCGTGACTTCAGGGGACGGGATGAGGCTGTGAATGAAGCTCCCAGTCTTCAGAACAGGATATTAGAACACAGCCCTGTGAGTTTCTGTCTCTAGCTTGACTTGGAAATCAGCTTCAGAAACATCTTTTCTCTCGACTAGACTTTGCCTTATTCTCAGAACTTCTTTTCCCCTTCCCTTCTAAGTGTATAGACTTTTTAACATTTTAGAATTAGACGGCACTCAGAAATCTCAGTGTGCAGCCGCCTGCAGCTAAGACATTTAACCTGCCTGATGCTCCGTATCTTCCCCAGCACCCAGCAGGACTGAGCAGAAATCCGAGTGCCCAGGTGCCCACTCTGCTGTTGTGGGCGCCTTGTTTTTGGAGGCTCAGCGTTAAACTCCCTCTCCTGGCAGGTTAAATTCATTGCAAATTCTTCAACTCTTCCTTGGCCTCCCAGTAGAATTTCCAGATTTCATAAATATAGTATTTTTGTTTTGCTGATGGGCTGTGAAGGGGCTGAAGGGAAGTGCAGATCTGATTTGCCTCGGAGGATGCTGCAGAGTGAGAGGAGAGGCAGTGCTTTTTGGAGGCTGATCTTATCAGGTGTGGGTCTTTCCTCCCCGACATGAGGGCACGCTGAACCTCTGGCAAAGTTGAAGTCATGGTTGCTTTCCTTTCAGTTTTGAATCCTTGCCCTTTCACTTAGGGAGTTTGTATTTGAATCCAAAACAGTAGAACTACAAAAGGACAGACTTAGAAACTGATCTTATTTAATGAGTTATCCTTAGGATGCCGAGTTCCAGGAAGGGGTTAAGTGCTAGCTGAAGGTCATCCAGCTGGGACAGAATCCAGCTGTCTCATTTCCCAATCTAACCCTCTTCTCATACTTTTCTTTTTTTAGAGCCACATTTTTTTTTTCACATTGAAAAGATAATAACACTAAACAAAAACAAAACCCACAAAGCAACAGCAAAAGAGGAAACAAGACCTTAGGAAATCAGATAAGAATTATGAAGATGATTATTCCTTTTCACTTGGGCTTATAATTTACACCACACTTGTGGGGGACTGCTTGTTTTGAGGAACTTCTCGCTTCTGTAAAGTGCTTAAGCTTTTTTCTTTAGGTTATGAGGGGTGAGGAAGAAGGTGGAGTTTGGATTTTACTAAAATATCTTCTATAATAAAAACTTTTTATTGTGGACAGTTTCATTCACATATGTAGACAAGTAGTCCCATCACCACCTAACTCTTGAACATTTATCAACTCACCATCAGTCTTATCTTACATACAGTCACACTTATGTTCTTTAAACATATTTCTGCTCTTGCCAGTAAAATGTCTTTTTGCTTTTAAAAAAACACAGTACTTTTACTTGTCTTTCATATAATCATGCTTTTTATAGTGTGAAGCATTTCTGTCTCAGGAGCTTATCCTTAAATTTATTTTGAGTTTACTTAGCTGAGGTGTTTTCCAAGGTCTCAGCAGAGTTTTGATCTCTTTGTCCCTTGGTAATAAAAGCTAGCTGCTGTAACATACTCCACTAATTTTAATGACTTAAATGGATGGAAGTTTATTTTCAGTTATAGAAGAGTTGGGGGTAGGTATTTCATGGCGGGGGAATGAAGAAAAGTGATGCAGGGATTCAGGTTTCTTCGGTGTCCTCCATCGATGCTTTTGAAGTCACTCTGCTCATCTCCCTCAAGCCACTGGAAGGGCCAAGAGTGGGAAGATTTTATGGGGAAGGCCTGAAAGTACACACATTGTAGGCCCTGCTCGCCTTCCATTGGCTGGGCCTCAGTCACACGGTCACACTGAGCTGCAGAGGGAGCTGGGAAATGTGGTCTGTGACTCCAGGAAGAGAAAGAAGTAGGCTTGGTAAACACCTAGCCTGTCTGCCTGGGTACCCAGTTCTTATTGCTTACACTGGCCTCTTGTGCTGGTTTCTTTTTCCTGTGCACACAGCACACTAGAGTCTGCTTCCTTACTCCCTGGCTGCAACCCTTTTTCAGTTCAGTTCAGTTGCTCAGTCGTGTCTGACTCTTTGCAACCCCTTGGACTGTAGCACGCCAGGCTTCCCTGTCTATCACCAACTCCTGGAGTTTATTCAAACTCGTGTCTATCAAGGCGGTGATGCCATCCAACCATTTCATCCTCTGTCATCTCCTTCTCCTCCTGCCCTCAATCTTTCCCAGCATCAGGGTCTTTCCCAATGAGTCAGCTCTTGGAATCAGGTGGCCAAAGTACTGGAGTTTCAGCTTCAGCATCAGACCTACCAATGAATACCCAGGACTGATCTCCTTTAGGATGGACTGGTTGGATCTCCTTGCAGTCCAAGGGACTCTCAAGAGTCTTCTCCAACATCATAGTTCAAAAGCATCAGTTCTTCGGTGTTCAGCTTTCTTTATAGTCCAGCTGTCACATCCATACATGGCTACTGGAAAAACCACAGCTTTGACTAGATGGACCTTTGTTGGCAAAGTAGTGTGTGCTTTTTAATATGCTGTCTAGGGTGGTTATAACTTTTCTTCCAAGGAGGGTCTTAGGAAGCATCCCATTTTACTGTGACTCAAAAAAAGTCATTAAAAATCTTTCCTGGGACTTCCTGATGGTCCAGTGGTTAAGACTCCACACTTCCAGTGCAGAGGGTGTGGGTTCAATCTCTGTTTGAGGAACGAAGATCCCACCTGCTGTGTGTCTTGGCCAAAAAAAAACAAAAAAAAAATTTTTTTCCTGCTTAAGTAATTATATCTGTTCATTAAATAAAATTTGAGAAATCCAAGAAAATCCAAAGGAGGTATAAATAATTATATTTGTTCAGTAAATAAAATTTGAGAAACCCAAGAAAATACAAAGAAGGTATTAAAACTACCAGTAATCCCATCACCTGGAGATAATGATTATTGATCCTTTGTTACATTTCCCTTCAATTTAAGAATGTTTAACCACTTAGAAATAACAATAAAATGTCACTAGTTCTTTCTTTGTTCTGGGTTGCAAATTCCAGAACTCCTAGGGTGGTGGGGAACCACAACAATGACAACAATCTGGCAATTTTGGCTTTTCTTAGCAAAGGGACACTGTGCAGAACTGTGGTGAGGCTTTGTATTTCTGGCATTTTCTTTCTTTCTTTTTTTTTTTTTTTTAATCTCATTTATATTAAGGGCTTCCCTGGGGCTCAGATGGTAAAGAATCTGCCTGCAATGTGGGAGACCCGGGTTTGACTCCTGGGTCAGGAAAATCCCCTGGGGAAATTATCTTTAAAAATAATTTTGTTTATTGAGAAATTTTTGGCTGAGCTGGGTCTTCATTGCTGCTCACAAGCTGTCTCTCGTTGCGGCAAGCATGAGCCGCCCTTCTTTGCGGTGCCCGGGCTTCTTACTGTGGCGGCTTCTCTTGTTGCGGAGCACAGGCCCTGGTGCACTGGCTCGGTTGCTGTGGCATGTCGGCTTAGTTGCTCCTCGACATATGGAATCTTCCTGGACCAGGGATCAAACCCATGCCCCCTGCACTGACAAGTGGATTCTTATTCACTGCACCACCAGAAGTCCTGGTGAAATCAACCTCTAGCTTACACATCAGAACCCTCCGTCTTCTCAGTAAGTAAATATTGGACTTGGTGAAGTTAGTGATGTAGTGGAGTGGCGAGACTAAGATGACATTTTAAGTTCATAATTTACTTCCTCCTCGGTTTTCAGAATTCTTAAACATAGCTTAATTTCCCAGGAAAGAATAATAAGAGAAAGTGTTTGAAACTGAACCGAAATAACAACTTGCAAACTTGAAGTATATAAAAATATGTGCCTGGTAGTGAGCTAAATCCTTAACTTAGGGGGATGTGCTGTTCTCTGCTCACCTGCATTGCCTGTGCTGGTCTGTAGTGGAGAACAAGCTGCTTGATTTTACACAGGACGATAATTTCTTGGGAGAAGGTACACTTTTTGAATTATCAGCTCCAAATTCAGGGCTACAGAACCTCCTGGTTTTCTTATAATGTGGTGAGGTGGCATCCTAGAGGCTGACCAGCGTCAGAGTTCCTGTTTGTGATGTCAGCATCATGACCTCACAGCCAGGATTGCTCAAAATATTTGCCCAGCTCCTGCCAGGATATGAGCTGAGGTCTGGCCCGATTCTACAGACACCCTGAGGTATTTGTTTGTCTCTTTTTGCTGGATTTGTGCTGACTTTTCTGCAACTTCAGTGGATTAGAAGGTAAACACGTTGACATTGGGCCCTCTATTTTATTGAAAAAGAATGTATAATGGTAAGAAGATCACTGTTTTAAAAGCACTTCTGGCAGGACATTTGAAAACAAAACGCAATAGAAGAGCAGAAATATTTTAACTGTGTGGATGGGTATGTGGTTCACCAGTGGCTCTGTTTGCTATGAAATTTGCTATCTGTTTTCCCATTCCCTGCAAATGAACATAACAATTTTTTTTTTTTTTAAGTCCCATTTGAGCATTCTTTGGCATTGCCTTTCTTTGGGATTGTGAACATAACAATTTTTTGTTCTGTGGAAATATATCTATAGCACCAGCCAAGTAATAGTTTGAAATTATTAGACTTGTTTGTTCGTGGTATAAATTATTTATGACCTGGAGGCCTGAATTCTGATATATCACAACTGAGAAGTTGTCATCATTTGGTTTTGAATGTATTGCTTTGCTCTTTGAACATGTTTTAGTTTGAGTTGGAAGAAAAGGTGTTGGTCCACACAGATACCCAGAAATCTAGTCTCTGAGGGTTAATACATAATAGAATTTTCTAAAGAATTGTCTTTCTTTAGACAGACAAAAACTTCAGGAACCTGTGTTCCTGTGTGTTGGGGGTTAAGCACTTGATAAATTAACCCCTCCTATTTTTTTTAAATTGTCTTTTTTTTTTGGTTGGAATCGAACCTGTGCCCCCTACAGTGGGAGCTCAGAGTCTTAACCACTGGACCTCCAAAGAAGCCCCTCCTCCAGCTATTTTTTATTTAAGTAGATATTGGACCTTTTCTCTAAGTTTGGTTCCATGAGTTTGAATTGAAAGATCACGTGGCCAAAATTCTGTTGCTGTTGTCATTTTTCTCCCTGCAAAGCATGTCAGTATCCGAGAGACTCAACATTTCAGTTTCTGGATTAGACCTCTTTTTAAAGCATTGTTCTCTGCGTTCTCTATTTTTTCCCCTTTGTCACAGTCACATGGCCCTATTTTCCTAAAAACATATGACCTAGAGTCTTCAAAACACTTATTTTTTGAGACTAGGAGCCCTTTTTTAGCTTCACTTGGTGTGTTCCCTTCCAAATGTGCCGGATGAGTCTCTTGGACTGGGATGTCTTTAACACAACTTTTTATTTTTTAATTATTTGACTGCTGAACCTTAGTTGTGGCACGTGGGATCTAGTTCCCTAATCAGGGATCGAACCCTGGCCATCTGCATTGGGAACACAGAGTCTCAACCATTGGACCACTAGGGAAGTCCGAAGACAACTTTTTAGAAATGAGTCGTCCTGTATGTGTAGGTTGTAGACCTCTGAAATCACCAGTTTAAAGTCAGTTTTATCTATGGGTACAATATGGAGCTCTTGTTTAACTGCTTTAGGTCAGTGTTCAGTGTTGAAAACATTTGTGTGCTTTCAGCATGTATTCTAACGCCGGGAGAACTGAATCTTTAACTTTTGAATTTTTGTTTGCTTTGCAAGACCTCTTTCATGGAAGTGTTAACTGGGGTGGAGTCTGAATGGTAGTGTGTGTTTGCAAATGGGTGCAGGGGGGTGATCCCAGAGGGTCTTTTAAAAAAAATATTTATTTTTATTTACTTATGGCTGTGCTGGGTCTTCGTTGCTGTGTGCAGGCCTTCTCCAGTTGCAGAGAGCAGGGGCTACTCTCGTTTTGGTGTGCGGGCTTCTCGTTGCAGAGCGTGGACCTTAGGGACGTGGGCTTTGGAGGCTGGGGCGTGTGGACTCGGCAGTTGTGGTGCATGGACCCAGCTGTCCCACTACATGTGGAATCTTCCCAAGCCAGGGATCGAACCCATGTCCCCTGCCTTGACAGGTGGATTCTCTACCACTGAACCACTAGGGAAGCCCCCAGAGGCATCTTGAAATGGCACTGTGGCAGTTTCCTGGGGCAGTTGGAGCAGTACCAGCTCTCTGTGTCTTGTATAAACTATTAGATGGCAGTAGAGTCACCTTTAAATTTGGGCTTCATTACTGGGTCTTTTTTTTCATTTCCCTTTCAAGGTCCTGATAACTAACCCACCGTCCTTACTATAGTAAAAAAAATTTTTTTATCTGGATGTTTTCAATATTCTTACCTTTACAAGGTGGGTGATAGGTGATTGCTTATTAAATTGCTTACTAAAAGGAAGAACTACAGCAATTCTTTCTTTGTCTTGAACTGTATCTTTAACCTCTGAAAACTTGCTTGTTTAGAATGGGAGACTGATTTGTATGTAATTTCCTGTGCAGTAATATGCAGTGAGAGAGGTTCTATTTGAGAGGAAAGTGGGGTGCTTGGATTCTTAGAAATAGTAATAGCTGGTATTTGAGATGCTTTCTATGTCCTGGTATTGTTTTCATCTCATGAAACTTCCCCAGTTGCTGATATTTTCCAGTATCTAACACACTAGACAAATGGATAGCAATCCTTGAGTTCATAGAGGGTAGAAGACATTTCTCTTTTGTTGGGTGGAAGAATAACTCTTCTTTCTGAAATCCCACCTTTAGGTAAAGCTGACATCCTCAAGAAATACAATACTACACTTCTTTTTTAGAAATACCAAAGAGGCTAGGTCTTGTAAGGTTATTTGCTTCCCTGAAATAAATATCTTGTCCTTTTGTGTTTGTTTTCTAGATCAGATCTTGGAGTTAATCACAAACACAGGTTATTAACCTAGTTCAAAATTTATGCGTATTTCGGGCGTGGCTTTTTTGTCTTCTTAAAATAAACTTGTAGGTTACACAGAAACAAAACAAAACTGTTCTTCTGGTGTTGATGTTTGACAACAGTGATTCCTGTTTTTAGGTGGAAATGTCAACCTTTCAGTGAGGAGGGAGGCGCAAGGGACTGTGTAGCTGAGCCGCCTGTGTCCTGGAGCCCTTGTCCCCACCGCGTCGTTGGTTCTCGGAAGTAGATCTCTCTTCTCTGGCATTTGAGAAGCATACGAGCAAAATAGTAGCTAATGTTAACTGTTCAGAAGTGAGCTGCTAAGTTCTAGAGACAAACATTTTACAAATGGTTTTTGGTTTGAAAAAAGAACTATCGCATCAGTCAGTGGTATAAATAAAAGGTTCTGGGGGTTGGTGTGTGGTATGTGTTGCAATATTATAGTTTGGAAAGTGAGATAATCAAATAATGTGACAGACTTAAAAATAAATGAAAAAAATACACCAGAACTTCAGTTGTTTCATCTAGGGAGGCATTGTTCACTAATTATAGTGATAAGCCATTCATAAACCCTTTTTGGAACTCCTGGAATTGGCCCAGGTGCCTTGGATACATGTTTGCTATGTTCAGTAATTGCCCATCATTGTATTTTTGAGGTTTTCGGATTCAAGTTTCGGAGACGGCTAGTAGTATTTTTAAGAGCCAAATCCAGTGAAGAGTATTGAGCCATTGAGATGGTTGGTCACTATTGCTTTGGGTCACTACTAAGGTGTAACTTAAAAACTGTCTCTGAAGTTATTTCTAAATTAAGAGTTAAAAATATTTTTGACCAAAGCAGTATTACTCAAATACATTGACTGTTTCCTCAGGTGGTTACTTTGAAGGACAATACCTGGCACATAGATGGTCCCTGGATGGAGACGGTTCTACAGCAATGCATACGACAGAACTTATATGGCTCTGGGCTGTTGAGTACTTGACATGTGGCTGGCGTGACTGAGGAACTGAAGTTTTAACTTGATTTCATTTTAAAAGAATTTAAACAGTGCAGGTGGCTAGTGGCTACTGTATTGGAGTGTGCAAACCTAGAATATTTAGCTTCCTGCTAGACTTATAAACTAGGGTGAGCAGCTTATGGTGAGAAACCAAAAGTTACCAAGCCACAGTAGCTTGTGAAATATCTGATCCCCCTCCCCTCCTGCAGTGTGAAGAGTAGTAAAGTCTGGAATTTGTCATTTGTATTCAGTGGTATCTAATCTTTATAGCCTCTCCCAAGTTTATCCTGGCTAAGGTATTATCATCCAAAGGGTTTTAGATGAGAAGCTTTCTTTGTGTTTGTAGTTTAATCATTGTCTTTTGATGCTCATGGTTCTTCCCTGCTGGTTAGGACCTGTCTCAGCAGCCAGCCCCGATCAGTTACCAGCACCCATGGCTGGAATGAATGAAAATTTGACATGTCCTCAGAAAAGAGGTTGCCAACTGTCAGTTAAAATCTTTGCTTGGTAATGGTGGTTAGGTTAAGATAATGAGAGGAACAAATGAAATAAATATAAAGCCTGAAGGGAAACTGTAGACGTCTTTTCATTTTGGACCAGTTCAGTCAGTTCAGTTCAGTTCAGTTGCTCAGTCATGTCTGACTCTTTGCGACCCTATGAATCACAGCACGCCAGGCCTACCTGTCCATCACCAACTCCCGGAGTTCACTCAAACTCATGTCCATCTAGTCGGTGATGCCATCCAGCCATCTCATCCTCTGTCGTCCCCTTCTCCTCCTGCCCTCAATCCTCCCAGCATTAGGGTCTTTTCCAATGAGTCAATTCTTCGCACGAGGTGGCCAAAATATTGGAGTTTCAGCTTCAGCATCAATCCTTCCAATGAACACCCAGGACTGATCTCCTTTAGGATGGACTAGTTGGATCTCCTTGCAGTCCAAGGGACTCTCAAGAGTCTTCTCCAACACCACAGTTCCAAAGCATCAATTCTTCGGTGCTCAGCTTTCTTCACAGTCCAACTCTCATCCATATATGACCACTGGAAAAACCAGAGCCTTGACTAGACGGACCTTTGTTGGCAAAGTAATATCTCTGCTTTTCAATATACTATCTAGGTTGGTCATAACTTTCCTTCCAAAGAGTAAGCATCTTTTAATTTCATGGCTGTAGTCACCATCTGCAGTGATTTTGGAGCCCCCCAAAATGAAGTCTGACACTATTTCCACTATTTCCCCATCTATTTCCCATGAAGTGATGGGACCAGATGCTATGATCTTCGTTTTCTGAATGTTGAGCTTTAAGCCAGCTTTTTCACTCTCCTCTTTCACTTTCATCAAGAAGCTCTTTAGTTCCTCTTCACTTTCTTCCATAAGGGTGGTGTCATCTGCATATCTGAGGTTATTGATATTTCTCTCTGCAATCTTGATTCCAGCTTGTGCTTTATCCAGCCCAGCATTTCTCATGATGCACTCTGCATATAAGTTAAATAAGCAGGGTGACAATATACAGCCTTGACGTACTCCTTTTCCTATTGGGAACCAGTCTGTTGGTCCATGTCCAGTTCTAACTGTTGCTTCCTGACCTCCATATAGGTTTCTCAAGAGGCAGGTCAGGTGGTCTGGTATTCCCATCTCTTTCAGAATTTTCCACAGTTTATTGTGATCCACACAGTCAAAGGCTTTGGCATAGTCAATAAAGCAGAAATAGATGTTTTTCTGGAACTCTCTTGCTTTTTCCATGATCCAGAGGATGTTGGCAATTTGATCTCTGGTTCCTTTGCCTTTTCTAAAACCAGCTTGAACATCTGGAAGTTCATGGTTCCCGTATTGCTGAAGCCTGGCTTGGAGAATTTTGAACATTACTTTACTAGCGTGTAAGATGAGTGCAATTGTGTGGTAGTTTGAGCATTCTTTGGCGTTGCCTTTCTTTGGGATTGGAATGAAAACTGACCTTTTCCAGTCCTGTGGCCACTGCTGAGTTTTCCAAATTTGCTGGCATATTGAGTGCAGCACTTTCACAGCATCATCTTTCAGGATTTGAAATAGCTCAACTGGAATTCCATCACCTCCACTAGCTTTGTTCATAGTGATGCTTTCTAAGGCCCACTTGACTTCACATTCCAGGATGTCTGGCTCTAGGTGAGTGATCACACCTTCATGATTATCTGGGTCGTGAAGCTCTTTTTTGTACAGTTCTTCTGTGTATTCTTGCCTCCTCTTCTTAATATTTTCTGCTTCTGTTAGATCCATACCATTTCTGTCTTTTATCGAGCCCATCTTTGCATGAAATGTTCCCTTGGTATCTCTAATTTTCTTGAAGAGATCTCTAGTCTTTCCCAAAGATCTTTAAAATTTGGACCAGTAGGTTAAAAAAAGAGAATCCCCCTGCCCTGCCCCGCCGTACTGCGTGGCTTGTGGGATCTTAGTTCCCCAACCAGGGACCGAACCCAGGCCACAGCAGTGAAATCTCTGAGTCCTACGCACTGGATCACCAAGGAATTCCCTCTAAAACTCTTTCAAGTCTCTTTCCTATTTAACTCTCTAAATTGATTTCTTACAAGAATCTTCTAATGTTTGCCATACTGAGCATCTTATTCACATGCTCCATACCTTTCCTCCTCCCTCGTTTCTTTTCTGAAATTTTTTCTCTGTGCCTTAAAAAAAAAAAATCCTGACTGCCAACACCTGTCCAACACTGTTGCTGACTGCCACCCCCTCAAATTCTGCCTTGCCCCTGAAATCTTTTCTTTCTGCCTCAGTCCACTCCACCTTTGCCATCTTCTAAGACACTTTCAGGACCATCACATTCCATAGTTTGGTATTTCTCATGAGTGGCATTTTATTTTTAATTATTATATATTTGTGGGTCTTTTCTCTCCAAGTGCATCATAAATTCTTGAGCTTAGGCCTGTGCTATATGTTGTTCTGTCACCTGTAGCAAGCACCAAAAATAACTTTCTAAAATATTGGGTATGTCCCAACTGGTTTGTTAACTCATTTAAACAATTGAGACTATTTTTCTCATTTTTATATAGTCAGCTTTGTTTATAAAGTACAACTAGGGATATAAAGATGATTAAAACACAGTTTCATCCCCCCCAGGGCGTGTTTAATCTGGTAGAATCTCTAGGGTGCTTCATAGGTGGCTCAGTGGTAAAGAATCCGCCTGCCAATGAAGGAAACGCTGGGGATACAAGTTCGTTGCCTGGTTGGAAAGATCCCCTGGAGTAGGAAATGGCAACCTGCTCCAGTATTCTTGCCTAGAAAATTCCATGGACAGAGTCTGGCGGGCTGTAGTCCATGGGGTCTCAGAGTCTGATGACTGAACGACTGAACACATACTCATACACATACAGAATCTACGGCCTTATAGACCCAGCTCGGCGTGCCAGGTGATAGCAAAGAGATACAGACTTGGTTCTATGGGAAACTGAAGGATGAACACATTTTCATTGGTGAAAGGTTTTGTGGGGCAGCTGCATCCCTAACTGGCCCTTGAGTAGGGTTTCAGCAGATGAAAATAAGTAGGGTTGGAAATGGAGAAAGAAGTGGCAGCCCTCTCCAGTGTTCTTGCCTGGGAAATCCCATGGACAGAGGAGCCTAGTGGGCTACAGTCCAAGGGGTTGTTGCAAAGAGTTGGACACCACCTAGCAACTGAACCACCAAACGACCAGGCTTGGAAAGGGCTTTCAAGACTGAGTGAAAAAGCTGAAACAAAAGCATAGAGTGACACCAAGACTTCTGTAGGGGTAGTTGCCAAATCGGTCACGTGGGTGATTCATGTATGTGTAATTGAGAAAATGAACCTCTGATCTTATCAGTTGTTCCGCAGTGTTTCTCAAACGTTAGCCTCAGAACTGTCTGAAGGGCTTGGAATGCAGATAGCCGGCCCCACCCCTAGATTGCGTTTCAGTAGGTTTGGGGAAGATCCCAAATAATTTGCATTTCTAGCAAGTTCCCAGGAGATGCTGCTGCTGCTAGCTGCTAGCTCCGTTCCATCTGATATCTGCCTTAGAGAAATGTCCGACTTATGTATACAGATACCCCAATGTCAATGCATCATTGTGTTCACGTTGCTTTCCAAACCTACATCTGGTCTTGTATAGATTGTAGGGTTCAGGCTTCTTCCATCACTCAGCTCCTAACACAGTGCTGTAACAATGCAGGTAATACAGTAGTAAACCCTGTACTTGCTAACTTGACTTCCAGATCTAAAAATGTTCTGAAGGAGAAGCACATGCTTCTGGAAGCCCTCAGGAACTGGGAAGCCCTCTATGGCTCAAAATGTAAAGCAAAAATGCTTACAGTAGCAGTTCTCAAATGTTTTTTCCTCAGGACCCCTGTACATCCTTAAAAATAATTGAGGTCTCCAAAGAGTTTTCATTTATATTGGTTTTATCCTTTGATATTTATCATATTAGAAATTAAAACTGAAAATATTTAAAAATATTTATTAATTCATTAGAAATAATAATAATAAGCCCACTAACATGTTATATGTCTTTAATGAAGAATAACTATTTTCTAAAGTAAAAAAAGAATGAATGACAAGATGGCATCGTTTCACATTCTTGCCAGTCTCTAAATGACTGGCTTTAACAGAAGACAAGCTTAGTAAAAGATACCTCCTGCATTTGAACTGTAATGATACCTTGTTTTGGTTGAAGTCCATGAAGAAAATTGGCCTTACCCAGATTTATAGGAAAGGCAGAGCATTTTCAGATACATATGGATTTTTTTCTTTTAATACTTCTCCAAAAACTTGATAGGTTGTAGTTTCTTAAAGGTGAAATCTCAAACTGTATGAGTGAACTTCTATCATTACATAAAACTCCACTGGTCTAATTTGTGCTTTGAATGAATGTGATTTTGTAACAGTATACATTGTTGGTTGGAAAAAAATTGACTCATTGAGTTATGAGATCTTTCAAATATTGGCACATTTCATTTATGCAAATATAATTATATTTGTTAGTATTGTCACTGTCATGAGAAACACCTGTAGTACTGAGACACTCTCAGGCTCACAGAGGATGTGTGAATAACTTGAATTTTATTTGTCAACAAATAGTTGTTTTCCTTGAAGTGACAGGCTCACATGATTCATTTTTAAGGAAATAGCTGCAGGATACCAAGTCTGAGCAACCATAGTTCCCGGTTGGGGAACTAGATCCCACGTGCTGCAACAAAGATCCCTTGAGCTGCACCTAAGACCCAGTGCAGCCAAAATAAATAAATTAAAAAAAAAAAAAAGAAAATAATTGGCCTTCCCAGGTGCCTCAGCAATAAGGGATCCTCCTGCCAAAGCAGGCAATACAGGAGACAAGGGTTTCCTCACTGGTTCGGGAAGATCTCCTGGAGTAGAAGATGGCAACCTGCTCCAGTACTCAGGCCTGGAAAGTCCCACGTACAGAGGAGCCTCGTGGGCCTGCCGTCCATGGGGTCTCAAAAGAGTGGAACGTGACTGAACACACATACACACACATCATAGTATTATAAGGCTCAACTGCGATAATAAGGATAACATTTATTTCTAAATGATAATATTCTGGTGTTGTGGTCTTCACCTGTTGGGAGGGTGGAGGGGGCCCTTAGATCCAAATATAAGCATCAGAATTTCAAATATTCTCAATGTATTAGTGAGGCAAGTACATCTCTTTTCTTTTTGCATGTGTTTTGGAATTGATTCATTTCAGTATGACATTGACTGACCTTGAAACATTGTGCAGAGCAATTGTTTCTGGGTCATTACATTTTGTGGGTACCATGACCAAGAACTTTGATCTTTTCTTTCTCAGTGAATTGATTTTTTTTTCCCCAAAAGCAAGCCTGACATGG
The DNA here is from genome assembly GCF_014754425.2 of Oryx dammah. NCBI lineage: Eukaryota > Metazoa > Chordata > Mammalia > Artiodactyla > Bovidae > Oryx > Oryx dammah. The sequence continues at coordinate 52,400,941 of NW_024070196.1, forward strand.
CATTCATTAATAATGCATGAGAAAGAAACTTAAATTGGAAGATTTAAAAGCCAGCATTGGTGATGTTCCTCCTAATTCTCTTATTGAGACATAGATTTTTCTCCTTCCTTAAATCTTGGTCACAGTTCCCCTGCTTTGGGATTCAAGTGGCTCAGATGGACTGAGAGCCAGAGGCACAAAGATCAGACAACAGAAGACTTAAAGACCCCGAGTTTATGACCATTCTTAGGTTCCTGATAACAACACACCTCTGTTTCTTGGGCCAAGGCTTTTAGAGGGCAGCGTTTTGTGAGCTTAGAGTGTTGAGCTGCAAGGTTTGCAACTGGCTAAGGCTGACCTAGTCACTTACTGTGGCGGTTTTCAGAATTTCTCTTTAGGGAGGAGTGCTTGATGTGAGCTCAAGAATTCACTGTTGCGCCTGAGTGAAATATTTTAAGGAGTACTTCATCCTCTCTTCTTAACACTATAATAGCTTTTCCAGGACGTTTGTGCCTCCTCCATCTGTTCTGTCCTTCCCTACCTGATCGTCATCACTTTATGATGTTGGACCAGGGTGAAGCGTTGGCAAGACACAGAGCCCTTGGTATTCTCTGCACTTAGCTTATCCCCATCCTCCTCAAACATTTTTGCACGTGCAAACAACCTTTTTGGCACCAGGGACCAGTTTCATGGAAGAATTTTTCCAGGGACCAGGTTGGGGTGGGAGATAGTTTCAGGATGATTCGAGTGCATTACATTTTTTGTGCACTTTATTATTATGACATTGTGATATATAATTGAATAATTAGACAGCTCACCATAATGCAGAATCAGTGGGAGCCCCTGAGCTTGTTTTCCTAAGCTCAGGTGGTAATATGAGCAATGGGGAGCGGCTGTTAATACAGATGAAGCTTCACTTGCTCAGCCGCTGCTCACCTCCTGAGCAGCCTGGTTCCTCAGCGGAACCAGTCTGTGTCCTGGTGGGTTGGGGACCCCTGGTCTAGAGGAGACTCAGCCAAACCCTTCCATCTGTCTAAGGCAGTAGCAGGAGCAGTTACCTCTGCTTGCATCTGACAGACTGTGGGTGGTGAGGATCTAGCAGTAAAGCACATGGTTTCAAATCTGAGTCAGAACCACCCGACCTGGTGCAGAGACTCCCAGCCCACTGCCACGGTCCTGGCAGCGATGGTGATGGTGGTGATAGTAAGGAACCCAGGAATTTTGTATTAATAGTCAGAATAGGCAACCACTGTCTTCAGATTCACAGCAGTTCTGTATCTGTTAATCACAGTCTTCTCCCAAACCACACAATTCACCTTTGACTTAAAAAAAAAAAAAAAGCCACTTTTGTGACATTTTGAACCCTCTTGAGAACCATGGGAAATCTGCAGAGTGAGCCTGAGGAAGCTGCTGTCTTGGTTTGATTTCCTTTCAGTCTGATTAGCTTTGAATAGAAAAACGTACATGGCTGTATTAGTTTCCTGGGTCTGCCATAGCAAGCGACCGCCAACCTGGTGGCTTAAATCTGTTCCGTCACAGCTCTGGAGGCCAAATGTCTGAAACCATGGTGTCGCCAGGGTAGGTTCCTTCTGGAGCTCTGAGGGAGACTCCATCTCAGGGAATCCATCTCAGGCTTTTCTCTTAGCTTTCGGTGGCTGCTGGCCACCCTTGGCTTGTAGACACATGGCTGTGATCCCTGCCTCCATCGTCACCTGGCTGTCTCCCCTGGGCTCTTCTCTTCTAATAGGACACTGATCCTCAGGTTAGGGCATGCAGGTCATCCAGGAGGCGCTCACCTCAAGGTCTGTTCACAGAGTCCAGATGGATATCTCTTTTGATCAACAGATTTTCCTTGTCTTTTTTTTTTTTTTTTTTTTTGCCTCATGGCTTGTGGGATCTTAGTTCCCCAACCAGGGATCAAACCCAGGCCCTCGGCAGTGAGAGCATGGCATCCCACCATTAATACAGGCTAATATAGTTAATATTAGCCTATAGTTAATATAGGCTTGTCCCACTGGATCACCAGGGAATTCCCAGATGGATATGTCTTTTGGGGAGGCTGCCATTCAACCCACCACAGGGACCAAGGGGCCACAGCAGCACCTCTGTCAGCCCTGGCCGAGTTGCTTACTGACGCTCCGCATTGCTTGTAAAAGAGAGATTGAGGTCTGTGCCTCGTCACCCAAACTCGACTAGCAGGAAAAAAAATAAAAAAGCACAGAATGCAGACATTTGAGAGAGTGTCAGTAAATAGCATTTTTCTCTCTGAATTCTGTTTTCTTAGGTATTATGTCTAGAAATATTTTTCCCTATTCCAAAATCCAAAGGTCTTCCTTCTCTCTTAAAGAGCAAATTATAGTTTTGCGCGAGCCCAGAAGTTGTAGATTCATACTTGGTCTTGACTAAACAGATGATTGTGTTTCTGTAAACAGAATAAAGATAATTTTCCTTTAGTACTTTCTAGGTACAGCTTTCTTCTTACAGAGTTTGCCATTGAACCCTCTCTCTCATTTAACATATATATGGTTTTATATTGTTATTATATATTTCTGTGGATTAATCTATATATATAGTTAATATAGGCTTGTGCTCATAAATCTTAAGCAACATAGAAATAAATGAAGTGAAAACTGAAAGCTAACTCTGTTCAGTCTGGTGGACATTTTTCTGAACCTCTTTATGGGTTATGTGGTTTTGGAGCAGTGTACTGAAATGATATTGTTAGACACTATAAAGAAAAGTGAGCATATTGCCAGCCTTAGCTTCCTGTCTTTAGGATAATAAATTACTTTTAAACCTATTTCAACAGCATCTTCATTTTTCTAAAAGACTTTTAAAAAATATTTATTTTTGTTTGCTTAGGGATCTTTAGTTGTAGATTGTGAACTCCTAGTTTCAACATGTGGAATCTAGTTCCCTGACCAAGGATTGAACTCACGCCAACCCCTGCATTGAGAGCGTGGAGTCGCAGCCACTGGACCACCAGGAGGTTCCAGCATCTTCAATCTTTTTGATATCTGGAGTTTTCTAGGTTCTTATGTTCATTGTGGAGACATAAGGGAGACTTTAGGTTGTGAAAGCTGCTTTCCATAATTGTTTCTATTTTCTTTTCTCTCGATTCTAAACTCTTTTTCTGTTTATCTCTTTGCAGATTTAACCCAGAGACTGACTTCACTATAGAATCACCCACAGTTGTATCAATGACTGGGGAAAGATAGTGGCAACAGGCAAAGGAGAAACAGCTCTGACACACAGAAGAAGATGAGTATGCTAAAACCAAGTGGGCTTAAGGCCCCCACCAAGATTCTGAAGCCTGGAAGCACAGCCTTGAAGACACCTGCTGCTGGTAATGCTTTATGTTTCTCTTTAACAGCAAGGAAATTTTAATCCTGTATGAAGACTTCTATTTGAAAGTCTTGATTTGAAAAATGTAAGAAGACAGTCTTATAGAACTTCATATTCTTAAAAATACTTGAAAAAGTTTCAATTAAAAGACATAGAATTTTATATCTAGAAGTCTTTTTAAAAAAATGTTTATTTGTTTAATTGTACTGGGTCTTAGTTGTGGCATGTGGGATCTAGTTCCCTGACCAGGAACTGAACCCTGGCCCCCTGCACTGGGAGCAGGGAAGTCTTAACCACTGGACCACTAGGGAAGTCCCAAATTTTCTGTCTAGAAGTCTTATTCAATGAAGAGTCTATCTTAATTTCATGTCTTCAGTGTAAGGCAGCGGTCCCAACCTTTCTGGCACCAGGGACTGATTTCACAGAAGTCTTTCCACACACTTGCGGAGGGGGTGGGTTTGGGGATGATTCAAGTGCATTTATTGTGCACTTTATTCCTAATTTAATGCTGCTGCTGATCTGACAGGGGGCACTCGTTTGTGGCCCAGAGGTTAGGGACCCCTGGTACACCGGTGCTGAAATAATTGTCAAGTTAACTTCAGTATTTGATCCTGACCGTGTTAAAGTGTTTCTTCAGTTTTCCTCCCCATGTATCTTCCTGAGCCCATCAGGACCTTTCTCCTCGGGGTTTAGGGATATGTAGAGAAAGCAAAGACTAGTCAGACTTAAAAGATATGACAGTCATTGACCCGAAGTTGGCCATTGTCATCAGGGAGCAGGTACTACAGTGGCTCAAGTCTGGCTCATGAGGGAAGCCTGTGTCAGTTTATAGATGAACCTGTGCCTTTGATTATCATTAGCAACCTGTTCCTCATCTGTTGTTCTTCTCATCCTCTACCGTTTCCACTTACATCCCATAATGATCAGAGAGGCAGGAGGAGAGGACATCTGATGCTTGCTTTCGTCATCTTTTTATGTGATTTATGTACTATTAAATCTAAAATCTTAGGTTTTCAGCCATTTTAGACAGGTGCCCACCATAATCTATTAAGTCCAACATTGTTTCTTCAAGTTCTTTCATAAAGACATTCATTGGGCTTTCTTGAGGAAAGGAATCTTTGTGGTTTTTTTTTTTTTTCCCCCACTGCTGTATTCCATCTACACACCTGGAAAATTTCCTGGCATGTAACGGGAGCTCAGTAAGTACTGACTGATTAGAGATGGTAAGTTCTTTACGTTGTATATATCAGGATAAAACCTGGTTCTTTTCAGAGAGGCCATAAAAAGAAAGCTTTACTAATAAGGCAAAGGATTGTGAAGAAATGGATTTATTTCAGGGCTATTTAGCCTTGTGGAAATCAGTTCTAATTTTGGCATCCCCTTCTTCTCCCCAAGATCTTTCCTCTTTTAAGACCCCTTCAAATGCCAAACCTTCTGTGAAGCCATCCACTGTTATACTTAACCCCTGTTAGAATTGTCTTTTTCACTTTTAATATTTTTTGTGCATGCCTTTTAGCATATAGAGTCCTTGAGTCCACAGATCATATGTAATTCAACTCGGTTTCCCCAGCCTTCTTTGGCACACATGAGATTAAAGTAGCTTATTAAGGCTAAAACTTATATGCTTGAGAGGAAGTCATTGCCAAGAAATTCAAGACACTTTTATGAAGATAGTTTTTCAGAAATTCATGCTTGCCGCACTCTGAAGAATGATTGTTGATATACAAAGTGAAAGTCAAAGTGAAGTCGTTCAGTCATGTCCGACGCTTTGCGACCCCATGGACTGTAGCATACTAGGCTCCATGGACACGTTGATGTACAAAGCTGGCACTAACTCTTAAAAAAATAAATAAATAAACTAGCCCCTGTCTTTGGCAGATTATTATCTCTTCTATCTGGTAACACCCACTGTCTTCTAAAAAAAAAAAAAAACAATAAAAACCCTCCACAAATGGAAACTCTAGTCTCCCTTTCTATGTAGGGTAAAGAGATGCTCAGATGCTCAGCACCCACTCTCAGCCAGCCAGGCCCCTCTGCTTCCCAGGCTTTGTGTGATTCACTCCTGCTGATCAGACCTCAGACTAGAGGTCACCTCCTCCAGGAGGCCTTCCCTGACTGTTCTACCCAAAGGCATTATCTCCTCCGCAGCACTTAGACCACCTGAAATGGCTTGGTGTGTCTCTTAACTGCTTCTCTACCTCTAGACTCTGAACTCTACGAAGGCACAGACTACACTGTCTTGCTTTGTCTCCCAGTGAAGAACAGTGCCTGGGACTAGTTCTGGAGTGGATGGAACTCAAAAAAGATGTATAACATGGATGAATACATTATTTCATTTAATTCTCATTTTGGGGGAAAAAAACCCATCAAGATAGGTATCACTACTTTCCCCCTTTACAGATTAAAAAAAACTCAGGTCATGTAACATCCTAAGATCAAGATATGCCCGGTAAATGGCAGACATTAAGAATTCAGGCTCTGTTTGCCAGTTCACACTAAAAATTTGATCAGTGGCTGCTGGGTGGATGCATGAATGTATTTCTAGTGGAAATACCACATTTCTGGCAAAATTTTAACTCTGTCTTTACCATTGGGTAGAGTTTGCAAAGTCATCTTGCTTTCACAGGGAGTCCGGCTCTCTTTTCTTCCTTGCATTGACTTCCACCTCTGCTAGCAAAAGGATAGTCTTGAAACAGTGATGGTGGGAACTCCAGCACTAAATCTCCTCCTGTGTCAAGTTAATTGAGAATCTCTGTTGTGACTATTGGCCTAGTCCTGTCATTTTTAGGTGACCTCTCAAATGGGGGAATAGAGTCCATTTCAATGGGTCTGAGTTCACACATGTTGTGCCGGATATGGGGAAACAATGAAATCAGACCTATGTTATAAATTCTGGGAAAAGGACTACATTTTTCCCCCTTGTTTTTGACTTCTTCCAATCTAAATTTCAAATAAAGATTAAGTCTTATCAGCTCACTGAGTTTTGATAGCACTGAAAACAGTAGTGATGGATCAAGTATTAATACTTTTTACCTCCTTGCTAAAAAAAAAAAGAAGAAATATAAACAGAGTATCTCTTGAACTATTGTGGCTACTTCTGTTGCTTTTGACTCTTCTTCTCTAGTTTATTTTCCTTAATTTAGGAGTTTCTGCTTAAATATGAAACTGAATCTTTTCTGATCCTTTCTTCTGTTTGCAGTTGCTGCTCCAGTAGAAAAAACAATATCCAGTGAAAAAGCATCAAGCACTCTGTCCTCTGAGACACAAGAGGAGTTTGTGGATGACTTTCGAGTTGGGGAGCGAGTTTGGGTGAATGGGAATAAGCCTGGATTTATCCAGTTCCTGGGAGAAACCCAGTTTGCACCAGGCCAGTGGGCCGGGATCGTTTTGGATGAGCCCATAGGCAAGAATGATGGCTCAGTAGCAGGAGTTCGGTACTTCCAGTGTGAGCCTCTAAAGGGGATATTTACCCGACCTTCAAAGTTGACGAGGAAGGTGCAGGCAGAGGATGAAGCTGATGGCCCGCAGATGACTCACGCTTCCAGGGCGACTTCGCCTCTGTCCACTTCGGCAGTCAGCATGGTGTCCTCGTCCCCAGCCACCCCCTCAAATATTCCCCACAAATCGTCCCAACCAACTGCAAAGGAACCTTCAGCTACGTCTCAGATCAGCAACCTTACGAAAACCACCAGCGAATCTATCTCTAACCTTTCAGAGGCAGGCTCAATCAAGAAAGGAGAGAGAGAACTCAAAATCGGAGACCGAGTATTGGTGAGTGCAGAAACCTTCTGAGGCCGGCGTGTTGACCTAAGAGAGAATCACTGGCGAGGGGGTGAAATACACACGTGTGGGCTCAGAATCTGTTCTGTTCACTCATTTCAAGAGAAATTAATCAGGTTTTCTGGTTCTGTTTGTGTGAATATGCAACAGATTAGAAACTGGCTATGTAGTTTGTATATAGTGTAAGCATAGGTTTGCAGTGATCAACCTAGTTTTGTCTTCCAGTTTAGCTAAAAGAGTATTGAATTTTTAGCTTGTAAATATTGAGATAGCTTTATCTGACAAAACAAGCTGAGAGGTGGACTGAGATGTTTTTTAACAAAGGGTTTTTTTTTCCCCTCTCTAGTTTTTAATTTTTGCTTTCAGAATAGTATGTGGATAAATATGAGATCCTGTCTTCTTGAGTGTCTTGGAAAACTCAGACATCACAGGATGTTATTTCAGAACTTCTGTGCCTTTTAAACTATCAGATTTAGGTCTAGGAAAAGGAAGGAAATGTACACTAGGTTCTGTTGGGCTAAAAAGGCAGGAAACACAATGTATAAGGTCTGTATGCTGTGCATTCGCGAAGCCCCGAATTTGACACGATGATTGGTTTATTCTTTTTTTATTTGTTTTACATAATAGGCAGTATAGCAGCACTAAAAAAAAACATAAGGTGAGTCTAACTCTGCTGCTATGGCCTGAGCAAGTTATTTAACTTCTTAGTTTTCTTGTCTGTGAAAACTAGGTTGAATAATGGTGCTAACCTCTAGCATTGTTGTGAGGGTTAAAGTAGATGTTGTTGGTGGTGTTCACTTGCTAAATCATGTCTGACTCTTTGTGACCCCATGGGCTGCAGCACGCCAGGCCTCCCAGTCCCGGATTATCTCCCAGCATTTGCCCACGTTCATGTCCATTGAGTCAGAGATGCTGTCCAAACATCTCATCATTAGGTGACACATATATAATTCTTAGCAGTCAACACTCAATAAATGGTAGCTCTTTTTCTCACTGAAAATTTAAAGGTTTACTCTTTTACTTTTTCAACACTTTTGTTAAGTTCAAGGCATAACGTTTGTCTGAAGCCTTTGACCCTGTGCTCTTTCAATATCCTTTATATCTGTTCAACTGCTTTAAAAAAACAAAAAGGAAAAGAAACATGGCTGTTAGTCTTTGGAGTATCCCGTGCATTTCATTTAATGTTTTAGCAGAGGATCCTTTATTTATTTATTTTTTTAATTAAAAAATTTTATTTTTGGCTGGGCTGCACAACCTGTAGGATCTTAGTTCCCTGACCAGGGATCGAACCTGGAGCCTCAGCAGGTAAGGAGTTCTAACCACTGGACCACCAGGGAACTCTGTATTAGCAGTGAATGGAGCGGCACCACAGAACTGATGAGAAAATAGGCTTTAAGAAGTATAGTCACTTGCCCAAGTTTGTACAACCTTAAGAGGGATGTTTCTGCAAATTCAAGTTTAGGTGTTTTTACTCTAGAACCTGTTATGTAGAGTTGATGACTGATTGCGTAGTTTTGAAATAGGCCGTTTTTGTGATTATATTGTCCTACAGACAAGGACATACAGTGCGTTGAAGGCGGGTTTTAGATTTAGAATTCAGGACTTCTGCTTCCCAGTCCTGTAGCATCGACTAGTAGCATCCTGTGAATTCACGAGTCCCCTCATACTTGTGGCAGCCCTTTATACCTGTACCTTCAAGGAGTTCCTTCTGGATCTGTTAGTTTCAACATTAGTGGTTCCTTCTTCCGGTTATAAAAGTCATGAGTTTTAGCAGTTGATGTTTCAGAATTTAGAGCATCATTTCAGCACGTCAGTGCTTACCAAGGCTCAATCTGTAACTTGTTTGTTTGGCGTGTACTCACTTCTTGGGGGCCTCCCTGATGGCTCAGATGGTAAAGAATCTGCCTGCAATGCAGGAGGCCCAGATTCGATCCCTGGGTCTGTAAGGTCCCCTGGAGGAGGGCATGGCAATCCACTCCAGTATTCTTGCCTGGAGAATCCCATGGACAGAGGAACCTGGTAGGCTACAATCCATGGGGTCACAAACAATCAGACACAACTGAGTGACTAATACAATTACAGTTCACTTCTATACCAACTTTGAATTTGACCCAGCTGCAGTTTTGTTGCACTGGAGGTTTTTTGATGCTTGTGTGTTTAGTTGATCAGTGTGTCCAACTCCCTGCGACCCCATGAACTGTAGCTCACCAGGCTCCTCTGTCCATGAAACTTTTCCAGGCAAGAATATTGGAGTGGGCTGCGATTTCCTTCTCCTGGAGATCTTCCCGACTCAGGGATCAAACCCAGGTCTGCTGCATTGCAGGCAAATTCTTTACCATCTGAGCCACCAGGGAAGCCCTGGGTTCTCCCTCTGCTGTTAGCAAAAGAGGATTTGGCTCCGAGTTTCCCAAATTCCCCTGTTCAAAAGAGTGGAGCACCACGATCTGTATGTTTTTAATTTTAGTTATGTGCTGAGCCCATGAGCAAATGAGAGTTGGGACAGTTGGTCAAGGAGTCCATCTCAAAAATGGTTATGAGTAAGATGAGTCTGCTCCCAAGACCAGAGTCTTTGCTAAACTTTTTTGATCTTAGTGCTCTATAAGAGTGTGACTCTTGCAGTTAAATATTCTGCACTTTTATCAGTCTCAGGTTCTTCTTCTTTTTTTTTTTTGGTTCCTATTAAATGTTTAAACAGTTACAAATAGATTTTATTTTTGTTTAAAAAAGCATTTATTCATTTAGCTGCAACAGTGCACCAAGTCTTAATTGTGGCATGTGGCATCTAATTCCCCGGCCAGGGATCAAACCTGGGCCCCCTGGATTGGGAATGTGGAGTCCTAGTCACTGGACCATCAGGGAAATCCCTGTCTTTTGTTTTAAAAAGTAATTAAATAAATGCTGTGGGACACCCAGATGGTGTTCAGTTTTCTGCATTGTCAGCCCCTTGGGGAGTCCCTCCCATTCTCTGCTGCTCTAACATGTATCCATCACCTCCATCTTAATTTTAAGCTAATCCTCCCTTTTATTTAACTTGTATCTGTTTTGTTCCTTAAGCAGCTGTATGAAGGTATAATTTATGCATCCAAACATTCAATGATTTTTAATAAATGTACACAGTTACACAGTCACTATAATCCAGTTTTAGAATATTTACATCCCCTGGAAAGTTCCTCCTGCCAGTCTGCAAGTCATTCTCTACCGGCACCTCCAGCCCCAGGCAATCAATGATCCATTTTCTGTCTCTGCACATTTGCCTTTCACGGATATTTCCTGTTTTGGGGGTTCAGTCAGTCAGTTGTGTCTCTTTGTGATCCCCACGGACTGCAGCATGCCAGGCTTCCCTGTCCTTCACCATCTCCTGGAGCTTGCGCAAACTCAATGTCCATTGAATCGGTGATGCCATTCAACCATCTCCTCCCCTGTCATCCCCTTTTCCTTCTGCCTTCTATCTTTCCCAGCATTAGGGTCTTTTCTAATGAGTCAGCTCTTGGCATCAGGTGACCAAAGTATTGGAGCTTTAGCATCAGTCCTTCTAATGAATATTCAGGATTGATTTCTTTTAGGATCAACTGGTTTGATCTCCTTGCAGTCCAAGGGACTTTCAAGTGTCTTCTTCAACACCACAGTTCAGAAGCATCAATTCTTTGGCTCTATACAGTCCATGGAATTCTCCAGGCCAAAAATACTGAAGTGGGTAGCTGTCCCCTTCTCCATGGGATCTTCCCAACCCAGGGATCGAACCCAGGTCTCCCACATTGCAGGCAGATTCTTTACCAGCTAAGCCACCAGGGAAGCCCAAGAATACTAGAGTGGGTAACCTATCCCTTCTCCAGTGGATCTTCCCATCCAACCAGGGTCTCTTGGATTGTAGGTGGATTCTTTACCAGCTGAGCTACCAGAGAAGCCTATATTTCCTATAAACGCCCCCAAATCTTACGTAGTTTTGTAATGTCTGGTTTCTTTCACTCAGCAGAGTGTTTGTGGTTCATCATGTAGTTCATTGCTTTTCATGACTGATGATACTCCATTTTGGGGTTATACCACATCTTACTCATCTCCTCCCCTAGTTATTTAGTTTTAATAATTAAAAATTTTTATTGGAGTTTAATTGCTTTCCAGTGTAATGTTAGTTCCTGCTGTACAACAGCGTGACTCAGCCATGTGTGTACATATATCCCCTCCCTCTTGAGCCTCCCTCCCATCCTCTGTCCCTCCCCTCTAGGTCATCACAGCGCCAAGCTGAGCTCCCCGTGCTATACAGCAGCTTCCCACTAGCTGTCTCTTTTACGACGCGTGTTAGTGTGTACGTGTCAGTCCTAATCTCCCAGTTCACCCTTGCCTCCCCTTACCCCTCTGTGTCTACAAGTCTGTTTTCTCTGTTTGTGTATCTATTTCTGCCCCACAAATAGATTTGTCTATACCCTTAAATGAATTCTTGCTTATGGTTTAAAATGTCACATTTTTGGTACTTATAATCTTATATTGAAAAGCAGTTCTATTGCTCACTCTCTGTGGTAACAAGTTAATCTTCTCCCCCCGCACTTTTTTTTTTCCTGTTTCTTGATATTTTGGGGGCCCTGAATCCTGAAAGAATTAATATGTTTTTCAGAAGGAAAGATTAGTTTCAAGAGAGAGAAGTGCAAGTCAAGCATAGCTTCTAAGTGGTGTCTCCCTCATTATGTCACCTTTTGTTTACCTGTTTGTTCTAGGGAGAATTAAAAGTATAAGAGAATGTCCGTCATCTGCTCTTTTAGTTTTTTAAGAGAACTTACTTACTGTCGTATTTTGTAGATAGGGAGACTCAAAATGATGAAAAGGGAGTAGTGAAAGAATGGGTCTGTTTATTTGGCCTAGAGAAAATAAGATGGCTAAGCAGTGTTTAACACTCTGCAGTTCGTCCAGTGAATACACCGAGTGTCTGCTGTGTGTGTGCCAGGCAGTGTTCTAGGTGCTGTAGACTTGGCAGAGACCAAAGCCAGCCTAGTTTTCCCTAACGGATGACCCACTGCACTAAAACAAACGTCTCCGTTCCTTCCAGGGCCCCGCAGAGGCTGGTGCTGTGGACCCTGCCCACACTTCCAAGCTCAGCTCTCTCTGCTCGGCTCCATTTTCACTCCACTCCAGCTACACTGGCCTCCTTGCTGTCACTTCAGCACCCAGATTCATTCTCACCTTAGGATTTGCCCTTTCTTCTGCTTGGAATGTTCTGCCCCCAGGTCTTTGCATGACCGGTGTCTCAAAGTCCTTGAGCCTTGACTCAGATGTCACCTCCTTAAGGAGCCTTTCCCTGTCACCCCAACTAAAGACCCTTCGCAGCACTATCACCCCACCCGGCGCTGTGCTTTTCACAGCCCTCTATGTACTGAAAATGACCTCATTTATTTGTTTGTTCATTGGCCAATTCCCCAGACCAGAATTTAGGCTTTGTGAAAGTCTGGAAACTCTCTGTCTCATTCACTGCTTTCTGCTCAGCACTTAGAACAATGCCTGGCATGCAGTAGGTACTCATAAAACGTTTTCAAAAGAATCAGAGGGTTGGGACTTCCCTGGCAGTCCAGTGGTTAGGACTTCATACTCCCACTGCAAGGGGCATGGGTTTGATCCCTGGTCGGGGAACTAAGATCTCACATGTGGCCAAAAAATAGAAAAGAAAAAAAGAGTGTTTTAAATACTGTTGTCACATGACACCCTTAAAGGGCAGGAGTAACACTGTAAGGTATGATGGGAGATGCAGTTAGGACCCGAGGATGAAAACCAGGCCAGGCGGACCTTACCTTTCTTGTAGGAGTTTGTCACAGTAGAGCTGCCCAAAGCTGGATTGTTTTCTAGTTGAGGTGACATAAACTACTGACAGGTCATCTCACAGGTGATTAAGTGTTAAGTCAGGGCTAAATTTGTATTGGTAAATACCAGTTAGCCATGTTTACCTTTTTTAAATTAAGCTGCTTAACTTAACCACATGGCAGCTAAGCAGCCACCTCACAGAATTCTGTTGCTCAGAGAGCCCTGTGGAACAGTTCTTCATTGCCACTCATTGGACCTTTTATAGCTTTATAAACTGAGGCACAGTGAGGTTAAATGGCTTGTTTGGGACTTGATGGCGAATAGATGGGAGGGTTGGGAGAGGATTAAAGGTTTCCCATTTCCTGTTATTGGACCCGTTCATTAGCCCTGCAGAATTTATCAGAGTTCTCATTTTTCCTAAAAGTTTACAAGGAGGTTGTCTGTCTCTGGTCCCACAGCATTTTTTAGAAACTTCAAGTGCCTATCACTTTTTGCTGGAATTGTTTGCGTTTCTCTCTGTCAGGGTCAACACTTCTTTTGGTTTATTTTGTATCCAAGGGCCCAGGCATGCAAGAAATATATGTTGAATGAATGAATGAGAATTTAAAAATCTGACATTTGCTAAAGCATTGAGCACAGGTAGGTTTTCCTTTAGCCAAGTTTCTAGTTTGAGTTAAGAGGTATAGTTTGAATTAATTAGAGGTCTTCAGTGGTGACCTCTAATTTTGACTTAGGTTGACCACAGTGTTAGGAGTCATATATGTGTGTACATGCAATATATATGACTCCTGACACACACATATATATATATATTCCAAAAGTAAAGAGAATGAATGGTAGTTATTTGTGTTTGCCTATTTTTTCGTTTCAGTGTTCTAAAAAATTTTTTTAATTATCTTGTTATCTACCCCTGAAATATAGATTTGAAAATTGTGGCTTATACTTAATGTAAATGCACATATGTAATACTCTGAGTTCTCTTCAACATATGAGAAATAAAACGTAGCTTTATAAAATCGTGTTTAGATGCTTAGAAAAGAAATTGTAAAATGGTTAAGCAGAAGAGTGAGTGATTTAGGACTTCATGTGACTTTCTGTCTCTGTTGAGGATATTTTGAATAATCACTGAGGATCTTTTATAGGAGAAAGGAAAGCATTTCATCTGTCATATGAGTCAAGAATTCCAGGTTAGGGGAGAGGGAGAAGGAACCAGTAATCTTCCATTTGAAACAAACTTTGTGGCATTTAGGGTAGACATATAGTCTGTTACCTGCATTTAGAGGAATCGTTGCTGAGCTGTTGTTTGTGGTAATTTGCTATAAAGCTTCTGAACTGAGTGAAGCCGTGGTTTGTCTGGAGAGTTTGCTGGTTTGTTTAACAAGCCCACAGCCCGTCCGACACCTCTTGGAAAAACAGTAATAATGACAGTAACTTAAGACTCACCCCCAAAGAATCCAGCAGATTATTTGGAGAGATTGCCTCATCTTTCACTAATGTGCTGTGTTCTGCTCATGTGATGTTGGTTAGTCTGCTGCTTAGAAAGGTGTGGAATAAGAGGACGGATGAAACAGACGCCAGTTCTATGCAGGTTGCTATTCATACATTCCGTGGTTACCAGGAAGTGTGTTAAAAAGTCTGGTTTGCCATATCTGGAACTAGTACTCTCTTCAGCATGGACACACTGGCTGCTGATATATGTCAGACTCCTACCCTATCTGTCAGACATTGCACGAAGCAATGTTATGTGGGTTATTTTATTTAATCCTCACAACAGCCCTATAATTATTCCCATTTTACGTATGAGGAAATTTAAGATTTAGAAATTAAGCGACTTGGCTCATCTATAGACAGAAAGTGAAGTCACTCAGTCGTGTCCGACTCTTTGTGACCCTGTGGACTGTAGCCCACCAAGCTCCTCCGTCCATGGGATTCTCCAGGCAAGAGTACTGAAGTGGGTTGCCATTTCCTTCTCCAGGGGACCTTCCCAACCCAGGAATCGAACCCAGGTCTCCTGCAGACGCTTTAACCTCTGAGCCACCAGGGAAGCCCTACAGAGCAGGCATGTGAATCTATCTAAGCCCATGCTTACTTAACCTGGGTTAGCATAGCTCTTCCTCCGCTCGCTTCTGAGCCATCAGATTCAACCTCAAGCCACCGCATACCTTTTTCCTTTCATTGGTTTACGCGGGGAAGTGGCCTTTGCTGTGAAGTTGCTTTCGGAGAAGTCTGCCTTCGTCTCTTCAGCAGGCGTTCTCCGAGTGCTCCTCCGCTCTGCTGTGCGCCGTGGGTGGCAGCACCGGACACAGCGGCTCCTGCGGGGAGTCTTCTCCAGCCTCCAGCTCCGTCTTCCTCGGGGGCGCCTGTCGCGGCCCCAAGGCGTTTCTGGGCTGCCACCTGCGCGCTGTCACCCTTCACACTCCCTGCCTGCCTATCTTCAACCATACCTGCTTTGGGTCCTCAAATCACACTCACAAAGAGATTCTTTTTCAGAGAAAAAGTATACACAGTAGCTTTGAGGCTTTAATATTTTTCATCCTCAACAAAGGAAAAAAAACGCGTGTCATCCTAAATTCTCAGGAAGCTATGTTTGGAGAAAAACTGGAAACAAATAGCTTTGGTATTAAAAAGCAAATTAGGGAATTCTCTGGTGGTCCAGTGGTTAGGACACTACGCTTTCACTGCCAAGGGTCTGGGTTTGATCCCCCTGATCGGGGAACTGAGATCCCGCAAGTCATGGAGTACAGCCAAAGAAAATTAATTAAAAAAAAAAAAAAGCAAATCAGTATTGATCTTAAGACATTAGGAAGGGGAGAGTAATAAACCCCAAGGAAGCAAGAAAAAGGAAGTAGTGAGATAAAGAATGAATTAAATAAAATAGAGAACATTAAAAACAAAAAGGAAACACTGAAAAGCTGGTTCCTTGTGAAGGTTGATTAAATAAGTTATCTTCCCAAGGTAATCTACATTTAACACAGTCCCACTGGACTCTTTTTTAATTAAGCAAAATGACTTTTAAATTTATTGAATAAGTAAACCTACATAGCCTAAATGTCTCCCAGTAAGGGCTGATTTAATAAACTGGAGTGAATCCATGCAGTGGAACAACACGCGACTGTAAACACAAGCAGGACGTTCTCTGTGTCTTGATGTGGAATAAAGCAAGGTGTGGGAGAGCACATGTGGTACACTGGCCTTAGTGTAATAGTGAAAGGGAGGAGTAAAAGTGCGAAGTAACATTTGCTTTCAGATCATGAAGAAATGCTGGCAGAAATGCTGGCATGAAGAAGTACTGTACATCAATAGCAGAGGTTACCTGTGGTGGGGAGAGGGGGCAGCTAGGGACAGAAGTCTAGGAAGAGAGGCTCTTCTCTAGATACATGCTTTCTAAAAAATTATTTTCGGCTGCGCCCCGAACATGTGGTACTGTAGTTCCCTGACCAGGGATTAAACCTGTGCCCCCTGCATTGGAAGGCAGTCTTAACCACTGAAGCTCCAGGGGAGTACTGATGTATACTTAACATCTGAAAGCTTTTGAACCGTGAGAATGCATTGTCTATTCAAGAATTAATTTATTATAAAGAGTTACTTTTTTAGTCAATAAGAAAAAAGGGAACATCCCAAACAAAAATTGAGTGAAGTCCGTATTGTGATACATCTGTATTATGGATACTAAACAGCTACCATAATATAGCGGGGAAAGTGAAATGTCAAAATGTCAACAGAAACTGTCCCTGGGTGTTGAGAATACACAAATAACATGTATTTTTTGTTTGTGATGTTCTCAGTGGTCTGCAGTGACTTACCACCTTTATAATTGGGGGATTTTTTTTTTTTTAATTGAGAAAAAGGTGTCCAGGTTCCATCCCTAGTTGGGGGAATTAGGATCCTGCAAGCCACGAGGCTCAGCCAAAAAATTTAAAAAGAAAAAAAGAAGCTTAATTAAAAGTAAGAAAGATCAGTATTCTGAAGAAGAGTAGTAAGGAAAACCAGCACTAGCAAATATGATACAGGTTGCGAAGTAGCAGTAATTAAAATGCTATGGCAGTAGCACAGATACTGAATTTCTGAAACTCTAAAAAGACTCAGATCTGTTCTCTTTCTGTTCACATGAGAGAGAATATGATAAAAATGAGTATCTGAAACAAAAATAATGGCAAAGGAAGGATTAGTAAATGGTAATGGGATAATTTTGGAAATAATGTTTGCATGTTATATCGCCAGCAGCTGGGACAAAGAGACATTTAAAAAGATTCAAAGCTTTGACCAGTTCATGTGAAATAAAATGTGAAGAACTGTCATTTTAATAGTTGTGAAGCAATGAAGAGCCTCACAGTAGAAAATATCAATATTTTAAATATTTTGAAGAATTAATATTTCATATGTGTGGATGTATGAATATTTGTCCTTAATATGTATATGTTATTGCTTTACATGGGTATTGATGTTACAGTGGATTATACACAAATTTTGTTTTTCTTTTAGTAACATATGGTTTTGTTTTTTTTTTTTTTTTTTAGCAGATATTTATTTTGAAGCAGCAAACTCCCTCTGGAGTAACAGTAATTGTTACTATTGGTATGAAGTAATAGTAATAATAGTAATTATTCCCTTTTTCTAAAGAATTCATTATTGGACTATACTAGGTATCAGATCACTCTAGCAACAGAACCCAGGTGACCTTTGCTGACCTTTGAAGAGAACCCTTTAAACAGTTGGAGAGGAGGTTAAGAGAAGAGCTGCCTACAGGAATGATGGAACACAGTATTAATGACAGGCTCTAACTGCAAAGGGTTAAGCTGTGGAGTTTTGTTCGCCTCTCCTCTCACTAGTCTCTGCTTCCAGGTTGGTGGCACGAAGGCTGGTGTAGTCCGGTTTCTTGGGGAGACAGACTTCGCCAAGGGGGAGTGGTGTGGCGTGGAATTAGATGAGCCTCTCGGGAAGAACGACGGGGCTGTTGCTGGAACAAGGTGCGTCTGCTGTTGGAATTTCGTCTTCCTCCTGCACGTAAAGATGCTCAAGCCAGCCCCACCCAGTGTGTGTAATAAAATAGACATGAGCGTTTTGAAGAGCTGCACTTGTATTTCCTAAGACTCACCTACTGATTTTCCCTTCCGCTAGGATTAGTTATTCTCTCTTAGATGGTCTTTTTTTTTTCCCCTTGTTCTATTTAAAAAAAATTTTTGTGTGTGTGTGAGATTTTAAGAAAACTACTTACTTATTTTTAAAATTTTTCGCCACGCCCTGCAGCACATGGGATCTGTGGCATGTGGGATCTTGGTTCCTCTACCAGGGATCAAATCCACACTCCCCCTATTGGAAGGCGGAGTCTTAGCCGTTGGACCACCGGGGAAGTCCCCTGACCCTCGTTTAGTGATATGTGCATTGCATCTGAGTAGATTCTGAACAAACATTGGGTTTATGTATCTATTTATTTTTAAGATTTTACTTTTGTTTTAGAGCAGTTTTCAGTTCACAGAAGAATTGAGAGGAAGATGCAGATAGCCCTTCTCGACCTCCTGCCCCACCTCGTGCACAGGCCTCCCCCCATTGTCAATATCCGGAGGGATGCATTTATTACAGCTGATGATTATAAGTGTATAGATGCTATGCACCAAATACAGTAATAATGCCTTGAGATTTTCAAAAATCTCTTAGTGCTGCGATGATTATGAAGCTATAGTCTTCATATTCTTGATATTAAGATGTTAAAATTCGCTAGTCATAACATGTGACTCCAAGTGTCAGTCTGATAACTGACTAACCGGATGATACTTCTCCACCTTTACTTGAGTGAATCGGCCAGCTAGGTGCTTGTTCGATTTCTTTTTCCCTTTGTTTAGCAAGGTTTTATTAAGTGGGATCACTGGGTTGCTGAATTCTTCTGCTGTGTGTTTATCAGATAGTAGAAATGACTTCCTTTTTACATAGAATCTTAGCAACAGACGAGTGATTCCGTCTCTTCGTATCACACTGTTGTTTCCTCCTGTGTCTTTGAAGACATTACTGAAGTTATTTATCAGCCTGCACACCCAGTGAACGCTGCAGGTTGGGTGTACTGCCCCAGCCGGTTGGTAGAATTCACAGCAAGCCGGTCACAAGTTAAGAGTCAGGAGAACCTTTTGGTTATAAGTTTTTCTTTCTTGTCATTAAGCTGCTTTTTGTTCCTGTCCTTAATTGTTGTCCCCTCAAGGTATTTTCAGTGTCAACCCAAGTATGGCCTGTTTGCTCCAGTCCACAAAGTCACCAAGATCGGCTTCCCCTCCACCACGCCAGCCAAAGCCAAGGCCGCCGCGGTGAGGCGCGTGATGGCTACCACGCCCGCCAGCATGAAGCGCAGCCCGTCTGCCTCCTCTCTCAGCTCCATGAGCTCCGTGGCCTCCTCCGTGAGCAGCAAGCCCAGTCGGACAGGACTGGTGAGCCTCCCTTCCCGTCTGTGCGTCTCTGCATCCCAGGCACGTCAGATGCCCCCCACTGCCATCAGCACGCCTGCTTCGCCTTAGGAAAGGTTACACCTCCTCTCGCCCTTGTATGAAATGTTCGTTCACTGTAGCTTGTGAACGTCCTTACACATTTCGCAGCAAAAGAGAACCCAAAAGAATTTTTAACAGCTCCTTTCAGACTCCTAAGACTGGGAGATACCACAGCGCTTGGTGAATCGATAGTAACGACTCCCTAGTCTAACATATGGGATGGTTGATCATTCTGATATTATTTTTGCATCAGGAAGACAGGAAAATTGGAGGGATCCCTTTCCCCAAGGACCTGGGTCTCTTTCTCTTTGTTGTCAGACTAGGAACTAAAAGTATTTTGAGAAAAGCCATGTTCTTAGAATTTTCATGTTGTGTTCATGCAGTCTCATTTACTGAAAGCAGTTCAGTGGGTGTGGAGTGTTCCTGCCTCAGGCCCAAGGATGCAGAGAAGAACTCAGACAACTGGAAAAGATGCCTGAAAGGCCCTGTTTTGTGTTGTCTCCTCTCTCCATCTCCCCTTCCCACTCTCTCTCCCTTTCTCCCCTTTTCTGCTTTGATCAGTAAGATAAAATCATCAGAATCCAAATAGGCAGCATCTTGTTCTGTTTGTTAATGTCATGCTTTCTTAGGGCCAAAGCAATGACTTTTTGGCTTTGCTTCCCCACCCCCACTCCTTGCCCTTTAGTTTATTCGCTTGAAGTGAGGCAGATACTGTTCAAATTTGACATGATTGCATGCGATTACACTCCAGACTGGATTCTGGGCCTCTGGTTCATGACAATGAACTGCAGACAGGAATTAGAATGTGAAGTGGTGCGACTGGGGAGTAAGGCTGCTGGCCCCTGATCTCTCTCGGCCTTCCTTCCGTGGACACTGGGCAAGGACGGGGCCTTCGGGGGCATCTTTCTTCATAGCAGGGGCTATCCTCCTCTGCAGCCATTGAACTTCTTCCCCTACGTTCAGGTGATACAGGTACCTGCTTGGACTATGTTATTCTGCATAGAAAAGCCTGCATCTTCAATGTGAAAATTACAAGTGAACTTGATAAGAAAAGCTTGATAAGAACTCTTAGAATGTTTGAGTGAAGTGAAGGTGAAGAAAATCCTCTATTTGGATGAAGCCTTGTTCAGAGTCAGTCAGCCAGCTCTAATGTGGACATCGAGTTTATGTTTCAGGACATGAGTTTACATTTTCAGGGCTAATCCAGGAGCAATTCTGTGGACATGTCTATTCTGGATTCGAAATTCTTTCTTGAGTGGTTTTTTTTTTTTTTTTTTGAGACGTTTTTATTATGTTACAATTGTGTCCATTTCTTTGGAGATTACCCAAGCCCATCCTGTCTCCCCAACCTCTCCTCTTACTTTTTAGACCAGTTCTGATTCCTCTTTGAAGAAAACTAGCAAAAGAGAAATGAGTCTCATTGCCTTTTAAAGCAACTTATTTTTATCTCTTTATATAGAGTGGTTATAGTTTCTAAACCAGAAATCACCATAAATGAATATGTGAAAAACAGAATAATCAAATGCGTTATTTCCTAAAAATACAGCTCAACAATATGATCCATTGTACCTATGTAAAAAAAGCTGAAAGATTCTTAAATGCAAAATGATCTTCTGACAGTATTTATCACGGTTCCACAGAACCTTTAGAGTCTCTGTTATTTTTTCACAGTGCCCATAGGCCAAAAAAAATAGCTAACAGTTCTGTTTATTAAGTATTTCAGTCCAAACAATTTCATATTTATGTCCTCACAGTTTAGTTACTGTTCCAAAAAAAAAAAAAGATACTCATTAGCTGAAAGCAAAAATAGTATTTGTAATTCATTCTTCAGTAACCACAATGAGTTACTATTAGGTTGTTCCTCATGGGCATTGCACATCCTATCAAACTTTGGACTCGTAGTGAACACTGCCACCCTAATTTTCTGTGCTACATTGATTTGGGCTTTTTGTCCTGGCAGTGGCCAAAACCCAGCTTTGGAGAGATGTGACTGAAAGGAATGTAGTGTCATTGTAAATACAATCCAAGGTTGAAGCTGAATTCCCCCCAAGCTAGTAGTTTGCATAATGTCCAACAGGCATCACTGTTTCCCTGGGAGTTAGCTGCAGCACCCTGGGGTGTGTCTCCCTGCAGGGTTTGAGAAGCTCAGATTTAGTGTATTCAGAAAGAAATGTTGGCTAAGACTCCACGCTCCCAATGCAAGGGGCCCGGGATTCGATCCCTGGTTGGGGAACTAGATCCCATATGCCACAACTGAGGGTTGAAATGCCACGCTAAAGATTCCACGTGCTGAAACAAATGAAGATCCTGCATGCCGCAATGTAGACCTGACGTGGCCAAATAAATAACTCATTTTTTTTTTTTAAAGGGAGGAAATATTAGTATGAGAAAGTATAACCACATAGTGAAACTGGAAAGTCAAGGTCAGGTGGTTAAAAGAGAGAACAGGAAGTCCCCCTCCCCCTCATATGTTTAAGTAATTCAAGAAATTGCTCTCAGTAGAAACAGTGGCATTCTCCTCAAGCCAGCGATCGCTCGGTAAATGGCCTCAGACAAATGCTGGCCAAAGGTTTGCAGCTTTGTCTAGAGCCCCTCCCAGGCCCCCAGAGTCCAGCCTACAAGAGTGTTATTCAGCTTGTCCAAATGACCTCTGAACTCTTTACCAGAAGGTTCTGTTCTCTGTGTTTTCACATGACAGTTAGGCACCTTGAGAGGTGTCTGCTGTGTGAAACAGCAGAGATGAGAGCAGAAACAGATTTTCTCCACGCCTCCCCTGTCGCTGTCTCTCCCTCAACTCCTGTTCTCCTCCCGCCTCCCCCTCTCATCCACTCTTTTTTTCTCTCCTTCCTCCCCCTGCTTCTCTTTCTCCACGAACTTCTCCTTTCCCCCTTTTCTCCGCCACCCCCCCCACCCGGTGCCTTTTTTCTTCCTTTCTCTTACGTGTGTACTTGCACACTCACCCATTCACACATGCTTTGAAGGCACAACACAAGCTTCCTTTTCATCTTATCCTTGTAAATGTTTTCTGGGGACTGGAAATCAGGTCCTCACAGCTGGGTCCCTGGGTGAAATCACCTGTGCCTTTCGTTCTAGAAGAAAGGTGAAGCAAATCTGACAAAGTTCCAAGTGTGTAAACTATGTAATCAGTTGAAGGAAGGTCTGTGATTCCTTGGGTGACATCATGGTCACTTAAAGGTGTGTAGAAGCTCAAGAAGTTGAAAAAAGTCTCATCCTAAAGTCTAAGGATCAGAAGATTGGCCAAGCTGTCTTCATGAGAAGATAACTGTTCATGAAGTCCAGGTGGAAATGGAGTCTTGAGAAGCTTGTGACCTGGGTCCTGCGGGATTTTTCCACCCGGCCCCCTCAGCCCAGCTCAGGGCACCTTTGATTTTGAGCCACAAACATCTTCCTGGTTTTTCTGTGGCCTCTTTACATCGGTGGGCTCTTTGTGACATTGACTGGCCCGAGGCATGCGCCGTCTTGTCTCCACGATGGAAAACCTTTCCTAAGCCCGGGCAAGCCTGCAAGCCAGGGGCAGCGCTTTTACTTTGCCGAGGAGACGCCCGCCCTGCATGTACCGCCCCCTCCCTACATCCCTCATAGCATCGCCGCCCTTCACGTCTTTAACTTTCCTTTGCAGTTGACCGAAACCTCCTCCCGTTACGCCAGGAAGATCTCCGGCACCACCGCCCTCCAGGAGGCCCTGAAGGAGAAGCAGCAGCACATTGAGCAGCTGCTGGCCGAACGGGATCTAGAGAGGGCGGAGGTGGCCAAGGCCACGAGCCATGTGGGGGAGATAGAGCAGGAGCTCGCCCTGGCCCGGGACGGACATGACCAGGTGAAGTCTGGCCCCAACCTTGTGGTGGAGATGGTGACGGGTTCTAGGCTGATCTTGTTGCAGAGTCGGTAACGGTTTCTGAATTGAGGGAGGAGGCTGGGCAGCATACCTGGTGCTCGGAGCCAGGGAGCTGATCCCTGGCGTGCTGAAATGAGCACAGATATCTTTGCTGGGCTTGTTTGAAAGCTGTGCCCTGGGTCCCAGTTTGCATCGTCATAAAGATGAAGTTCTGTTCTTCTTGAGTCTGCTGCACTCTTTGGCCTTTACATCCAGGTCTCTTGGCCTGTCTGTTGTCAGATGAGCTTAAACACTAGGACCTTAGTAGTGGTTACAACTCCTGTTTTGTAGATTATGCTTTGTATGAGTTTCAGCTTCAAAAGAGATGAGAGTGGAGACTTCCCTGGTGGCCCAGTGGTTAAGACCTCGCCTTCCAGTGCTGGGGTACAGGTTCAATCCTTTGTTGGGGAGCTAACATCCTACTTGTGACCAAAAAAAAAAAACCACACAACCAAGAAACACCAAAGCATAAAACCAATAAAACCAGTATTTTAACAAATTCAATAAAGACTTTAAAAATGGTCCACCTTAAAAAATCTTTTAAAAAGAGATGAGAGTTGTTTTAGCATTACCCCCTTTTGCTTTAATGGTGTGGTTTTTCATCATCCGGCTCCCAGAAGTGCTGCCAAGAATAACCTGTTATAAGAGATCATAGAAAGCACTTTAACGTGACAAGGTTTTTGACTAATGCCAACCCACAGTTGTACCACTTAGCTGTAGCTCTTTGGGAGGCACGTCTGGGCCAGCATCTGGGTCAGGAGGAGGCCACTCACTGATACCCTTGCCTTTCCCAGCACGTCCTGGAATTGGAGGCCAAGATGGACCAGCTGCGAACAATGGTGGAAGCTGCCGACAGGGAGAAGGTGGAACTTCTTAACCAACTTGAAGAGGAGAAAAGGTGATCCCAAAACCTGCTCTCCTTTTTAAAGCACCTTAGGGAAAGTTTTCCCATCCACAGCCTTGTTGGGGTCAAACCCTTGGAACCAGAGGACTGACTGTGTGTTCAGTGGAGATGGGATTCCCCCTACTGTGTGAGGAGGGCTTGTTTTGACTTGGCTTTCTTGAGAAGTTTGGAACCAGACAGATGTGTCCTGATGAACTGAGTGGCTGTGTATTGAGTACCGACTGTGCACCAGACATCCTCTAGGGGATGGCCCGAGACAGTCCATTCAACTCCGGGGCCCACCTGAGCCATTCCTCGAGAGGGGATTTTTTTTTTTTTTCTGGGCCCAGTTACCTGGTATTTATGAAACATTGTCCCAAGTATCTGATGAAATTATGTGTGTTAGGGAGCTGGGTAGTGACAGAAGGGTCTTGACCTCGAGAAACTCACTGCCTTTATAGGAAAACAGAACTCTCAGAGAACTATCCAGGGCAGGATGAAATCCAGTGCTCAACTGTGTGAGACAGAGAAAGCAAGCTTGCTTCTTATAGAAGGTCTTTTGAGGCCATGAGCAAACAAGCTCTCCGGGAAAGGTGTCTGCGTGAAATCGGTTGACTGTCTCAGGGTTATGGGACGTTTGTCCTCAGTTGCACTTAATGCCATCTGCTGTCATTTCTGATCACAGTGATGTAACTCAGGGGTCTCTAGGATGACCAAGTGCTCAGGAAGGTCACAAGCACTGGCTGTGGTGGGAGGTATGGGATGAGGGGTCATACATTCAGTGCTTCACTGAGGAGTTGACTAGCCACTGGGGAAGGAAGCACTACAATGGGAAGTCCTCCTTGAATCTCATTCATAAAAAAGGCTACAAGTGAACAAGACACACTGACAGACCCTTCCAGGCCCTTCTGAAGGCCAAGGCCCCTGTACCACTTGCTTGGGTTTTTAAACCAGCTCTTGCTGAGCTGACTTCTGGACAGTAGAAATGTTCCCCCAGCTCTTCAGTAAGCTTGAGGGCATCAACTTACGATTATGTTTCTGATTCAACTGAGTAGAATTTTTTTTATTCTAAACTTTGTTAGAAATGCTAGTGAATTATTATTATTATTTTTTGCATGTAGCTTATGGACTTTGTCCTTTTTTCACAATCCATAGGGTTGCAAAGAGTTGGACGTGACTGAAGCGACTTAGCATGATAATGGACTTTGTCCTCCTTTTCTTCCTTCTCGTATACCCAATTTTGTAAAGATTCATAGTGTGGGTGTTACCCAGGTCTTGTAAATCTTCCTAATATCATATTTCATTGACTTTGTGATGGCATTGATCAAAACCCACAGCCCTTATCAGAGATTTTTATGATGTGGGTGGGGAAAAAACCTTGCATTTTTAGAAGCAAGAAATAGAATCCTTGATCGCCTCTCTCCCAAATTATTCCCAGTCTTGGAACAGGTACTCATGTTGTCCTGGGACTCTCTGCATGGGGAGCGTACTGACCTCACCCTGGAATATCTGATGTGGGTGGTGTAAAGACAGATTTGTTTTCTGTGCTACTTTCCCCGCTACATTCTGTTACTGGAAAGCAGAAATTATAGACTTCCCTTCTCATACCTGTCTCTATGGTGATCAGACCTTTTCCTTCCAGGTTGATCTTGTCTTGATTAGATCCATTTCTGGTGGTTGTGACCTGGCGAACCAGTTGATTTTCTCAACTCTTCCCTTTCTGGGATCCATACCTGGTTAAAACTTTGGCATTTCCTAAGTGGAGAAGACTTTGTGGATTTATAAACCAGAGGCTTTAAAATGCATTTCTTCATTTGCTACATCTCTAAGGCATTTCTTTCCATCGTCATCTGCTAAATTCATCAGGACATTAATTTTATATATATAATCTGGGGAATAAGGCAGAGGTGTTCCTTAGTTACTTTCCTAAGTATTTTGTTTTGATTTTATTCCACAGGAAGGTTGAGGACCTTCAGTTCCGGGTTGAAGAAGAATCGATTACTAAGGGCGATCTTGAGGTACAACCCCACCAGCCACCTAAAGCTTCTCGGGGTGCGGTATTCAGAAATTTGGATAAAACCACTGTGGCCAGAACAGGCAGCAGAGGGGGTGGCAGGAATCCCCGCCTCTGGGCTGTGGGCTGTGGCTGAGGGGCTGCCTGCCCTCCAGCCTGGTACTGTGCATCTCAACTCTGGTAGCCGGGTAAAATTTTCACTACCCTTTTCTCATGCTTCCAAATTCAAAACCTTGCGTTGGAGTCAATCAAGTCATAAATCTGGCAGTGTGTCCTAAGTGAGACTCTACTTATTCCTCCCTTGACCAGAATGGCATTTTAGAGAGCCTTTTTTATTTCATCATGATAGTTCAAAACAGTCTCAGCTTTCGTTTTCAATTGAGCAGGATAAATCCTTTATAACCCTATAGAAAATAAATATATGTTATGGTAACTGATTTTTTAAAGTATTAGTAATTATTACCAGAAAAAAAAGAGAGCAATTTTTATTTCATGGCATACTTTAAATTCAGAGATTTTCCTTTAGCATCAAGTTTTCTCATCTCTTAACAGTTATTCAGGACTTCCCAGGAGGCCCAGCAGTAAAGAACACACCTGCCAATGCAGGAGACACGGGTTTGATCCCTGGGTTGGGAAGATCCCCTGGAGAAGGACATGGGAACCCACTCCAGTATCCTTGCCTGGGAAACCCCATGGACAGAGGAGCCTGGTGGCCTACAGTCCGTGGGGTCTCGAAGAGTCAGACATGACTTAGTGACTAAACAACAACAGTGATTCATAAGAGTTTTTTAATAAGACCCCAGAATTAAATGGCTTTGATGCTTTTCAAACCACTGCTAGATGTATGACAAATGCAAATTAAAAAATTTTCAAATTTAGCAGATTTTTGGTACTTTAATCTGTAATATTTTAGTAGAAGTTTCTTATCTGTGCAGTTCTCAGAATACACATTTTTGCTAGCATTGCGATTTTAGAGTCTACTGTTTGCCCACACCATGCTTAAATTTCAAAGCCCTTCCAAATAAGAAGGCTGATTTCTTTTAAAATATATGTTTCTTTACAGTCAACAAAGGGTAAGGGAAACATTTTCTGAGGTCTGCTTTTATAAGGCCCAGAATGTAATGGATAATGAGTAATTTTGATAGCTATCTTCCTCACTCATTTCATATAGAGTCACATTCCTTTAGTTGACTTCTGTGTTCTCATCCATTTTAAAAACACCCCAAAATCTCATTAGAAGTTTCATATCATCATCTAATTCATGTCAAATACAGCCTACAGTGTTTTGAGGAAGAGCGAGTTAAAATATTGACATCAGCACTAGATAGCCTAGTGTGTCCGGTAAACTTGTAATTAAACAAAGTTATGCTGAAACCCTAATACATATTGAAACTCTAGTTGAATGTCTCTTTTGTTGTTAATTTTTTATTTTTTTACTGATAGCAAAAGAGCCAGATTTCTGAAGATCCTGAGAATGTAAGAGGGCACTTAACTGTATGGATACTTCCCTTGTTAACACAGATTGATTACAGATTAAAATGCTTATTGATACACTCAAATACTAACTGCATAATCTGACCTTGAGACATTGTTCTTAATATTTCTGTGCATGTGGCTTTCAAAGCAGTTACATTTGAATCCTGAAGAAATTGTATGTAATGACTAAGTTCTGTAAACCCATTTGTCTAACACACAGGCACATGTTTGTTCTATAAAGAATTTTGGCAAAAAGAAGAATTATGTCTGGGGGCCCAACCTACTTCATTTAATTCATAAGGCCTTCTAGTTTTAATAGAATTCTTCCAAAGTATATGATAGCTGAGTGAAACATAAAACATATTAGATGAAGTTGTGTTGTTACAGAAATTCTGGGGTAAAATTTCCCCAAGTTTCATTTATTCCTATTAGAATAAAGGAACACGGAGACCCAGACTGATTGCCTTTTGTGTGAGCGCCTGCTGGTGGCCAATGACTGCCAGTGCAGCTGACAAGAAATTCAGACTTCCAGTTTGTTGGGTCAGTGTTTCCCCTAGTTGGTGAAGCTGGAGGCAAGCATTCTTCAGTGAAGACATTGTGTATTTTAAATTTATTATTCTTAAATTAAATGTTTAATTGGAGGATAATTGCTTCACAATGTTGTGCTGGTTTCTGCTATACAACAAGGTGAGTCAGCTATAAGTGTACATATATCCCATCCCTCTAAATTTATTATTCTTGAAGTGAGATTTTTTTCTAGTAGCAGTGCCACAAGATATGGAGATTTTTTTTTTCTTCCTACCTCTGTTTAGTATCAAACACCCAGTTGAGATCTTACCAGAGTGGCTCAGAAGCAATCTTACCGGAGCACTTAAAAGCATGGCTTCACGGCATACCCTGCTAGCCAAGATGCCAATTGAAAAAAACCTGAAAGCTTCTTCCCCTTCTGATTTACCACCACAAGAGAATGAGATTAAAACAAAGGATTTTTTTTCCCAGCAGCTGAAATAGACAACTCAAGACTGAATTTTTTTTTTTAAAGCCTCCGTTCTGAAGGGTTCCTTTTTGTGCAGCTACTTCAGTGATCTGGGTCTCTTCTCTGCTCCGAAAGTGGGCTCCTTCTGCTGCATCCAGAGTCAGTCTGCATGAGGCCTCCCTCCTGCCTCTCCTGTGCGCTTCTAGCAGAGCCTTGGCTTTCCCTCTCAACTCCCCCACCCTCCATGGCCTCAGGATGCTCCTCTTGGGACACTCTGTCCTAGTCTAAGAAAGTAATAATCCTAAAAGCAGGCTGGTCCTATCCAGCCGAGCATTTCTATGACATACAGGGAAGCAGGTTGCTAGTCCTTTTACTGATGGCTGACCAAGTGCAGTTCAGAGCTCAGATCATCCGTGGGCACTCTCTCACGAGTCAGGAGACACCCAGAGGATCTCAGAATGGGGAGGATATCACGTTCAGTGGGTATTTGCATTTTATCTGGAAGTAGTAGCAACTTTTTGGGCTTCCCTGGTGGCTCAGACAGTAGAGAATCTGCCTGCAATGCGGGACACCTGGGTTCGATCCCTGGGTCGGGACGATCCCCTGGAGAAGGGAATGTTTACCCACTCTGGTGTTCTTGAGGCTTCCCTGGTGGGAAGTGACCTTTACCCAGAGAACACTGAACTCCGTGTCAAGAAAGAAAGGTACTATTGCCTTTGCTTCTTCCTGTTAACTTTGCATTTCTCTTCTTGCTACTGTGACCCCAATTATTGAAATGTAGATCTGGATGAGATTCTTTTTTTGTGAAAGCAGGTAAATTGAACAACCTCTATCTAAGGCACATCCGGGGCTTCCCAGGTGGCACAGTGGTGAAGAATCCACCTGCCAATGCAGGAGATGCGGGTTCTGTCCCTGGGTCAGGGAGATCCTCTGGAGGAGGGAATGGCAACCCACTCTGGTATTCTTGCCTGGGAAATCCCATGGACAGAGGAGCCTGGTGGGCTACACATCCATAGAGTCACAAACATTGGAACATGACTCAGCAATTGAGCATACACACACAAGGCACATATAGATGAACCTGGTTCACAAGCAGACTGACCCCTTGAATACACTGAAATCCCTAGAGTACCACTGGAGTGAGTAAAGATATTTATAACATAAAAGATTCTACTTTCTGCTTAAGCTTTGCCCCGCTTTCTGTCACTTTAGGGTTTGTTGTCTTTTCCCTTATATTGTCCAGACGGAGCGATCCAACTAGTTAAGACCACAGAATAACCAGAAACTGCCGGGGACAGCTCTGTTGACAGGTTTTATCAGTTGATTACATTGCTAACCTCTTTGGTTGGAGAGGTGAGTGGGGAAAGAGGTCCATTCAGACTGATCTAGATGATTTCAAGTTGATTAAAATTCTGCCACACTTAAGACTGTTTGAAAGAGATGGCCCTCTAGGTTCTCCATCAGGTTTCATCAAAATCTGAGGTTTTAAAACATGTGAGGATCTTACTGGCTCTTTTCACATGGAGTTGAAACTCTTGCCTTTCTGTTGAGTCACCATGTTTCTTACCTCTGAGCTGAGGAGAAATGATTGTTTTAGGATTAAGAGTATGAGCCCCTTCCCAGTTCCAGCTAAACTTTTCTCCTGCTTTGAGCTCCAGGGATGGAGGCTCTCAAGCATAACTGTCACTGAATTTTCTCTTTTAAATCTAATCCCCTTCTTCTTTTTTTCCTGGTGACACTCTTTGGAAAGTCCACTTCAATGGCTCCTCACCTGGCATGTATGGGAATGTTGCTAAGAATCCCAGATCCTTCTCATTCATCTCAGCCAGCACCACTGGTGTGGTTTCCTTAGCTCCAGTTCCTAGACTTCCTTTGTTAGGTTTAATACTTGACCCTTGCTCACATCAAATTGTATGCAGAAGTACAGAGATCTGCGCTAGGAACTTACCAACCAGATGTAGACTTATGACATTAATCTTGTCCATATTTGAGTGATGGATGTTCAGTTTGAGGGCCAATCTACTTTTTTAAGTCACTGAGTCAGTTACATACACATTAATGTCAAGTAGCTGTTGTGGGGAGGAGGGAAAATGATAGATTAGAGGAATATTAACTATTCTAATTTGTGCTGATAAACTTCACTTATCAATATAACTTATATTTGGCTGCATGCATCTGACACTTTTCATCTTGCCTCACTTGTTTTCCATTTTTTCTTTCTCAGTAGACTAGCTCATGTCCCCTGCCCACCTCATCCTCTCGTCCATAGTATTCATCATCAACCCCCCCCAACCTCTTCATCTCAGTCCACCCTCATCCCTTCTCCATCACCCTTTGTGTCCACCCTTTGGCGGAAGGTACTGGTGGCTCAGCCTGCATGCCGCGCCCTTCTCCTCCTGTGCTGGCATGTCACGGTGGCACTGTTGTGTTTCTTCCTCTTCCTTTTTACTAACAGACGCAGACCAAACTGGAGCATGCCCGCATTAAGGAGCTTGAACAGAGCCTGCTCTTTGAAAAGACCAAAGCTGACAAACTCCAGAGGGAGTTAGAAGACACTAGGGTAATGGTTTTCACTATTTAACGAAGCCGATCCATGTTTGTGAACGATGGACACCACGGGTGACGGGCCCCGCAGTTGGCCTACAGCCCTGACCCAGTGGTTCGACTTGAGTCTGCTGGTCCTGGTACCACCCGGGTCTTCATGGCTGTAGGCTGAGGGGTGGGCCCAGGTGCTTTACGTTGAACATTTTGTCCAAGGTGAAGATTCATTCCTTTGGTTAATTTGGCCAAACTCATCATCTAAACTCTGCAGCTGTACAGACTGCATGGACATCCACAGCTGCATTTGAGGGTCTTTGTATGAATACCAGGAAATAACCTTTCTCCTGTTTGCCACCAGCAGTCAATTGTCCTCTTGTTCTCATATTCCTAGTGGGTTTTCTAAGTAATTTTTTTGTTATTGTTTTACTTTAGCTCTCTTTTTCTGCCTTCTTCCCTGACCTCTTGGGTGAAGAGAATGGAAAACATTGGCTCCTTTTAATGAGAGTTAAAGATTTTCACCCCCATTTTTTTTTTTCCCTTGGCACCTGGTCTCTTTGTATTTCTGTTGCCCCGTAGGTTAAATTTTCAGTGGTCAGGAGGGAGAAGTGTGCTGGGAACAGAATGACTTCTGCCAGCCCCCAGCTCACAGTGTTTGGCCCTAGGAGGCAGTGGTTTAGTCATGTGTTCACTTGAAAAATGAAAAAGTGAAATTTATTTATATATACACTCTTCCCAGCACTTTACAGATGTTAACTTAGTCTCACCACAGTCCCACGAGGGAGGTAGTAGCATTGTCCCCATTTTACAGATGATGACACTGAGGCACTGAGAGGTTAACTAGTATGTCCCAGCTCACACAGCTAATGGAGACAGTGGGGCCAGCATTTGCATTTGGGCCATTTGACCCCAAAGTCTGTGCTCTTAACCACTACAGGATGGAGTCTGTCTATTACAGAAGTCGTTTTGTGCTAAAAGATTTAAGAACTAATCTGAGTCACATATAAGAAAACATGTATGTATATATACCTTTTAAATCCTGAATTTGACTGTCAGTAGCTAAATCACCAAGATCCTTAATTTTAAAATTTCAAAAATTATTCTGTCTCTAATCAAATTTGGTGTCCTGATTTTTTTTCTTTTGAATTATTAGTGTTTGTAAAAGATTTTCTTCTCAAGAAATCATTAATCTAAAAAAATCTAGAAAATCAAGTCATTTTTCTTCTCTAAGTCATGAGTTTTTTATTTTTTAAGAAGAAAGAAAATGTTCTCAGTTGGCCTCAAAACTAAAGATGTCTTCTGTTTATTTGGTAAGGAAAAAAATCCTGGTAATTTGGTGCCATGTACTTCTTACCTGAGAGTCAGACTTGATCTGGGAAATACAAGGCACTGATAGGAAGACTGGGCTCCTGTGGTATGGCTGGCTACTGAAATAAGGATTTTTTTTTTTTTAACTTCTGAAGTGCTCTCCTATACAGCTTTGTCAGCAAACAATTTTTTTTTTAAATTTTCAGTAGATAAGAAAGCATCCATTCACAGCACAATTTATTCAAGTATTTCAGATTCAAACTGTTACCTTTCTGTAACAGTCTTGTTGATCCTCACTCTCAGTCTGCCAAGTATGACCCATATAAATTTCCCATCACCCACATTCCTTTTTGGGAAGTGCTGTAAAATTCCTCTAAGCCAGTAAGCCCAGTTTATAAACAGTGTGCTTGGTGCTGTAGAGACATTAGCAAGAATAAAAAACAGTAACCTGACTTTTATGGTGGGAAAGGCAGACACATAGATAGTTTTACCTGAGGGCAGATTTCGGGAAATAAAAAAATAGAAGTGCTGTGAAAATGCTCCATAATCAAACTATTATTTTCCCTCATTTTTTACTTGGCATGTCCTTAGTTTGACTGTTTTGTTGTGACTGATTAAGAATTAGTGCCCCGTTGGGTTCAGTTTATTTGTATTATAGACCTCGTAGCAATGGAGTTTCATAATGTACCTGATTTTGCGGTAGCAAGCTCTCCAAGTCCTCACCTCCCCACCTCCACCCCAGAAAAAGCTAAGTCAATGAATTACCATCTTTCAAATACCTACAGTCCTGAAACACAATTAGACCCTGCTCTGAAATGTTCAGTGACTTGATCATGCAGTCTTGGGAGTCCCAAGTGCTTTATTTTCTTGTTCATGGTCAACCCTTTAGTCTTTATCCACCTCACAGCCTGTTGGTGGGCCACGGGGCTGAAGGAAACACACATCCATTGCCTCCTGTTCTGTTAAAAGCAGTGAGGGAACGAGCCTTCACCCTGCAGGACATTTAACTGTGAAATTTGGGACTCACTGATGTCTTAAAATCATTCAAGGTCCCCTTCTATTTCCCAGGTTAGCCCAGTAGTTAATTTTTATGCCCGAAGCTACCATTTCCCACATTTTTTTGTGCACCGAACTGACTGCCTCTCAGACGACAGAGGGAAATAGCTTCCTAAGAATAAAAGGACGAAGGTTAGGAAAATGGTTTTCCTCATCCTGGGGTCCAAGCTTAAATAACAGTAGATTCCCAGGTTCTGTCCCCAAGCTCAGGTAGAATCAGCATGTGTGGGCCTGCTTGCGCGCACACTAAGGTCGGGGAACCACTGGGTTAGGGCAGCGACACGTGTGCGCAAGACGGTGAGCGGTTACAAACTCTAAAAGGGGGAGGGACTCTGTAAGATTCCTATGTACCATTGCAGGGAAGTAACCATTGTTTCCTTGTCCTTTCTTAAAGTCTAGTCAATTTGTTCTTTATCCACTTGAGGCATTTTTCCTCCAGTTGTCGTGGTATTCACTGAAACATTTGCTAGGTATTTTTACGCCGGTGCTACCCAATAGAATTATGACATGAGCCACAGATGTTTTATAATTTAAAATTTTTTGGTACCCACATTTACATGTGTAGGTTAAAAGGAACAGGTGAAATTAATAACATTTTATTTAAACCAATATATCCAAACTATTATCATTTCATCATATACTCAGCATAAGAAATTGTTAACAAGATATGTTCTATTTTTCCCCAAGTCGTCATTATTTGATGTATACGTGACTCTCACAGCCTCATTTTAAGTGCTGAGTAGCCATATGTGGCTCATGGCTGCTGTACTGGACAGCACACTTCTGTAAAGTCACTGCCAACAGATAGATAAACGTTTATACCCCTTGGGTAGAGTAGGCAAAACAAAGATTCTTCTTCCAGAAGGCAAATATATAAGAACTTTGAAAGGTACTGTTTATATTAACTAACTAGTTAATGGGTGCTTTTCCTGATTTAAGGTTCTTTAGAGGGAAAAGAGCTATTTGGGGGGTGAGTTAAGCTCAATAAAACTCAGTTTTATTTTCCTTTGGCATCTCAAAATGGTGAAAAGTTTGCCAAAGACTGTAATTGGGCTATATTTTGAATTGGAGTGTCCAGAACCAGGCTTAAGCCACAGTCAGGCCTGGACTGACACATAGACATTCTTGGTGGCTTGACTGCTGCCTGAGATGGGGTAGTCCCTAAAGATCTCCAAGGTTAGAGAAAATCATCAGTGATTCGCCATTTAAATGGTCTCTTCTTTCTCCTTGACTGCTGCTAACTAGGTGGCCACGGTGTCAGAAAAGTCCCGCATCATGGAACTCGAGAAAGACCTTGCATTGCGAGTGCAGGAGGTAGCTGAGCTGCGGAGGCGGCTGGAGTCCAATAAGCCAGCGGGGGATGTGGACATGTCACTGTCTCTCTTGCAAGAGATCAGCGCTTTGCAGGAGAAGTTAGAAGCCACCCATAGTGACCACCAGAAAGAAGTCACTTCTCTGAAGGAGCATTTTGGAGCCCGGGAAGAAACGCACCAGAAGGAGTTAAAGGCGCTGCAGGCCGCCACAGAGAAGCTTTCCAAAGAGAATGAGTCCCTGAAAAGCAAGCTCGACCACGCCAACAAGGAGAATTCAGACGTGATCGCCCTGTGGAAGTCTAAGCTGGAGACAGCCATTGCGTCCCACCAGCAGGCCATGGAGGAGCTGAAGGTGTCCTTTAGCAAGGGGGTCGGCACCGAGACGGCTGAATTCGCTGAGTTAAAAACTCAGATAGAGAAAATGAGACTGGACTACCAGCAGGAAATAGAAAATCTGCAGAACAAGCAAGACTCAGAAAGATCTGCTCACACGAAAGAGCTCGAGGCCCTAAGGGCTAAGCTGATGCAAGTCATAAAAGAGAAAGAGAACAGTCTGGAAGCCGTCCAGTCGAAGTTGGACAAAGCGGAAGACCAGCACCTAGTGGAAATGGAGGACGCCTTAAACAAACTGCAGGAAGCCGAGCTAAAGGTAAAGGAGCTAGAGGTGCTACAAACCAAATGCAATGAGCAAACCAAGGTTATCGGTCATTTTACATCACAGCTCAAGGCTGCCGGAGAAAAGCTCTTGGATCTTGATGCGCTTCAGAAAGCCAGCTCCGAAGGTAAATTGGAAATCGAGAACCTCAGACAGCAGCTTGAGGCAGCTGAGAAACAGATTAAAAACTTAGAGATTGAAAAGGATGCTGAAAGTGGCAAGGTTTGTAGCGACATCCTCCATCTTTTTTTTTTTTTTTCTCCATTTCTTATCTTGCGTTGTACCTTATTTTTCAGTTGAGGTCATTCATCCTCCAGACTCCTGACTTAGTTAAAACTGGTGCTGACTTAATTTCCCATATGAGTGGAGCATCTTCTGAGCATCTTGAGTGTGGTTTCATCTGAGGAGATTAGAGAAAATAATGACCCAGGGGTGTGGATAGATTCTGGCTTCCTCGTATCAGAATACTTTATTATTGGGTTGGCCAAACAGCTCATTCTTGTCTTTCCATTAACATCTTATGGAAAAACTTGAACTAACTTTTTGACCAACCTGATATTTTATCTCTGGACTTGCTGTGATCTCTTGTTTCAGCTTGATTCCAGTCTATAAACTCTTTTGAAAATAGAGAACTCCCCACAATGATGGTGTTGAGGTAAATGAATTGAATGTATAAGAAGCTTAAAAGATAATCTCATCCTTTCCCATTGCCTGTCTGTCAGTCATATGTAGGCTTTCCAGGTGGCTCAGTGGTAAAGAATGTGCCTCCCAACACAGGAGACGTGGGTTTGATCCTTGGGTCAGGAAGATCCCCTGTGGAAGGAAATGGCAACCCACTCCCTTATTCTTGCCTGGAAAATCCTGTGGACAGAGGAGCCTGGTGGGCTACAGTCCTTGGGGTCGCAGGAGAGTCAGACATGACTTAGTGACTAAATAACAAGAGTCACAGATCAAACAGAATGTGAACTCTGAGTGCACTTGACTCTTGTGAATTAACCTGCTGTGATCAGTAACATTCACAGCAAAATGAAGGTTAAGAGCCCGGATCCCTCCACACTGCTACTTATGTCTCATTGCGGTTTTTTCCTACGTCACAGTGAGAGCACGGTCTATTCCTTGCTCTTTGGAGGAAACTCTGGACAAGTGTGCTTTTGACCAAGGCATAGGAAATGATAAGAAACCTTTGCCAGCTACATTTCTTACTAACTAGCCTTGTTAAATGTCATAATCATTTTTCACTATTGTTCGAGGCAGGAATCCTCTTTCCCAGTCCTCCTGCCACTAGTTGAGGCGCTGGTGCTGATGCTGAATGTTGTGAGCTTTTTGTGGGAAAAGCTGCTCTGTTGGCAAAGAAGGAAGGGTTGTGATGGTTAAATGAGGACAGGTGAGGACAGACGAATGGCAAAGATTGCTAAGTAACCTTAGCCGAGGATGACAAGCCCAGAAAATTTTTCTCCAGTCTCCTCATTTGGTTCCGAACTACCAATCCAAACACAAAAATTAAATTAATAAAGAATATGTAGCTAATGGTTGGTCTACTTTTTTACATGAAGATTCAGTGAAAGCCAATTTTTCTGATGGCTATTGTCTAGTACATGTTTAAAGTTTTATTTTACATGTTGAAAAACTTCAAACATGTACAAAATACAGAAAATGAAATACAGTCATATGAGTCTACTACCATTCCTATCTTACGGTCTTTAAAAATCCAGAAAATGAAACTGCTCCACTGTCTCATTTAGAAAGTAAGCTGCTGGGACTTCCCGGGTGGTCCAGTGGTTAAGAATCTACCTGCCAGTGCAGGAGACATGGGTTTGATCCCTGATTTGGGGTACTCAAATCTGAAATGTTCTGGGGCTGCTAGGCCTGTGCACCACAAAAAAGAAAAATATATATATACAGTAAGCATCTATATTTTCTGTTTTAGATCGTGCTGATAGTCCAAATTTAGGTATAGAAAAATACTGTATTTTGATTATTTAAAAATAGCCGTGGACAGTCTCATCTAGAACTGATTGTGTGAGAAGGCATTGGCTTCTTAGAACTAGAAGCAACAACACTGAGCTGACTTTTTACCCATGCCTTTATTCCTTTCAGTTTTGTTTGGTTGTGTTTGTTTTCGCGTACATTTTTTTCATATTTGTCTTACGTTTTCTTTCTCATTCCTTTTTGTTTCCTTTGGTCCATTGGCTTCTGTACCATGTAACTCTGTCTGGTAGGCTAGTAGCATCACCAAAGAGCTGCAGGGAAAAGAGCTAATGCTTAATAACCTTCAGGAAAACTTGAGTGAAGTCAGTCGAGTGAAAGAGGCTTTGGAAAAAGAACTGCAGACTTTGGTAAGTACCTGTCAGGAATCTGAATCTCCAGGTTTCTGGCCAATTTGAATCATTCCTGTTTAAAACACACACACACACACAAATTTCTATAAAGAAAGAAGTATGGCACCTATTTCCTTTCTCTTGCGAAGTATTGATTGGCTGATAATCAGGGGAATTGGATCAAACCCAAACTAGCAATAAAGGTAAGTATTGCTTTTTTTTAAATCTGTCCTTTGCCTCTGGTAACGCACTGACGTTTTGACATGTTGCTGACCACTTAGTTTCACTAAACACGGGGCCTTCCAAGTTATGTTAGGTTTCTCGTGTAGCTCTGGCCCTGTGCCTTGTCCTCCCTGCCCTGAGACAGCAAAGCCAGCAAGCTCCCTGGGCCACAGGCGCCCTCCACTAGCAAGGCAGTGATGTCTGTGTGTGCTCGGCCATGTCCGACTTTCTGTGAGCCCATGGACTGTAGCCCACCAGGCTCGTCTGTCCATGGGATGCTCCAGGCAAGAATACTGGAATGGGAGTTCTTTCATGTGCCTTCTTTCCACTTTTTATACCTCTGTGCTAATACCAGTGGTGGATAAAAGTGTTTTGATATTTCTTTGATTTAAATGCTAATCTTACATATTTCTACTTTTTAAAATGTTAATATGTAGTTAACTGCACTATTCATTATGATAGCTACCATCCACTTGGCTCTATAAATTTGAATTAATTAAAATTGAATAAAATATAAAATTCGAGACTTTCCTAGTGGTCCAGTGGCTAAGACTCCACATTCCTAATGCAGAGGGCCCAGCTTTGATCCCTGGTCAGGGAACTAGAGCCCATGTGCTCCAACTAAGAGTTTGCATGCTGCGACTAAGACGTGGTGCAGCCAAATAAATAAATATTTTTAAAAATACGGAAAATTCAGTTCCTCCATTGTGCTAGTCGCATTTTAAGTGCTTGGTAACTACACGTGGCCCGTGGCTGCCAACTGACCAACACAGAATCATTGTAGAGAGTTCTGACGAACCCCCACAGTTTTGATGCACAGTACTTCAGGTACATTTTCAGAAAAGTTGGCCTGGAGATTACCATTTTTTAATATAGTGTCCTTTAAGAAAATGCATTTTGGGTGTCGCACCATTTCTCTGCCCTCCTCCCCAAACTTTCAGGATGCCTTACTGTTTTTTTTTTTCAAGATAGAGTATTCCTCTGCGTCCTCTGAAGAGAAAACATGCCTCCTGAAGTGTGGCCTTGGGAATAACGCAGGTGGACAACCTGTGGGCTTTGATGGGCTTGTGGTTTGTGAGC
Source organism: Oryx dammah (assembly GCF_014754425.2). Taxonomy (NCBI): domain Eukaryota; kingdom Metazoa; phylum Chordata; class Mammalia; order Artiodactyla; family Bovidae; genus Oryx; species Oryx dammah. Next base: position 52,440,033 of record NW_024070196.1, read on the forward strand.
CCATTTTTTAAATCAAATATTCATTTAAAAATTCACTTGGTGTCACTAGCTCAGAATTCATCTCAGGAAAATCAGGAGAGTGGTTTTATCTTGCCCTCCTGTCATGTTTAGAAAAGATAATGAGTGAGCAACGGACTTTTTAAAGTAAAGTAGTTGACACAGATCTAGTTTCCAGATACTAGGTTCTAATTATTCTTAGATGTAAAATATGTCAGAACTCAGATCCACAGATGTAGAAAACAAACTTATGGTTACCAAAGTGGAAAGGTGGAGAAAGGGGTAAATTAGGAGCTTGTCATTGTCGTATACACATGACTATATAAAAAATAGATAACCAACAAGGACCTAGTATAGCACAGGGAGCTATACTCAATGTTTTGTAATAACCTATAAAAGAGTTTGAAAAAGAATAGATTGTGGTGTGTGTATAACAGAATAACGTTGCTGTACCTGAAACTAACATAGCATTATAAATCAACTAAACTTCCAAAAAAAAAAAGAAATATTAAAAAAAAAATTTCTGAACCCTGTTTGCTGTCTCAGGCAGATTTATGGAGAAGTTCTGCTACTTGAGGGTAGCAACATGCAGGAAAAGTATACACGTGGCACCACATGTACATACCCATACATGCATATACTGACATGAGTGTGCATATCCTTACACATATACAGACATATGTGCATGCCCAGGCAGGCACACAGGCATAAACCTGATTCACTTGTGTGCCCACATGCATGGTACGCGTATGGTAGTAATTGACACCTACATGTTTTAAGCATAAGTTAGCTTTAATGAAACAAAACTAGCAACAAAAAATAATGTTACAGTTATTGAAACTTCTTATCATTTGAGATCTGTCTATTCTGAATGTCCGATTGTTTTTCTTTAGAAAGAAAAGTTTGCTGATGCTTCAGAGGAGGCAATCTCTTTTCAGAGAAGTATGCAAGGTACGTCTCACTAACATAAGAGCACTTTAGAGGAGGTCACATCCTCAAGTGGGAGGCAGTCTTAAGCTCAAATAAAGTTCCTGCAGTGCATAGTAACACTACATTCCCTTGGCTTCTTAAAGCCTCAAACTCCAATTAATTTGCTTTATTTTTTTGTGAGCAGTGTGAAATGTATACGGGTGTATTTTCAGTTTATCCCCTTCTACATTATACCTACTGTTAGATGCAAATATGTCTAACACATTGAAATATGTGCACATTGAAAAAAAATAGAAAGGCATCGTCACTTCTCTTACACTATCACCAAGTCAAGCGAGCTGTGTCAGCCTTCAGTCCATGCCTTCAGCCTCCTTTCCTCACCATCCTGAAGTCCCAACATGTTCTCAGTACTGGAAAGAGCCAACATTACCATCCAGACACAGCTTACCTTCCCAAACTGCTGTCACCTCTGCAGCCTAATCATTTCACCCGAAATCTATCCTGCCTTCTAGAAATATACAGTCCAGTTTCCCAGTTGTATTAAAAGACTCACCCCCATCAAATATACCCAAGACACATTGAGTAAGAACAGCAGGTTACAAAATAGTATATACTCCATGGTTCCATTTACACAAACCTATGGGTGCCAGGGGATCTTCCTGACTCAGGGGTTGAACTTTCATTAATTCCATCCCCTTGGCAGATAGATTCTTTATGACTAGCATCACCAGGGAAGCTCATACAAAACTATATGCACATGTATTCAACACTAACCCCCAACATAGGTGTTTGAATGGATCATGTCCATGATATTTCTAGTAATGAACTCTGGGTGGTCAGGTTAACTCCCATTAATTCTTCTTTTTGACCTAAAGCTTGACTCATGTTAAAATGTAGATGTACTTGGGTAAAGTATCATCTTACTTAAGCTTCAGTCATTGGTAGCTCTATTGAGTTTTAAGTGGAAGGAGGCAAGAGATCCCTGGAGAATGGATGTTCAGTGCCTACCTAATCTTCAGATCTGGAGAGACAGAAAATTGCTTGCTTGCTTGCTTCTGTAGGTTCATTATATAGTGGTTTGATTTCTAATGGGATTCTTAAGTATTCCCGTGACCCCAAATCTCAGACTTTTGATTTGATGTGATTATAAGACAATCAAGCTTTAGGTGGCTTATTAACTCTGAGATGTATTAAACTTTTAACTTAATCCCAAATAGAAACTGTAAATAAATTACACCAAAAAGAGGAACAGTTTAACGCACTGTCTTCCGAACTGGAGAAGTTGAGAGAAAATTTAACAGGTAAGAACATGTCTCTGGTTATTATAAACGTTAAATATAATAGGCTTCCTAGGATTTGAGATCGTTTTAGTGTGTGGTTACACGTATCTACTGTTCAAGCATAAAGTCTTTGCTCATTGTGTTCTCTTGTGATGAAATCTTGTTGGAGGTCTGTAAACCTCAGCAAATCCTCTCTGCCTTGCTTTTAAACAAGTCAGAATCCACCACACCTCACCACGCCCAGTGCTGCCCTTCATCCCAGCCAGCCAGCATCTTTAGTCCGAGCTGTAGTAGCAGCTGGCCACCTGGGCTACCCACTTCTGCACTTGCTCCCTTCAGTCTTTTCTTAGCATAGCAGCCAAAGAGATGCTTTCAACTTTCAGTCAGATCATGTCACATCTCTGTTCAAGGTGGCCCAGTGGCACCCATCTCGCTCAGAGTAAAGGCTGTGGTCCTTAACTCCCATCAGGTCCTGTTACCTTTCTGATTTCATCCCATGCTGTTCTTCCCCAGGTTGCTTCCACTGCAGCCGTATCTGCCTCCTTGGTGATGCTCGATTGTGAAGCATGTTCCTGCCTCAGGGCCTTTGCACCTGTTTTTCTTCTGCCTGCATCCCTCTTCCCTCATTTCCCCTAGGGTTTTACTTAAATGTCACTATCTCAGAGAGGCCCTTTCTAAGATTTCACACTCCCCAGCTTCCTTCCTGGCTCCTGTCTCTGCTTGTATTCTTTTCCCCCTCTTAGCACTTAGCACTCTCTAATATATGATTTATTCTCTTTCTTGTTAATTGTCTCTCTTCTTTGCTAGAATATAATTTTTATGAGAACAGGGATTTTTATGTACAGGTATTCCCAGAACAAGTTTTGGCATACAGGATGTAGTTAATACATTGTTGTTGATTATAACACAACAGCTCAATTTTTTTTCTATACATATATATATATATTCAGATATGGAGGCAAAATTTAGAGAGAGAGATGAAAGGGAAGAGCAGCTGATAAAGGCGAAGGAAAAACTGGAAAATGACATTGCAGCAATAATGAAAATGTCTGGAGACAATTCTTCTCAGCTGACAAAAATGAACGACGAACTACGTCTGAAAGAAAGGTATGTATGAGTATTAATAAGAGTGCTGGCTTTGGGTTAGGCTCTCAAGGAAAATCTAGATGGGAGGAGAGCCAAACTCTTCAGGATAGTTATGTTTTAAAAGTTGCCTGTCTCTTGTCCTTTATTGTTTCAGTGTATCCTTGAATCAATTCTTTAACTTTCTAAGGGGAAGGTAGTAGTTTACCAATGGCAATAATGTCTTAAAAAAAATTTTTTTTTAACTTATTAATTCAGCTGTGCTGGGTCTTAATTGTGGCATGTGAACTCTTAATTGTGGCTTGTGGGATCTAGTTCCCTGACCAGGGATCGAACCCAGACCCCCCTGCATTGAGAACATGGAGTCTTAGCCACTAACCACCAGGGAAGTCCCAGACAGTCACATCTTTTACAGGCAGTTAAAAATATTTTTAACCAATTGCAGTGTAACGATAGATAACAATTATGAAGGGCTGACCACATGCCACATGGTATGCTGACCACTTTGTATATTTTTCTGATAATCCCACGAGGTGAGTATATTATTGTTCCCATTTTAAAGAAAAAGAAATCAAGGCATAATGAGGTTAGGCAACTTGCCTGAGGTTTCAAGTCTAGGCAAGTTCTGGTCCCAGCGCCCTCGCTGCCCTTGATCACTACACCATACTTCCTCAGCACTAAAGCTTCTTTCATCTAACTCGCTGTTCTTGTCTTTATTCTGAGGCTCTTGTTGCTTTGATTTGTGTTAATGGCTGCTGTATAAAAATCAAATGTTTATTTTATAAGGCACGTTTTTTAGAAGACACGTTAGCACCATTAGACTTCTGATTCTGAAAGTGTTAACACTGGGCAGCTACGTTAACATCCAGCCATGTGGGGGCTTCCCTGGTGGTCCAGTGGTTAAGACTCTCCCATTAATGCGCCTCCGTTGCAGGGGCACAGGCTCGATCCCTAGTCCGGGACCTAAGATCCCACATGGCGTGAGGTGTGGCCAAAAAATAACAGCAAAAGCTTTCGGCCGAGCACTCCCACACGGTTCAGTGCTGGTGGGTGATGGGCACCTGGGCCTTGGTTGGCTGGCTCTGGCCAGACTTGCCATGAGGTGGTCACAGCTGCCAGATGGTTGTGGCTCAGAGCCTTGGAGAAGTTCCGTTTCCATCAGTGTTTTATCCAGTGTTTCCATCCAAGTTTCCCTCCTCTGATCTATGAGACAGCCTGCTCTCTAGGCTGATGGCCTCCATACCTCTTCATTGGACCACAAGGTTATCTTTAAGCTAGAACTTCAAATTATTTATTGTTATTTTCATATCTGCATTCTGAAGCGGCACCCAAATGAGTCTTGAATATTCTAGTCTGCTAAAATTTGGAAACTTCTAAGTACTTAATACATTTCCTTTTCGCTCATCTCTCTGTATTGATCTACATGCTGTGCTGTGCTCAGTCATGTCTGACTCTTTGCGATCCTGTGGACTGTAGCCCATGTAGTCCATGGGATTCTCTAGACAAGAATACTGGAGTGGGTTGCCATGCCCTCCTCCAGGGGATCTTCCTGACCCAGGGATCAAACCCAGGTCTCTTCCATTAGAGGCGGATTCGTTACCATCTGAGCCGGACATAAAATAATAAATGTTCACACTAAGAGTAGTTGTTACTCTAAGGTATTTATAACCATCACAGTCATTAAAAAGTATTCTTCAGGACAAGTCAAGTTGTTTTTTTTTTCCTAATTCTAGATGTTATTGCTCATAACATTTATCATCATTAAGCCAATTATTATCAATCTTATCTTTTAAAGTATAACTCTAGAATTTAAAGTACTCTTTGGAAAAATCTGACGCTTCGTTTTGAAATTCCTTCTAGAAATGTAGAAGAATTACAGCTGAAACTAACCAAGGCTGATGAAAACGCAAGCCTTCTGCAGAAAAGTATCAGGGAAGTAACTCTCAAAGCCGAACAGAGTCAGAAAGAAGCAGCTAAAAAGCATGAGGAAGAAAAGAAAGAACTGCTGAGGAAACTGTCAGACCTGGTAAGGAGAGAGAGAGTCAGGGGGGCGGGTGGCTGGCAGGACAGCCTTGGCCAGGTGACTTCCTCCTGATGGGGGGTGTCTGCAGGAAAAGAAGATGGAACTAAGCCAGAACGAGTGTCAAGATCTGAAAGCCAGGCACCAGGAAGCCAGTTCCAAGAGCAGAGCCAAGCACGAAGAAGTCCTGCAGAACCTCCACAAGCTGCTACGGGACACAGAGGCGCGGCTGAAGGCCGCGCAGGAGGAGAACCGCGAGCTGCTGCAGAAGCTGGAGGAGCTGGGGAAGCAAGCCGACAGAGCCAGAGTATGTGGTGGGGAGGACTGTGTGCCCCAGTATAGTGAGCTTTGCATCCCGCGTCAAGGTTGTAAGGTGCTTAGAAAGCAGCAGCGCATGGCATGGGTTCAGGGGCCTTCAGAGTGCATGGCAGGAAGGGGAGTGATGTCTCCTGTGGCTTCAGGTGTTTTGTACCAACCGCTCTCCCTTCTCAGGTGGTGGTGGCTACAGGTCTTTCCACCCTGAAGGCACTGTGTAGCCATCACCCCCTACGCTGCTTCACAAAGAGCCTTCTGTTGCCTGAGCTCTGTCCATCTGCTCGTAATAGACTCTCTGTCGCGGAAAAGCATGTCCCTCTAGTCTTGGCTGTCTTGCTGCCCCCTTGCACCAGGGTTAGGAGAGACATCGTGCGGAAAAGCGAGAGGCAGAGGCCACGCGTGAGGCAGGTGGGCAGGGAATGGAGCCCGGTCGGAAGAACAGAGGAAAAAGTCAGAAGGGAGACCTCTGGAGACGGCTTTCATATGTGCCCAGGAAGGCACTGAATGCTTATTAACAAGGAGGTTGGACTGAAGGGCTGTGAGAAAACATCCTACTACTGAGTCGAGTATAACTCAATGCATTGAATGTTATTTTATGGTGTCAGGACCCTGTCAGTGTCCCAATATGTTTTCTGACCCTCTTTACTGCTATTTAAATTGCTCAAAGAAAAGGAAATTATTGTCTTTAATTGTTTTTAATGTGTCAGAGAAATGTTTATATACATGTAGGAGCTGAGTAGAATAAAATACAGAAGAATATATGTAGGACTTAAAACAGATCCCTGATACTGGGAATGACTGGGGCCAGAAGGAGAAGGGGATGACAGAGGATGAGATGGTTGGATGGCATCACCAACTCAATGGACAAGAGTTTGAGCAAGCTCCAGGAGATAGTGAAGGACAGGGAAGCCTGGCGTGCTACAGTTCATGGGGTCACCAAGAGTCAGACATGACTCAGCGACTGAACAACAACAAAACAAATCCCTTTTAAATTAAATGGAACACATCATAATATACATCGTGTGTGAAAGTGAAAGATGCTCATTCGTGTCCTATTCTTTCCGACCCCATGGACTACACAGTCCATGGAATTCTCCAGGCCACAATACTGGAGTGGGTAGCCTTTCCCTTCTCCAGCGGATCTTCCCAACCCAGAGATCAAACCCAGGTCTCCTGCATTGCAGGCGGATTCTTTACCAGCTGAGGTACCAGGGAAGCTACTGCTGCCCATCAAGGCTTTCTCTTTTCCCTGTGAAATATCTCCAGTTTTATGAAACACTTAACACTGGATATAATTTCCAGAATTTTGGACTTTGAGGCTCCCTTTATCTTGGTAGACACCAGTTTTCTAATGTTTTCCTTAAAATACTGTAGCCTGACCAAACCACAGCATTCTAGAGGTTTGTGTAAAGCCCCATTAATTTTATTTATTGTTGTTTTCATAAGGATCATTTGGTTAAAATGCCAGAATTATTTCCCTTCCAAAGTAGTCTGAATATCCGATTTCTGTGAACCTCAGTGTTTGTCAGCAGCAAGGGCTCAGCAGACACTTTTGAGAGCTGATGAAACCTTCAGATGTTTTCCCCAGGAAAATTGATAAACACACTCAACCAGTTTCGGGTGAAATCTCAGGAAGTCCATGGAGCCCACGATGCTCCTGTGTTCCCTAGTTTAATAGCCAGCAAACTATGCCATGCTGTCCAGTACAGTAGGCACTGGACACGTGTGGCCATTTGAATTTAAACTAACTCAAGTTATAAATTCCCCTTCTCAGTCGCACGCGCCACACGTGTGGCTAGTGGCTACCACAATGGACAGTGCAGATCAAATCCTTTTACATCATGGCAGAAAGTTCTGGGCAGCGCTGGTAGGGACACTGTGGTCAATTTATTTTATAAACCAATACATGTTTTTAAAAGCCCATTTATTTTGGTCATCAAAGCCTAGCAAATCAGTCTGCATTTTTTGTAAGTTATATGTATCACTGAGACTAAATCAGTCTCAGGCCAGGTTCTTCAGTAAGTAAGGGTCTGTAAGTTAGTTTGAAAGGCAACAGTTTATAACACCTCCTCCCTTTTCCCTTTTTTGGTTAAAATATACTCACTTTTTGTAGTCCTTTGGATTGTGTTTTTAAAAATTCTTCTATGAATCCCTCCTACGATAGAAATTACTGGATAATTGGGAATGACAGGAAAAGAATCCCATGCCCTGATGTCAAACTACTGTTTGTATCTTCTAGTTAACTGTCAGGAGTACTTCAGAGGTTGTTTCAAAGAGGAACCAATAGAGTTATCAAGGTTTTGCAAAGCTGCAGTTGCTTTGCGTTATCCTTTTATGAACTCTGTTCATCCAGTTTCTTTCCCCTGTTATCCAGATAGTTTCTAAGACATTTACCGTAAACGTTTTTTTAACTTCTATGACTTAGGTTATATTAAGTTACTTGGGCTTGCATTTGTCTGCTTGATTTCATTTTGTTTCCATTCTTTCCATCTTTTGTCTCTATAGTCGCTAACTTACTTATTAACATCAGCCAAAAGAGAAATTGAACTAATGTCAGAAGAGCTGAGGGGTCTGAAATCAGAGAAGCAGCTTCTTGCCCAGGAGGGGAATGCTTTAAAGTTAGAAAAAGGTTCACTTCTGTCCAAACTTGTAGAGTTGGAGGCCAAAATAACTTTACTTCAGGAGGACCAACAGAAGCTCTGGTCAGTAAATGAAACTCTTAATTTAGAAAAGGAGAAAGTCTGGGAAGAAAAGCAAGACACTGAAAAGCTTTATCAGCAGGAACAACTCGATAGAGCAGCTTTGGCTGTGGAGAGAGAGAAATTACTGAAAGAGATCAATATCGCACAGGAGGAACTCTTGAAGATAAATACAGAAAACGAGTCTTTGCAGGCTTCCAAAGCAAGCTTGCAGGCACTCACAGAGGAACTGCAGTTCACCAAAGATATTCTAATGGCTGAGTCTCAGAAGTATCAGGAAGAAAAAGATCGCCTGGAGAATCATATCAAGAAGCTGGTCACTGAAAACCTCGCATTGGCTAAAGATAAAGATGAAATTATTCAGAAGCTTCAGAGCTCCTATGAGGAGCTGGTCAAAGATCAGAAGAGCTTGGTGCAGGAGATTGAGGATCTCACAATAGAGAAAAAGTCAACTTTGGAGAAACAGTCAGGTCTTGACAACATGTGTATAGCCCTAAAGGTCGAAAGAGATCGTCTTCTTCAGGGCAGCAAAGACCTGCAGTTCGAGAAGGACATGCTGCTTCAAGATCAGGAAAAGCTGAACGCCAGTCTGGAGACTGCCCTCCAGGTCAAACATCTACTCAGCACGGAAGCCGGTGAGCTCCGCACACAGCTGGAGGAGGCCAGCAAGGCCCTGAGGAAGGCTGAGCTGGAGATTCTGCAATTGCAGGCCACGAACATGAGCCTCACAAACCTGCTGGAAGAAATTAAGACCAGCCGGGAGATCACAGACTCCGAGTGCATCCAGCTTCTGCACGAAAAAGAGACCTTAACCTCATCCGAGAGAAGGCTCTTGGCTGAGAAAGAAGAACTGCTAAATGAAAATAGGCTCATCACCGAAAAACTCAGCAGATATTCGGAAGAGTCCACCCACATCGAGATGAACCTGAATGAGAAGATCACGTACCTCACTTCTGAGAAGGAGCTGGTTTGTCAGAAAATCACCAAGCTCAAGAAGCAGCAGGATAACCTCTTGAAAGAAAAATCGGTACTGGAGATGCAGAATGGGGATTTACTGGTAGAAAGAGAGAAGTCCATGAAGGCCATGGAAGACCTTAAAAAGAAATATGATCAAGAGGCAGCCAACAGAAGAATCGTTGTGCACGAGAAGATGAAACTGCTCAGCAATCTTGATGCTCTGAAGAAAGAGCTTCAAGAGAGAGAAAAGGAAAACCAAGAGCTCACAGCCACCAAGTGCGATCTCTCGCTGATGCTAAAAGAGGCCCAAAACGCCAAAAAGATGCTAGAAAAAGAACACACTGACGTATTGCAAGACAAAGAGAGTTTAAGTGCTGAACTCAAGGCCTGCTGTTCTGAAAAGAACATCTTGTTAAGGGACGGGTTGAATCTGCAAGAAGAATGTCAGAAGTTAAACGAGAAGGTCCACACAATGCAACAGTCCCTCGTGCTGGAGAAAGAAGCCAGGACGCAGGACAAAGAGGCCTCCTTGTACGAGAGCAACAAACTCCACGGGAGGGTGGCGCTTCTGGAACAGGAGGTGGAGAAGCTGAGAACCTGTACCCAGGAGCTCCAGTCTGAAAACTACACGCTCGTGCAAGACAAGACCAACTCGGAGCAGAAAGTGGCTGACATCATCAAGGAGAAGGAACTCCTGAGTGCAGAGACGGCGCGTCTGGCCGCCAACATAGAGACTCTGAAGAGTGACTTTGCTGCCTTGTCCAAGTCCAAGTTGGAACTGCAGGAACTGCATGGCTATCTCACCAAGATGCTGGACGACCTGCAGCTGAACCACGAGGTGACCCTGGCCGAGCAGGCCAAGGCGACGCAGGACAACAGAAACCTCCTGGCCGAGAAAAGAGAGATGATGCTGAAAAAGGACGAGCTCCTGAAGGAGAAGGAGAAGCTGGCCGAAAGCTACTTCCTCCTCCAGAAAGAGATCAGCCAGCTGGCCAAAACCAACAGCCACATCTCAGCCAACCTCCTGGAGTCTCAAAATGAAAACCGTATTTTGAGGAAAGACAAGAGCAAGCTCACTCTAAAAATCAGAGAGCTCGAGACTCTGCAGTCCTTTACGGTAAAGTGGGAGGTTCAGGGATTGGGCCCCTGGCCTTAACCCTGTTCACTAACCCTGTAGGGGCTTAGGGAACGTGCCTTCATTTCCAAAGAAGGAAACGCACCCCATTTAATCACTTGGTGAGGTATCTCAAGCTGTTTGTTACCACCTGAAAGGGCAAGTGTTTACCAAATGTCTAATTGCTGTCATCTCTCTCCATTAGAAAAGATTGCAAACTGTGAATAAAAGGATAGATGTTTTTTAATTTAGGGAGAATTTTTCTGAGAAAGGCAACCATAGTTCTTAAAGGCTTAAGAACAATGGTAAAATGGGCACATGTTAAAACTTAGTATCTTCTATGTGGCTTTAATTGTTTCATAAATCTTCCCTCCAGTTACTGGGAAGGTATAAGGGCAGAATTCTCAGCAGCTGGATTTTAATGCCTTAAAAGATTTTAATTCACTTCTGTGATTTTATTTTCAATACTGTATCAACTAAGGATTCGTTTCCATGTGTATATTATCTTTTTTATTCACAGCCATGCTTGTGTTCATTGCCTACAGCTTCTCATAGACTTGGTCATTCAGTGCTTCTCATGAAACACTTGAGCCTTAAACACTGTAACTGCCCAAATAATTTCCATTTTTGTTTGAAAAGTTTCCAACCGAAATTCCAAGTGATTTCAAAAGCCCCAAATTCGGGATAGCAAGAAGAGTATTTTAAACTTCTAACAGTAAATATGATTAAGAGAAAACATTTGACCACAGAAGGAGGTAAGCCTTTCTTCTCAGTGAACATTTCTCTCAAACATAAGTCAGAGTGATGAGCACCATTGTCAGTGGAACTCAGAACTTAGAAGGCGTAGGTTTATAGGGATCTGAAAATACGTAAATTGCATATTTCAGTTTGGCTTGTTGAAAAATGGCACAGAAAGTGTCTATAACTTTGTTCTGCTTGTTCGTCTTGATCTGTCTGTCTTGGCATGGGGTTGGTTACTGGCTCACCATCTCCGTGTGATCCCCTTCACCACACAGATCCTGAGCCTCGTGGCCTAAGCGTTAGTCACCCTCTCCCAGGTTGGTAAGGGGTGCCCGCTTTTCTCACACTGCTTTCTCACACTTAGGCCGCTCAAACCGCTGAAGATGCCATGCAGATAATGGAACAGATGACCAAAGAGAAAACCGAAACACTGGCCTCCTTGGAAGATTCCAAGCAAACAAATGAAAAACTGCAGAATGAAGTAATCAGATTTAAATGGCTTTTTGTACAAAGGACAGCCTATCGACTTCGTGGAATTCTTGATGACTAACTCAGGATGGTTTATTTACTTATTTTTTTTGAAGTATGGCCTTACACAGGTTTGATCTATGTTAGTGGAGTCGCATGTACACCAGGACGATGATCCTATGAAATAAAGTGTATTACTTCATTACCTATTTAGTAAGATCAACCTTTAAAAAAGGAGGGGAAAGCCCTGGTAGTGTGGGTTTCTGCGATAGTTGTTTACTGACAGAACTACTGAGAGGAGGTACCAATGGCATTCTCTAGCTTTTGTGTTTTTTGTCTTAAATCACGGGCATTTTTTTTTCTCCCAACTGCCTCCCAACTTTGAGCCACCGGATTCCATCCCTCAGCCCTGAGTTTGACATAGGCCTTTTTCTTGGCCTATTTCAGTACTGCCTCCCTTATATCTCATTTTGAATCAGTCACTTCTGGGTCTCAGACAGATTTGTGGCGTCAGGGTAATTTTGATTCTGTCCAAAAGTAGCATTTCTCATCCTTGCACCTCTCTTTTGATGCCTGCCCACCCCCCTCCCCATACCCCATACCAGCCCTTTCTTTCTTTGGAAAGCTGTTACGTAAATCCAAAGCAGATTGCTTCGCCAAAATAGTTATGTGAAGTTCTACAGAACTTCAGATGCTTTTTAAAGTGACAGTCAGGTGAGATGTTAAGAAGTTAAAGCCAGGGAAGATCCAGACAGGTACATGAATAGCTGTCGTAAAGATCAGGTCTCTTCATGATAGCAGGGCAAGGAATGAAATCCATAAAGGCATAAACATTTTGAAATAATTAGACGGGAAATAAAACTTGATGTAGAAAAGAGTACATTTATGATTGAGTTGACAGTCCTAAGAGAACAAGACTTAAGCTGAAAACATAAAAGCATTAAAAATTATAGATAGTAATCGATTGGAAGCTAAAGTAAATAAGATTTTAAGGAATGTCCCTAACCTTTGAAGGTAGATTCAGGAAGAATCCCGTGTTTCTATAACTTACCCCTTGGTGTCTCGTTACAGCCAGAATACAGACTGGATGAATCATTTTCTGGTCTCACTGAACATTCCATGAATCTGGAATGTTAGGGAGCATTAAAAGGAAGATGGTGGTGTTAAAATTTGCAGGACACTTTCCAGGGCTCCTGACTTCCAGGGGTCCTGACAGGTAGCATGTGGTAAGACAAAATGATACGAGTCCTAGAAAGCCAGCATGGCACCAGGAGCACACATGTGTGATGGGTCACCCATGACAAGCTCCCCGTCCTTGGGGGCTGCGTACCTAGAACTCCAGCCACCTGCCAGAGCCTGAGGTTGGTCATGTCCCCACTAATTCCAGTAATGTGTCTGCTTTTCCCACCAGAGGCCAGGCTGTAGGCTGGCCACATCCCACGTGGGCGGGTGATGGGACTGAATGTGAGTGAGTGCTTTTCAGTCTCGCTATGTGGTCTTTCCGTTTTCAGACTGAAGTTCAGGTGAATAATTAAATCTTTCCCATCTACAAATATCCCAGGAATTTTTATAATGAGGATTATATAAATTGAAATTTGGCACTGACATTGAAAAATATCATATCGTAAATTACTAGTCTTGCGGAAAGAAAGGAATGTGTTTTCATTACAAAGAATTAGTCCTTGATGTCATGCCTTTGCAGTTTATTTCTAATGTTTTTATTTTCTAATGCATGTTTTAAGATGCACCGTACATGAATAGCAAGCTCAATGATAAATTTTAGGAATTGTATAAAAGTGAAAGAGACCTTTTGCTTTATATTGCAATTTAGTTTGACCTTTTGGCCAGGTGTACAGGGAATGTCTGACTTAACCTATGGGGGAGGCTGCAGTTTATAATAGACTTGATCATTTGTAATCTCTTTACCCAGGTGATCTTTTTTTTATTTGTTTTTTTTTTGCAAAGGATTTTAATTTCACCTGTCTAATGCACATTTTCATGAATGATTTGTCTATCCACTCATGTGATTGGAAAATGAGATAATTTCATTAAGTTTTTTTCTCTTGGTCTTTAAGTTGGATACACTTAAAGAAAACAACTTGAAAAACGTGGAAGAGCTGAACAAATCAAAAGAGCTTCTGACGGTAGAGAACCAAAAAATAGAAGAATTCAAGAAAGAAATGTAAGTTTACCTGTTATGAAAGAAATTATGGAACTTACTTAAAATTGCAAAAGTAGAAACAGTGCTAGTTACTTTTTTCAAGTACTCGACAAGTGTATAAAAAGTCAAAGTAATAGTCTCTGTCCAGGCCCTGCTAAATGCCATTGCAACCGTTGAGAATTCACCCCTATAACCACTGTGAAGTTGGAACTATAGCTCAGTTACAGGGTCAAAATGAAATATGTGCTGGCTGGTGAGTTACAACACTTGGAATTCAAATGTGACTTGATAAAACCTTTTGCAAATACAAGGGGAAGTAGAACTTTTTCAGGTAGTATGTTTATATGTATGTGGAATCTAGAAAAATGGTAGATGAACCTATTTGCAAGGGCAGGAATAGAAACAGAACAGACACATGGACATGGAAGAGGAAGGTGGGACAAACTGGGAGATTGGGACTGACTTATACACACTACCATGTGTGAAACAGATAGCTAGTGGGAAGCTGCTGTATAGTACAGGGAGCTCAGCTTGGTGCTCTATGATGGCCTAGAGGAGTGGGATGGGGGTCAGGTGGGAGGGAAGCTCAAAAGGAAGGGATATGTGTATAAATCATATATATATGATTCATGTTGTTGTACAGCAGAAACTAATACAACATTATAAAGCAACTATACCCCAATAATAACATTTAAGAAAAATAGTATGCTTATGTGGTAGCAATTTCAACATTAGGAAACATCAGACCCTCTATTAATTAATCCCTTAAAATTCTTTCAATAGGGGGTGGGGGAAAGATACACTTTGAAGAGTATCAAATAGTCTTGATTTTAAGAGTAATCTAATCTTCTGGCATGGACGTTAAATGAGCAGAACTTTGAAAGCCTCTTTCTAATCCAAGTTTACTCATGAGTCTGCTGCCTGTATTTTAGGCAGACAGGCTGCCCATGTTTCCTTTGTCAATACCGCCTTTCGAGTTTGGTTCTTATAACCACTGCAGATGGTTATTTATCTGGCGCTGTAAGTGATAGTTACAGAGTAGATTTCATTTTGCTTATCTGTTCTGAGAACTACTCTGTATCAACTGTGTGAACCGAACATTTAAAGCCAGTTAATCTGGTGAACGTTTGAGTAAGCCCCTTCTGCTAGGTACAGTTGAGCTAGGAAAGATCCAAAAATGAATTGTATGTGGACTCTGCCCTTCAAGGGTTTGTATTAATTATTTCCAGTTCTGATCAAACAAATAGATGAGATTCAAACAGAGACAAAAACATCAATTCCAAACTCCTCTTTCCAAGTTGCCATCCTCAGTACTACTTGTTGATCAAGCTTGGGTTAAATTAGTATATTATCTCTAGTTCTTCTGTGAGTTCCTAAAATCCTCCTAGAAGAGTTCTTCTCTGGGCTACTTACCTGAGATGGACAGCTCACAACGCTGACAGTGGATCCTTTCGTCCAGCCTTAGTTTTAATGATATTTCTCTAGACGGTATTTAAACAGCTCCCAACGGTTCCATTTACACCGATGTATATGTGTAGAGTTGTGGTGGCCACTGGGAGAGGCTTGACTCTCCTGGTCTGCCAAGGCTAAACAGCATAAATGGAAGCCGCCATTGCTTTTTCTATGATGGGGGAAAAAAATTCAAAGCTGTTGAGATGGGGGAGGTTCAGCTACAGTTACGGATCTGCCCCCGCCCCGTGACACAGTAGCTCTGCTGGCCTGAGGGTCTGGAGCACTACATTGACTTCAGCTCATTTGTGTCACACAGGCATCTGGTGAGGGAGGATCTGAGCATCAGGAGAAGATTCCCTCACCAACCTCCCTCTGCCATAATCCCACCTCTGAGCTCCCTGGGCTGCACTAGGTAATGGAGGGGCAGGGCCAGAGCGGACGTATCAGAGAGCCCCAGGGAGTCAGATAAAATCCCCCTGTCCTGCAGCACCATGCAGGAGCCTACTGTAAGGGTCGCCACACTGGTGTAGAGTTTTTGTGTCCCCGTCCTCACTCAAGTCTTTCTGTTCTGTCTCCACCCCTAGTCAGCATGGGGTGGTCTCACTCCTTCCAAGAGAGCAGCTTACTCTGTGTGCCCCTCTTTGAAAGACCCCATTGAATAACAGAAGCTGAGCCTGCGCCTGTAGGCCCACGGGAGCAAAAACCCCTGGGCCGTACTGCCGCCCACCTCACCTAGGCCTGCCTTCCTCCCAGGGCTGGGTCCCTGTGTCTCCCTTCCCCAAGGGGAGTAGTTCATGCGAGGAGGGGCTGCTACTGATAGTCCGCCGTTTTTCCCGGCTCACCAGGGCTACGAGAACCTTGCCTCGTGTCAGTAGCTTGGCACAGCATGGCCAGGACTCAGAGCGGGACACGGGCAGCGGGAGACACAGTGGTGACGTTCGTGAGAAGCCGCGGGAGGGAGGTGTGAGGAGTGGGTTGAAAGCACCCCCCGCAAACACACCCCCAGTGACTCATTGTTCCCTGCCTGAGACTTGGCCACATTTCAGGGACCAGCTGATATAAATGTACTGTGTCATGAGAACAGTGCTGCTCAAAAAGAGACCCGCAGTCATTTCACTGTGCTCTGAGCTAGAGAAGGGGCAGCTTTTTGTGTTTTGTGACCACATACCTGGGATCTTCATGGCTGCCGGAGCTTTTCAGATATTTCTCATTACCTGCCAGGACTGGAGTTCCTGGAGGAAAAGGGACACCTCTGCAAACCCACGAGTTCTAATGGGAACTAGCCGTAAGGATCTTGCCCTTGGGCCTGGAAACTCAGCCAGCCCTTGCAACTAAACGTTCCTTTTCCTCTATGCCATTTCCTAAACTGGTTTTAGGAAAACTCTTGATTTTGGCTAGCCAGATCCTATTTTTAGTTGGAAAGAGAACAAAATTGTGTATCTCTGGTGTGTAATTTTTGACTCTGAGGGAAAATGATATAAGCAATCTAATTTTTGCCTTTAATTACTCACCTGGCTCAGTAGTAAAACTAGAATATACTAGGACTTCCCTGGTGGTCCAGTGGCTAAGACTAGGCCCTCAATGCATGGGGCCCAGGTTCAACTCCTAGCCAAGGAACTAAATCCCACATGCCACAACTAAGACCTGGTATAACCAAATAAATAAATATTTTTAAAAAGTAGAATATGTTTAGCATGGTAATTATTAAATTTATGATAGATTCCTCAGTAGAATGTTTGCAAGTCAGTATCAGCAGGGTTTACTTTGCATCTCAGTTTTAAAACAGTGAGTCTTTTGTTTTGCAAGATATTGTTATATATATAGGGGAAAAAAAGCAACTTATAAAATTGTGAAAAATATATTTGTAGGTATTTTCAGAATTATTCCTTAGAGTACGTCCAGGAGTTGGGCTGTAGGAGCCTCCTCCATCTATGAAATGTACATATCTCCTCTGGTCTAAAGAAAAGTTGAAAAGTGTTTCTATATTCAGATCACAACTGAGGTCTGTCTCCCAGTTCTACCTCTAGTTCTCTTGATTCTACAATTTACCTGGGGCAAATCTTTTCACTTCTCTGAGCTACAATTTTGTCATCTTTAAAATATAAATAATAACGTGAGCCTCCTTGGGCTTTGAGGATGAAATGAGAAAATATACATGAGATCATACTGTAGATTTTAAAACATTGAATATATATCATTTGTACAAATCTTAAGGCATCTTGATATTTCCTGACTCCTTGTTTTAATTTTCCTTACTGGGAGCTCTTAATGGAAACCAAGGTTTTAAAATTTTTTTAAAGGATGAAAATCTATAAGAGAGAAAGAACAGGATCAAGAACTTACCACTGACAGGCCACACAAATGCTGAGACCAAATAGCTCCTAATGAAGGTTTTGACCACTTGGGAATAACAGGTTTGGCTTATGATGATTTCATCATAAGTAAAATCCTCGAATTTATCAAGAATTGATAGACTTTAGCCAGAAGATAAACTTTACTTGTAGTGTGTGTATGTGTGTGTGTGTGTGTGTGTGTGTGTGTGTGTGTGTGTGTATGTGTTGATCCATAATTGAAATCAAGCCTCCCAGCTTTTGAGTCTAAAATTCCTTCTTAGTTTTTCTTCACTTGCTAAATAAACATCTCTGTCAGATGCCAAATTTAATGTGCTAAGAGAATTTTCATGTCGACATATTCCCCTATATCTTCACAAGGTCAGCCCTATAGGTATGTTACAGGTACATGGAGAATTAAAAATCAGGAAAACTGCAGGTACCAAGTACTGCCACCCATTAGACAACTGAGGTTAAAAATAGACGTGTTCATGCATCAGCAGATGGAATCATACCCAGATGACTTGATTCAGAATTCAGCCACGTATGACAGCTCACTAAATGGAGTGTGGCCAGCCCAGACTTAAAATTCATAATTGCATCAAAACCACCTTCTATGGTTTAAAACTAAAATCCAACAATCCAATAAACTATTTTGAATATCCACATGTAAAGGATAATTTGGGATGTATATTTTTAGTCAAGTTTAATAATGGGAAGAGGTTTAATACATGTGTTTACCCTGTTCACATTTTATATGCTGATATTCATGATATGTATGGTCAGCAAGCTGTATTTTTATTTGCTTCTTTTAATTACAAGTCAACAGTATGGAAAGAATACAATTAAAATTAAACACTTGTTCTGTAATTAGAAAACTACATTTCCTTTGGTCATTTCACCTTTAGTCATCCTGAAAATATACCCAGATTCACAGCAACACTTGATTCTGATAAATGCTAGCAAATGGAACTATCAGCTTTATATTTCTTCCTTAAAAAAAAAAAAAAAAAAAGATTTGTACAGTTAGAGCAGAATACTGTGGCAACAATGGAAATCACTATCAACGTAGTGAATTTAATTTTCTAATGGAAACAAAGGGAATACCGGCCATTTCATCTGTCATTTATTTTAGAGAGTAACATTGCTTTTTTGTGTGGGAAGTATTTAGAAGTGGGGTAAGTGTGGGTGGTGACAGAGTAGATGTAGTGTTGATTAGGTTTGGAAAAAAAAAAATGTAATAATTGCAGGCAGCAGTCCTCCCCCTGAGAGGTTAAAGCCGTTTGGCCCCTCCTGCAGGTAGACAATCCTGCCTCCTGTTATTACAGATCCTATCAGGCACGTGACCCAGATATATTTTCCCCAGTGCTGTGGAGTTGGTCCTCTCCCACAGTTTCCTTGCCTGTCTTGTTTCTATGGTAACCCCACACTCGCTGTCCTTGCAGAGAAACCCTAAAGCAGGCAGCAGCTCAGAAGTCCCAGCAGCTCTCAGCGCTGCAAGAAGAGAACGTGAAACTTAACGAGGAGCTGGGGAGGAGCAGGGACGAAGTCACCAGTCACCAAAAGGTCAGTGGGCGTCCGTTGGGGTGGGCACCCCCGGCCCTGCCAGGCCAGCATCTGCTGCTGCCTTGGGCAGGGCTCGTGGAGGCTCCTCGGAGACTGTGCTTGATGTGGTTGGGTCATTCCAGTGGAATCTCAAGTCACCTATGTTTTATGTCCCCTCATTTTCAAGCATGCTGCTGTAGCACTTGGGTAGGAGTGAGCTGACAGGTCCTTTTAAAAAAAAAAAACCACCGGGAATTTGCAAGCAAGGAGAAAATAAGATTTTTTATCAGATGATCTTATGGCAATGCATTTAAATGGAAAGGGACAGTATGTTTTGCCTCTTGCTTTGGTTTCAGTTTTGTTTTTTTTCTCTAAGATTTTTTTTTTCTTTCGTCAAAATTGATTTTAAGAAGAAGGTTCCAAGAATACAGATTTGGTGTGAAGGTTGGAAGCTGTTTTTAAATAGAACTCTGCTTTTCTTTTAAGTAAAAAACAACGTTTAAATAGCTCCTAAGGGATCTATGTATACCTGTGCACTGATGCATTGGTTTATGAAATGTGTGTTATACCTGGAATGAACTAGAAGCTAACCACAACCCACTTGTTTCCCTATTTAAATTATAAAGGTTTCTGATAAGTTCATTAAACAGTGAAGCAAAACTGATTTTAAAGAATGCCCTATTCTTTTTTTTTAATTCTTGAATCAAAATGCTGGACTGTTAGCCACATCTGGCCTCAGAACAGAAACTCAAAAAAAAAAAAAAGACATTTTAAAGAGGATTTTACCACGTGGTCATTATTCTTTGCTTTGCATGTCAAGGGGAACTTTTTTTTTCCCCAAGCATACTTTGCAAACATTAATTCTCATTTGGATGGAGTATTCTGGAGTAATTTGTACTGACTGTCCATTGATATGGCGTCATTTGTGGTGAAAGCACTCTTTGGAGAGTTGATTTCAGACTTGTAAGTCTTCATTAGAGCTCTCCACAATGACCCTCCTTCGTGGGAGAAATGGCCCACCTCTCCAGACTCCAGGATGACAAGTGACGCTCTTGGTGACTATAACTCACACTCAATGGCTCTTACCTTACTGTGAGACAGGCACAAATACCTGACAGCTGTCCTCCCCATCTTCACAGTACTTCCCATGAACCGGTACTGTCACCACTCCCATGTGTTAAAGAGGAAACGGAAGCACCAGAAGGGAGTCACGTGCTCAACCTCTTTCAGCCGGTAGTGTCGGAGACGCGTGTCAGATTCTGACTTGGGTCAGGGAAATAATCAGAGTGGGTTGACTTAAACGGGGTCACTGCACTCTGCTTTGGTCAGTATGTGAGAGAGTAGGGTTCATGAAAAACAGAAGCCCTTGGACCGGACAAGGTTCTTTTCCTGGCTCAAACCAGTGTGTGAAACACTGGGCACCTCTGACATCAGCGTGTCTGTAAGGACTTGCAAGGGAAGGATCTCAGCCAAGTGCTGAGTCTGTTTGTCTCCTTTTGTCTCATCTCACGGAACATCTTTGGTGGAGAGCGTGGATCCCACCAGTGGGAGGAACGCAAAGAGGTCAGCTTCTCGTCTTATGTTGTGACCTTGACTGGACCGTTGTTACGTCTCTCTTGTCTGTCACTCAGAACCGGCAAGACTTAGGAGGGACGCCTCACAGTTCCTCAGGCAGAGGTTTTCAGGGCTCCTCTCCATCTGCCAGCTCTTCCTCTTTTGCCTTGGGATTCAAATTTACCTTCCTTTTGAAAAGGTTTTGTGTCTAAAAATTTGAAACTTGGAGACTTTGAAGAGTGTTAGGAAACAGCACCTGCAAGCAGCAGCTGGGGCAGTGACTTCCGTTTAAACAGGGGATGGTTTTGTCCTTTGGGTTTTACTCTGGAGAGAGAGGCAGGCGGCTGGGAACCAAACCATGACAGGCTGTGACACGCGAGACTGTTCTTGGTGAGCACTGAGGAAGACTGCAGATAACACTTCACTTGATGTGCATACGTCTCAAAAGAGTGGAGAGAATCTCCCCATTGAAAGTAACTTAGAAGCAACCTTAGGCTAAAGAAGATTGACTCATTCATCGGCTCTTATTACTCTTACTACATAATCTCCAAGAGTCCAGAGATCTAGGCTCCAGCAGTCTACACAAGCCGCTTACTTGTGTAAAATGACGAATTTCCACTTCGTTGCTTGCTATGGTTGAGCCAAACTATCCATCAGCTTTGTTCAGAAATATACTACAGAGTTGGGCAGAAACCCTATTTCAGAAGAAGAACTGAGGCGGTGGGGACTTCCTGGTGGTCAGTGGTTAAGATTCCATATTCCCAATGCAGGGGGCCTGGGTTCGATCCCTGGTCAGGGAACTAGATCCTGCATGCTGCAACTGAGACCTAGCGCAGCCAGATAAATTAAAAAAAAAAAAGAATTTTAATTGTGCTGTAGGACTATCCAGCATTTCATGCTAAAGTGAAGGCAGTAAAGACTGAATGTGGGACAGATAAACACTGACCTGGACCTGAGTTCCTTCCTGTTCCCTTTGCTCAGCGGCGCCACAATTCGCTGACTGTGTTTCAATCACTGAGCAGATTGCTCTGCCATTGTTTCATAGAATCTTCATACCTGCAATAGTGAGGTTACATTATAGGAAGGAAGCTGAGGCTCAAACATGAAGCAATTCACCAAGGACACACAGCCAGGCAGCGGAGGAGCCAAGATCAGAACTCATGTCTGACTAACTCGTAAGTCCATTGGCCTGCTACTATCCTTTGCTGAGAATAAAACTTATTTCTTTGTACTTCATTAAGTGTTAAGATTAAAAGAAAAAAAGAAAAACCCTCTGAACTAGGAATGGAGTAGGTGGGGTCAAATAGTACTATAAAAATGCACTTTCAATCCTACCATTACTTTTTCTTTCTGCCTCAAATACTTATTTTGCTCAGAAAACCCAAGGGATCCCAGAATCCGTTCTGTATCTTAAGGCTCTCACTGGGAATATTGGCCAAGGGTTTTGATTTCCTCAAGAAGCCATTCGTGACGAGAACTATTTCATTTCCTGTGTGTTATTTGGTAGTGAGATTTGTTGCAATAAAGGAATCCCTGTGTCCCTGTGACAGTGGTTTTGTAGAATGTCCTCTCCTTTTGTTGTCTTAAAAGCTGATATAGGAAGCTCTGAAATAACAAGGGCTAACAGAGAGCAGGACTGGCTGATGGAAGGTAGAGAGATGATCCACTCTGTCCTTCATTAGAACCCACATCTGCCTTGATTGACACGTGGGCGCCATGTTCCCCCCTGGAAGAAGTGTTGGAACAGTTGGCAGGCTCACCTGCTCTGGCTCGTAGCCCTTGAGAACCCAGCTGACCAAGCCAGAAGCAGAACCCACATGTGAGCATTTTTTGTGGTCTGCTGCATCAGACATTGTCCCTTCCAGTGAAAAATGGGTCTCTTAAGTCCCCTTTCCCAAGCAGGATTTTCATTTTAAGAGGGGAGGGGAGTGATAACCAAGATCAGTTAGGGTTGTGAGAGGCGGAAGTGTTGGCATTAGCTGGCATCACCTGTAACAGAGATCCTTACAAAATGTCACAGAGTGCCTCCTCTTTTCAAAGAGGCTATGTTAGATTGGACATATGGAATTGCTGTTGTTTTGCAATTTCATATGACTCAACCGACTAGATAACGTAATTTACCCTTTCTTACGACGGACGGTTCTGAGGATTGTCATTATAATTGCTGTGGACGGTTTGCTCTCACATTATTTCCCGCCTGATGGCCGACTGGTTTCATGCTGCTTCGGGTTTTGGGTGTGTGCACGTGTCCAAGTACACACTGCATAAATGTACTGTTTTCAGTTTACAGAGTGCAACTCAGTCGCACTTAGTTCATTTGCAGCGCTGTGTGACCATCACCTCTATCTAGAACATCATCACCGGCGCCCCCCTCCAAAGAAAACTCCACGTAAGCAGCCACTCCCCATTCCTCCATCCTCCCAGCCCTGCCAACCATGAATCCATTTTTAATCCCTGCATATTTGCTTATTCTGGACATTTCACATAAGTGGCAATAGACAGTGTGTATCCATTTGCATCTGGCTTCTTTCACTGAGCATAGCGTATTGAGGCGCATCCATGCTGTAGCCTGTGTCGGGACTTCATTTCTTTTCGTGGCCGAGTTGTATTTTACTAGAGGGATAGACCGCATTTTGTTTGTTTGCTTCGGGTGTCTTAGGCTCCTCCTCCGTTCAGACTGCCTCGCATCCCTCCTGAAGCCTCCATCCGTGACAGGAGCTGCTACCTCTCGTTGCCCCTTCGGGTCTTCTGCGGGTTTTCCTAAAATCAGGGCTCAGCCTAGCCACACTGTTGACACTCGCAGCCCTATCTTCTCCTCATCTTTACTTCCAGACTGAATAGTCTGTTTTCTGCCCTGTTTCTCACCTCCCCCCCTTTTCCCCGCCCCCTCCAGTCTGCTTTCTGCCGTTCCCAGTGCACTCTGGCGTGAAGGATGGCTTCTCTGTGGTGTCTGCACACTGGGATGGCTCCTTCCGCCCTCTGTGGACGTTCTGACTCTCTTCCTCCAGCTTCCTCCACACCGTTTGCTCATGTTTCTCTTGCCTCTCCCACCACACCGCATCACTTGCTATTTGTGTGTCTGCTTTTCCAGGTCCTCTTCCTCGTCCCCCACTCGGTGCACTTGGCCTCGCTGCTGGTCGTCATCTCTGCTCTCCAGGTGGCCTCTGCCTTCCCTGGTTTGGGTCACAGTCTCTTTCTTGGCTCTCTGTGTGTGACACTCGGAACTCAGGCTCTCTCCCCACCCAGCGCTGAGACAGTAGGACTCCTAGAGCAAGACATGCAGGTTGAGTGAATGAAGGAGTCAACGGGTGATGAAATAAGTTTCTCATCTTCAGCCAGGCCCTTTGGTCCTGTTTTGCAGAAGACGATGCAGACTGTGAGACTTGCCCCTTCCACTTCTCTCACACGAGTCCACTCACTTCCAGTCTCCTGACTTTGTTGCAGAGAGCTCATGGAAATCCAGCCACAACATAAGCGGGCCATGCGCCCCGTGTGGATGGTAGATTCGTACAGTGGATTCAGGCAGGGTCATGTGGTTTCAGGATTAAGGAAACCATGCAGTGCATTATTTCTTTTCATAGAGAAAATACTAAAAATAATCCAAGTGATGTGAGTTCTTCTATAGAGGCAGTCACCTTAGGGAGTCAGTTTTGGAATGTCTGATTTATCATTCCCAAACTGCACGTGTTTTCTCCCCGCAGGAGGGCTGCAGAGACACTGAACTGTCACTATGGGAACAGTGCTGATTTTTTCCCCCTGGTTATTCGCAAAATGAGGTCGCAGTTGGCTTATGGAAACGGGACAGGTATTAGATGACTCAGTCACGGTGTTTCATCAACAGCTCTTCCTCCTAGAGGATATGACAGATGCAGTAAACAAAAGACTAGGGGCTATCGTCTCAACTGATCCATGAATAATTACCTGCCTTTTACATAAGCCTGCATTCCCAGACCTGAATGTTTAGGAAGGAAGCACTATTTTTAGCTTGTCATGTTTCATTTTGGAAAAGTAGTGATCATCAGCCATCAAATTTTAATCTGGGCTGAAGTGGGGGTGCTCATGGGCAAGTAGGGCGTGAGTAAAGGTTGATCATAGAATCTCTTTCCCTCAATAGCTAATGAAAGACACACACTTTTTCAACTATTAAAAGGGGCTCCAGGGTCTTCCCTGGTTAAGAAGCCACTTGCCAATACAAGGGACACGGGTTTGATCCCTGGTCTGGGAAGATCCCACATGCGACAGGCTGACTAAGCCCGCGAGTGCCTAGAGCCCATGCTTCACAACCAGAGAAAGTCCACTTGCAGTAACAAAGACCCAGCTCAGCCATAAGTAAACAAACAAATTAAATAATTTTTTAAAATAATAAAGAATAAATAACAAAAGCTCCAGGAAAGTCCAACAAAGCCAACCAGCTTCCTGTTGTAAACACTGAAATTGACAGTGGCCTAACTCTGTTCATAGTGGTAACAGAAAGGAAAGCAGATAGCAAAATTCCCAGAATTTCACTCTAACTCCCCTTAGCCCCAGTTTGGAGAAAACTAGACTGAAGGGAGAGACTAGGCAGCCAAGGAAAGATCTTTGAGGCTAAGGAGCCCTCTGCTACCACTCAGGATTCTACCAGACCTGGAAGAAAGTGCTAGTTGTCATTTTCCACAGCAAGTCCAGCCAACAGAATGGCTTAAGTAAATGCGGGTTGGATGGGAATGGGTGGAGTTTTTTTTTTTTTCCCCCTTCAAATGATGATAAATGCACGGGTAGGTAGTCCCAGTGGGTCCAGCCACTCCAGAACTTCCTCAGGGAAGCCTACCCTCCCTCTTGGCTCTGCTGCTGTCCTTAAGCATGTAGTTTTCATCCTCTCACTCTCAGTGAGTCTTTTTTTTTTTTTCAATGACTTAAACATGCAGACATTGCTGAACTTTCTGGAAGGAAGCAGGGGGAAGGACAAGCAGAGGGTTCCTCTTCATGGCGTTTATCTCTTCATTTGGAGAGGACCCTCCAGATCTCTGTAATAGTGTCACCAGTTGCAGAGATGAGTCTGGATTCCTGCAGAAAGGGACAGAAACACAGAGGAGATGAGAGCAGATGTTGAAAGAGCCAACCTATGATGCTGCTCAGTCGCTCAGTTGTGCCTGACTCTGCAACCCCTTGGACTGTAGCCCGCCAGGCTTCCCTGTCCTCTCCCAGAGCTTGCTCAAACTCATGTCCATTGAGTCAGTGATGCCACCCAACCATCTCATCCTCTATTGCCCCCTTCTCCTCCTGCCCTCACTCTTTCCCAGCATCAGGATCTTTTCCAATGAGTTGGCTCTTCACATCAGGTGGCCAGAGTATTGGAGCTTCAGCTTCAGCATCAGTCCTTCCAACTTGTAATACCTGCCAGGTAATAGAGTTACCTCTATCCCAACACAGTGAGTGAGATGCAGGATCTGGAGGAGAAAGCTCAGAGAGAGACCTATAGCAAACTCTGCGCATCAACTGAATTGCACTCTCCCCATCCTTGCCCCAGGCCCTCCTACTACAGAAAGTATAGACCACAGCACCCCATTTTCAGTTGTAGCTTGAACATGAAGATGAAAGGGCTCAGATAAAGTAGGAAGGACATAAAGGACAATTCATTGACATTACATGTGAGCAAATAGAAGGTCTAAGTAGAGCTGCCCATGGTAGGATGAGCAACTGAAAACATACTGTACCAAAAGAGAAACAAAGTAAAGAAAGGAACCTAGGAATCCAAAGAGTGATGAGGAATTCAGGCCATGAGAAAGCATTACCCAGAGTAAAATATTGCTGTGTGTTATATAAAAATTTAAATGATGTAGGGACTTCCTGATGGTCCAGTGGCTAAGACTGGGCACTCCCAATGCAGGGGGCTAGGGTTTGATCCCTCGTCAGGGAACTAGATTTCCACATGCAACAACTAAGTGTTCGCATGCCACAACTAAAGACCCTGCACGCTTCAACTAAGATCTGACACAGCCAAATAAATAAATATTTTAAAAAAAAAGAGCTTTAGTGATATAAATAAAACAACTGTTTAAAGAGACAAGGATGAAATAATACAAGCTGAGTGGAGATAAGGAAGAGTTAAGGAGACAAACTGAGGACCAAAGCCATACAGTATCAGAACTGCTAAATATGTCAGAAATAGACAGGGACCTAACAGATGTTTCTGAAGTATACAGAGGATTCTTCAGGTCCCCAGGCAGAAAAAGCAGATTCCTTAAAAAAGGGAGAAAAAACAGCCAACTGCAGCTGCATTCAATGCCAGAAAAAAGGAAAAACAACGTAACACATTGTTTCCCAAGTTCTAATGGACAGAAAAATGATCACGAGCATCATATACAGGCAGTTATTATTCAGGTAAGAAAGCAGATATTTCCAAACATGAAAGAACTTGGAAGCTGCAGCATCTGTGAGTCCTTCTGGAAAGTAGCTACTTGCTGATAAAATTTAGCCAAGCAAGACTTGGGACTTCCCAGGTAGTCCACTGGTTAACCTACTTTCCAGTGCAGGGGATGCAGGTTCAATCCTTGGTTGGGGACCTAAGATCCCACATGTCATGCAGCCAAAACATTAAAGGGAAAAGAAAAAAAAAACCAGGACTTACTAGATCGAGGGAAGCTGGGCAAAGGGACTGGAGGTGAGTAATAAATCCAGGTAAATAGACAGCTAAGCTGACAGTTTAGGGAACTACAGATGAGGAATAGAGTTGTGATTTCAACTTTTTATTTGGAAATCATTTCATGCTTTGTGGAAAGTTGTGAAAACAAAACACAGAATACTCATATAGGCTAAGGAATTTTTTCTACCTAACCACAGTGCGATTGTCAAATTCAAGAAATGGAACGCTATTATCTAATGTACAGGCCCTATTCCTGTTTAGGCAGTTGGTGGTGGTGTCCTTTGTAGTTTTTGTGGGTTTTTTCTTTTCCTGATTCAGGACCCAGTTGACTCAGGTCTCTTCAGTCGTCTTTATCTGGAATGGTTCTCTGCCTTTGTCTTTTATGACTAAAAAAAAACCCCCAAAACAGGCCTGTACATATAAAATCTTTCATTTTGGTTTTCTCAAATGTTTCCTCATGATGATGTTTGGATCACTCATTTTTAGCAGAAAAATAGCATAAGTGATACCCATTATTGCTTTATCCCATTATTGGTGGTATCAGTTCTGATCATTTAGTGGAGGCAACTTCAAAATATTTGCAAGTCAAAAAGAAAAAAAGATCAAAGACAAAGGAAAAATAAGAAAAACACACAGAGCATATGACTAACCAAATTTGAGGTGACAGAGTTGAAAGCAAGTGGAAGTATCCAAACTTCCTCCTCTTTTACATCAGGATGATGTTTGATATTATTTAAAAGTAAAATTTGCTTATATGTAAGAAAATGATATTAACATCTTAGGTTTTTAAAAATATATATATTCTACTTTAAAGTTTTACAAAATAAATGTACAGTATAAACCTAGTAGGAGTTCTTAGAAAAGAATATGTCTTTGTGGTAAAGAACATTTTTCTAGGACTTCCATGGTGGTCCAGCGGTTAAAAGACTCCAAGCTCCCGGTGCAGAGGGTGGGGTTCAATCCCTGGTCTGGAAACTAGAATCCCCACATGCCATGTGTTGCAGCCAAAAGATTTTTTTTAAAAAAGGACGTTTTTCTGTGCTCAATCATTTTTTATATTTACTTTGCTTTTTTATTTCTTCTGTTAAATTCGTATAAAGTTAAATTTGCTTTTTTCTCCTAAATTTGCTTTTTTCTCTTCTTTTTGTCCTTCTTGTTCTGTATACAAAGAGAAGTGTGTGTGTGTGTGTGTGTGTGTGTGTGGAAAGACAGCTAATATTAATTGTTTCTTCTCTGAAAGGGCTGTTTGACAGAAATTGCCAAATCCTCCTCTTCCTTCCCCCCTCCATTACCTTCTCCACTTCTGAGAGCAGGAGTCTGTGTGTGTGGGAGGCCAGACTAGAAGTCTTCAGACTCTGGGGCTGGGGCCTTGTCTTGTGCCGTCAAGGTGGAGCCGCTATTTTAGGCCTCAGAACACTAGCTTAGAGAAGAGGCTGGAGTCGCCCACGCGTGAACCACTTCCCTGGGGAAGTCAGTGACAGTCGCAGCCGCTGAGCCCTGGCTCCCTCGGACTAGCTGAGCAGAGAGCTCCCTCTGGGAGGACCCGGGCTCCTCGGTGCCAGTGCTACTGACACCCGAGGACAGCGCCAGCTCACCGACTCTCTGACACAGTTGTTCACGTGCCACGTAGTTCTCGAGTGCCTGCCGTGTGCCCATGCGTGTGTGCTCCATCGTGTCCGACTTTTGTGACCCCATGGACTGCAGCCCGCCGGGCTCTTCTGTCCATGGACTTCTTCAGGCAGGAGTACTGGTGTAGGTTGCCCTTTGCTTCTCTGGGGAATCTTCCCAATCCAAGGACCTAACCCACCTCTCCTGGATTGGGAGATGGATTCTTTAGCAACTGTGCCACCTGGGAATGCCTACTGTGTGCCTGCCAGTAACAAAACAGCACGTTGCTTCTCCTCCCTGAAGGTTTTTAAAAAACATTTGTTTATTTATTTGGCTACACTGGGTCTTACTTGCAGAATGCAGAATCTTTAGTTAAGGAAAGCAAACCCTTAGTTGCGGCATGTGGGATCAAGTTCCCTGACCATGGATTGAACCCTGGACCCTGTATTGGGATCCTGGAGTTTTAGCCACTGGACTACCAGGGAAGTCCCTCCAGGAAAATTTTTATTCAAGTAGCTTTTTGGGTTTTTTTGTTTTTTGAATCCTGAAAATTTATTATTTGGGAGAATTTCAGATATTGATCCTTTTAGAGCTCATGATACTAATCAGAAAATACACATTTTGAAATGAAATTCAAAAGAAAAGAATAATTACATATAAAACAAATTATAAAGTAGTTCGACTGGACCTGCAGAAGCAGAAGTGTGTCTTGATTCTGAACTTCAGCACATCCTTCATGTCACACAAGCTAGTATTTTCTTAAATGATACATTTTAAACAAATTACCCACCATGTTTATCACATTATAGAACAGTTTTGTGGACAGATGAGCTCTTTGAGGTTTTCTGGTCCACTGTTCCCTCCAATCATGATCATTTGTATCAGGAAAATATATATTTTCCCTGCAACATTGTATTCTTAATAGTTTTCTGTAAAATAACCCTGCCTTTTATTTAACCTTTTATTACAAACAAGTTCAGAGATATTCCTGGATATCCAACTCCAAAGACAGTCAGCTCTTGGTCATTCTTTTTTTGGTAAAGTTTTTTTTTTATGATTTTTAAATTTAAAGAAATTTTAAAAATCTTTATTGAATCTTCATTACAATATTGGTGTCTGTTTTATGTTTTGGTGTTTTGGTCTCGAGGCATGTGGGATCTTAATTCCCTAACCAGAGATAGAACTGCTGCCCCCTACACTGGAAGGTGAAGTCTTAACCAGTGGACCGCCAGGAAAGTCCCTGTTGGTCACTCTTGTTTCAGTTTTACTCTCATTGACCTTCTACTCTTTCATGGATTAATTTGAAGTAAATCCTAGACATACTATCATTTTATCTGTGAACAACTTAATACCTCTAAAAAATAAAATTATTCATTTCTTTTAAATTGTAATGTTATTTTACAGTTAGAAATAATTGGACATGAGTTTGAGCAAGCTCCAGGAATTGGTGATGGACAGGGAGGCCTGGCGTGCTACAGTCCATGGGGCCGCAGAGTCAGACAGGACTGAGCTACTGAACTTAACTGAAATGTTTGTAACATGAAACAATACAAATACATACCATTTCAAAGTTACCATTCCTTCTATTGTTATTTCATTGAGGCAACATTATAAATGGTTGAGTGTTTCTTTCCATAGTGCTCTTC
Organism: Oryx dammah; assembly: GCF_014754425.2. Lineage (NCBI taxonomy): Eukaryota > Metazoa > Chordata > Mammalia > Artiodactyla > Bovidae > Oryx > Oryx dammah. The sequence continues at coordinate 52,470,555 of NW_024070196.1, forward strand.
ATTTGTGTAACAGTCTCTCTATATATAATAATTGTTTTTGTTTTTTACAAAACCTATATTGTATATATTACTCAAATTTGCCTGTTGTTGTTCGGTTGCTAACTCGCATCCTACTCTTTGTGACCCCATGGCACACCAGGCTTCCCTGTCCTTTATCTCCTGGAGTTTGCTCAAATTCATGGCCAGTGAGTCAGTGATGCCATCCAATCGTCTCATCCTCTGTTGCCCCCTTCTCCTCCTGCCCCCTCAATCTTTCCCAGCATCAGGGTCTTTTCCAATGAGTTGGCTCTTTGCATCAGGTGGCCAAAGTATTGCAGCTTCAGCATCATTCCCACTGATGAATATTCAGGGTTGATTTCCTTTAGGATTGACTGGTTTGATCTCCTTGCAGTCCAAGGGACTCTCAAGAGTCTTCTCCAGCACCACAGTTTGAAAGCATCAATTCTTCAGTCTCAGCCTTCTTTGTGGTCCAATTCTCACATCCATACATGACTGCTGGAAAAACCATAGCTTTGACTATATGGACCTTTGTTGGCAAAGTGATGTCTCTGATTTTTAATGTACTGTCTAGGTTTGCCTCCCTCCCCGCAAAGTTATATTTATTAAGGTAAAATATACATAAAATTCACCTTTCATAGATATGTGGTTCGGTGAGTTTTGACATATATATACAGTCATATGATATACCCTTACAATCAAGATTTTCTTCTCCCCAAGAAGTTCCCATACTCTTTTTATAGTCAGTCACTTCCCAACTCTAAACACCATTTCCCTCTTCTATGCTGCTATAGTTTTGCCTCTCTTTTGGGTTGGCCAAGAAGTTCATTTGTGTTGCCAACCCGGTTCAGTCCCTGGTTGGGGAACGAAAATCCTGCAAGCTGAGTGGTGCAGCCAAAAAAAAAAAAGGTCACAGAAGACAAGGAAAGAATGAGGAAACAGCTAGACTAAAGAAATATGACTACTAAATGAAACTTGTTATCCTGGATTCGATCCTGGACCAGAAGGAAAAAAAAACTATTTCCGATGAAGAATTGGTACAGGACTTCCCTGGTGGTCCAGTGGTTAAGAAACCCCCGCTCCAGTGCAGGGAACAGGGGTTCGATCCCTGGTCTGGGATGATCTCACATGCTGAGGAGCAGCTAAGCCTGTACACCACAACTACTGAGCCCGTGAGCCCGTCCTCTGAACCTAGAGAAGCCACTGCGGTGAGAAACCCACATATCGCAACAAAGAGTTGCGATAGGAATCGTTGTGATTTTCTTTACGATTGACTGGTTTAGTCTCCTTGCTGTCCAAGGGACTCTCAAGAGTCTTCTCCAGCACTGCCCTTCACTATCTCCTGGAGTTTGCTCAAATTCATGGCCATTGAGTTAGTAATGCCAGCCAACCTGCCACAACTAGAGAAAGCCCACATGGCAACGATGACCCAGCACAGCCAAAAAATAAATAAAAGAGTCAGTACAGTAAGTACCCTAAATTTCTGTTCCATGGAAATTCAGGCACAAGAACTTCATCCGCCAAGAAACGGGGAGAATCTCTGCATGCTGTTCTTTGCAGTGTTGAATGATTTTCCAAGTGTTTACTGATTACTTGTATTTTCTCTGCTGTGAATTACCTGCCATGTCACTTATGTATTTGTATCTGCCTTGTAGTCATTTTGCAGTCTTGTTTTTTTCCTTTGTTTCAGTTTTTATAACTATAAAACAGTCTTCCTTGTTTAAAAAATAAATACAAACCACATAAAAGGATGTAGAGAGAATGAGAGCCCCTCTCCTCACCATATCCCACTCTCCAGATGTTGTTCTCCCTCTCATTTCATTTTTTAAAGTTTGCCTCCCACTCTTTTTCCTTCCTTTTACTCTTTAAAAATTTCTAAATATTTCCATGAAATGAATTACTCATGCACCAGAAGGATTTATCTTAATGGACTAGGAAAGGAACGTCTATAATGGGAAAAAAAACCTGTATGTTAACCTCTGTAGATTTCTTGATAGACTCATGTTCAAAACATACACGTTTCTATTTAAGATTTTTTTTTTTTTAATTTAAGAATTTTTAAAGTATAAAGACCTTTATAGCAAAGCACATACATAACTGACACGTAATCAGAAATAAGACCACAACTACTTACTGTGAGTAGCAGCTTAAATTCTAGGAACCTAGAATCTTAAATCCTAGAATCCATAAATTCTTAAATAAATGGAAACCGTTACAGAGTCTTTGCTGTTATCCTTTGATTAAAAAACAAACAAAAAAAATGGACTTCCCTGGTGACCCAGTGGTAAAGAATCTGCCCTGCAATGCAGGGGACCTGGGTTTAATCCTTGATCTGTGAAGATTCCACATGCTGCGGGGCAAGTAAGCCCATGGCCACAAGACCCAGTACAGCCAAAAAAGAAATAATTGTTTTAACTGTAAGAGTTTGTTCACCTTTTTGTGTTGTTAACAGTGTGACTGTATTTGGCTAAACTCTGGTGTAGTTTGGGAGTAGAGGTGTGTCTCCATCACAAGGTTGACTAGCTGAATCTTTTGTTTTTTTCATCCTTCATAGAAGAACAGAATGTTAGAACTAATGGGCCACTGGAAATTCTTTTGTAACTTTATTTTATAGGTGAGAAAGAAATGAGTGGAATATAATAGGCCTAAGATGAGGCCCTTGTAAAATAAATTACCTGTTCTTAGCCCTACCCAAGTTAGTGACATTTGCCTTCTATTATTTCAGGAAAGGAACCAGAGTGCTAATAGTGAAGTTTCCCCTCATACATCTAACAAGTAAAGGAAACATTTTTGAATGTTTAAGATAGGGCACGTACACAGTCTTGTTTAATACTTCAACTCTCAGGTCCCCGAGGAAGAGGAGTCATTGAGATCATAAGTGATTTGTAAATTAGTAACTGTGGGACTTCCCTGGTGGTCCAGTGGTTGAGACTCCACCCTTCGAATGCAAGGGGTAGGGGTTCAATCCATATGGTGATGTACACTTGGTCTTTTCTCACTGCCTCTCAGGAAAGCCAGTTGCTTTAGCTTCACTGGAGCGTGGGAATGTGACCTGCAGGATGAGAAATCAGCCTCTCTGAGGGCTTGTTATGAACTGAACTTTTTTTTTCCTGTGTGTATTTTTTTCCAGCTTGAAGAAGAGAGATCGGTGCTCAATAATCAGTTGTTAGAAATGAAAAAGAGGTAGGCTTTTCGTGTATATTTGTGTGTGTGTGTGTGTGTGTGTGCGTGTTTAATAAGGAAAATGTTGGAACATGCCGTGTGAAGTGACTTGTAGAAAACATACGACCTTCTTATACTCAGAAAATTGCATTGTGATAGTTTGGTACTCATAGTTGACAAATTTGCAAAGTTTCAGTATGAATTATTACTAACAGAAGAGTTTTGATTTTTAAGTCATGTTCAGTTGCATTTATTCAGAAGTATCCTAAAGTCAGATTGTCTCATATTACATATTGCTGTACCTCCTAGTTTCAGTAACTAAAAATACTGCCATTTTACCTAGAGTAATTGATCTGCATATAAATACTAATTTCAGTTATATAAAAAGTTTAATTTTTTCACAATAATGGGAAGCACCATTTTAAACATTTCTATTTATTTTCTGAAAAAGAGCTTTGTTATTTGTTATTCTTTGATGATCAAATGCTATTCAAATGGAAGTTTCCAGGACTTTTGAGTAAGGATAAATGGGCCCCCAGGAATAATCATTTAGAAGCCTGATGCTTACGCTTTCTGACGGTCTCTGTCTGCTCTTTTAAAACATGCAGTTTGTGTCTAGAGAAACTCTCTGCTTTACTCTGCATGCCAAGCAGGTTTAGCGTGCACTGTTTTTAAGACCCACAGCCTGTGCGTTGCTGTACAGTGGTTTGCTGTAGAGTACATCACAACAGTGATGTGCTTTTCTGTCTTATTAAATGTGAAAAGAAAAATAATAAACCTTTAGAAATAGTACAATCAAGAATTCCTGGGGCTTCCCTGAACAGTCCAGTGATTAAGACTCCTCGCTTCGGGCACGAGTTTGAATTCCACGTGGCGCTTGTGCAGCACGGCCAAAAATAAGTAAATAAGTTTTTTGAAAAGAATTCCTGTATACCTAAATTTAAAAAACATAAGAAAATAAAATAGGGAAGAAAAATTCCTTCACAGTCTTGCAGAGCACCTTGTTCTCGATTGTCAGGGCAGAGGAAGTTTCCCTTACTGACCACCGACACAGGCGTTTACGCTGACAGTGTTCCTCCTCCCTGCATGGTAGTTGCTGCAGAATCTAGGGCCTTATTTAGCCCGCAAAGATATGCGGGTTCTGTAAGCTGCATTCTGAAGGAAATGAGGCCTCAGTCCAGGGGTGCCTTCCTCCTTTTTTTTTTTTTTAAGACATCCTTAAACTCTTTCTTCTTTAAAGTTTCACATCAGACTGCATATGTGTTTCACAACCGCCACACCCCTGGTCCAGCCAGGTGTCCACGAAGTGCCCCTCCTGAGCTGTGGTGACTGGCCTGCTATGACTTACCCTGGGGCCTGAGTACAAGCTCAGCTCTGCCCATGGGGGCCTTGGGATATTTAATTTTACATGAAAAAGGCTTTGTTTCTTTAAAAAGAACCCCATATACGCAGTTATCAAGGGTATGTGAAAATATAATAGCACTTACTCCTGAAGCATTCTGGTAAGGGAATGTATAAAAATCAGCAGATGTGAGTACTGATGTAGTTAATCCCTTTGCATTTATGTAGCACTTGTAATTCACAGATTCCTCATATCTCCAAACAAATCATTGAAATGTATATTGGGGCTTGCATTTAAAAATGATGAAATCCAAACACCCAAACTTGGGCAACTTGGCTAAGAACTCAGATGCAGGCACAAGACCCAGGACTTCAGATCTTTTTACACGGGGTCTTTTCTCACTGTACATTTAATGTTTGTTTATTTTTACTTTTTAATATTTTTTAAAAAGAAAGATGAGAGGCTTTGTTAGTCCTTTCCTTGTGACTTTGACTAAATTACATGCCTCTCCAAGTGTGATTAGACATGTGACTTTTTTTCCCAGCTTTAAAAGATAGAACAAATTTGGATACTTGTCTGTCCCTCTCTCCTTATTTTTCTGCTCCCGTGTTAGGTCCTGTGTATGTTTAAGAGAATCTCTCTTGAAAATTATTCTCTTAATTGAAAAATGCAGATAAAGATAATTTTTTCTGGGAGTGAAAAAATTTTAAACATGGTTTCTTATATTTAGAACTTTGGTGGGGGAGGGGTTCAAATTGTTAATTAACCCTTATGGAAAATTAGGTCTATTTGAGAAGTCTGGATGCAAATATATTTTAGCTAATTTTGGGGGACCATGAATGCATTCTGAAAGTCAGTTTTGTAAAGGATTTGTATGTAGATCTAAGTAGGTAACAGATAAGTACATGTAGCATAGAGTACTAAAAAAAACTGGATACTTCCTTAATTTAAAAGTCTGGAGTGACTTTTCTGGCAGTCCTGTGGTTAGGTCTTCATCTTCTAGTGTAGAGGGTGGGGGTTCTGTCCCTGCTTGGAGAGCTAAGATCCCACTCATATGCCTGTGGTCAAAAAACCAAAACATTAAAAAAAAAAAAAAAACCACAATATTGTAGAAAGCTCAATAAAGACTTTAAATATGGTCCACATTAAAAAAAAAAAACCTGAAAAAAAATCTGGAAAGTACTTAAAATCACAAAAGATATTTGAAATGTGGTTGTTCAAGCAAGAACTGAGATCTTAGTCAACATACATAGCCAAGAAAGAATATAATTGCTTCATTCAGACTATATTGTTCATTATTTTGAAGTGCAGTACTTACTCCTGACATGGGGTGAAACTAAATATTTATCATTAAGACATTAGTATCTCCTTCTTGTCTTTGCTCTGGTTTTTTTGCTATCTAACATTGAATCGCAGGCAACATGCAGTAAAATTTTTTCTCTTAGCCTAAAAATGTAATCATTTCTTTGGAAAACCAGACTCCGAGTTAGGCAGACCTCTTTCAAAGCAGTTTCCAAGGCATCCAGTAGATGAAGCAGAGCTAACCTCGACTTGCTCTAACTGACAGAAGGAGAGAAACATGTTCCTCTGGCCAGAAAGCCTATGGCAGAGTTGGGAACCAGTTTGGCTTCCCTCCCTTCTCTAGGCTCTTTGAGGTCAGAGAAGGAAGCCCAGAGCCAGAATCTTAGATGCGGACTGTAGAGTCAGGATTAATTCTGCAGGCGACCCCCGCAAGATTCCCGTCAGGAAGGAAGACTGGTGGGCGGCTCACCTGCCCGTTCTGAAGAGGTCACTGCCCCTCCAGCTCACTCAGCTCACTGTGGGTTGCTAAGTGTCTGACTGTCTCTAGCTTGCGCTGCTTATCAATGCTCATCTCACCCCCTCTCTTTTCCCTTTCCTACACTTGCTTCCTTTGCTCTATCTGTGTGTCTTTAATGGTAAGACTAAAGAAAGTCTATCCACGTTATAATAAATAAATTTCATATATTTTTTAGTAAACCAAGTTGTCGTATATATTTTTTGGCTGCCTTTGTCCCTCTGTGTCTTGCTTTTGTTTTGAAAAATATCCTCAGCAGTACACACACACACACGCACATATCTTTTTTATATCTCTATATACAGCACAGAACTTTAGTGCAAATTTAGTTCTCCTTGCTGTATTTGCAGTTCTCTTCGTGTTCCTAATATTTGGTTCTTGTTATCTTGCGTTTTTAAAGCCTGCCCCGTAACACTTTAAGGTATTTCCTTCATTACCGGAATTTATTTCTTATGTAAGTAGTAAGGAAAGAATCTGGGTTATACGTTCTCTTGGGGGAAAGATTTCTGGCCCCTGAAGCCCTTCTTTCATGTTGTTTATCTTCCCTCCTTGATATTTTTAGTAAGGCCAAGTCACCCGAGCCAGAGTGGCTTTAAAGTAACACAGGCCCTCTTGTCAATGTGATGTGTGACTCAGGTGTCAGTAATGTTGGCAGAACTAGTTTAGTTTAGACCATCTTGGTTTGCACAGTGGGATTTGGGCTCAGGAATTGCCTAAGATGCTGACATTGAAGACCTGTCACCAAGAGGAGCTGCCAAGGTCTATTTGTCCCTTCAGAATTTGGTATACAAATCACAAGCCAGATCCCTTTCTTAACCACCCACCTTTTGATGACTTTTGTCCAAGAAATAACTGTTTGCTATCTTCTTAGAAGGCAGCCTCACTTAGAGGCCATATGTATGTGGGGATAAGCAGAAAAAGACACCTGTACCTTTTTCTTCTGCCAGCTGATGGCGTCCTTATCCTCCCTAACACAAAGATTTAGAAGAATCTAAATCTGCTAATCCCCTAACCCTGGTATTTCTCAGTAAAAATATTTAAAATCACATTGTTCAAATTTGAGTTGAATTTATAAGTGAATCTCAATTATTTGCTTTGAAATAATTCCTTTATTATTTTACAAAGAATCAGAAAGTAAAAATGGCCAAATCATGGAAATACAAGCTCTTACTTTTAATGGCCTTATTACACTTTACCTAATGTGCTGTATACAGCAAGGAACTGAAATAGATTTTACAATAGAATGAACTACCAAATATCCTTTAATAGAAACATAAGGAGCAGAAGATTGATTGAATCTTCAGATAAAAATAGATGTTTACTTTCCAGATAGAAAAAGATGCCTATACATTCCTTTCATTTAAATCTTTGGGGTTCTTTTGTTTTTTTGCTTTACATAAGCATGATCCTCTTTCCTAGTGAGGTGTCATGCAATTAGTAATTTAACATCACCAAGTGTTCAGATAACACTTGGGTGTTGAATTCAAGACATTTTCTCTAAGTCTCAGATTCTTTTCTTACTATTTATTCTGGGGTATAAGTGTAAGCCACACACTGAGATAAATACAACACTTATATTTTCCATCTTTGTGTAGAACTTCAATTTACCATAAACCATGAGAATTCTGTAATTCGTGTGCCGGATATCTTGGGTCTCACTAACCAGACATACATTCTGCCATTTCTAACCTGGGCCTCAGTTTCTGATCCCTCCAGTCAGTTCTAAGACAGACCAAACCACTGCGTGCTCCACGTTCACCCAGCTCCTCCCAACAGAACCGGGAGCAATTTTTCTCTTTGCACCGTGAACTCTCAATGATGATTACCCATGTGAAGGCAGTGCCTTAGGTTGTAAGACCCGAGGGCTACCTAGGAAATTTTCCACCAGTAATGTTTTTCCCCAAATATTTTTGGGATATAAGGTCTTTTTTCCTCTTGTTTCACACTGCATGTAATTTTTTTTTTAAAAAAACTTATTTCAAAATTTGAGGTTTCCAGGAGCCGCAAATATAGTACAGAGTCCTACATTCCCTTCTCTCATCTCCCCTCACATGTCCATCTTAGCACCCCTGGTCCTTTGACCCAAACTGAGAGAGTAACATTGGTCCAGTCCCCTTAGCCAAACTCTAGGCGTTAAGATTTCCCCAGTTTTTCCACTCCATGTCCTTTTTCCTCTCCCAGGATCCAATCTAGGAGACCCCATCACCTTCAGTTGTCACCTCTCCTCAGTCTCCTCCAATCTGTGACACCTCCTCAGTCTTTCCTCGGCTTTCGTGACGCTGGCACTTTTGAATTTTCACCACAAAAATGTAAATAAAAGCAGACACATTTATAAACACACAGTAGCCTCCTGCCCTTTGGGGTCGTCTCTGTTGTGTCCCCTCCTTCCCTGTCTTCCTTTCATCTCTCCCTTTCTTCTCCCACTCTCCTGACTCCAAGAAACATCTCCCTCTCCTGGAAAGCCTGGTGCCCCTCCCTGTGCTGATAACCAGACGCTGAGTTGGCCTGAGAACAGACTCCCTGTGCACTGACCTGCTCCCTCCAGGTGTCCCCCCAGCTTTCCATTCTGCAGCTGGAAATCCATCTTCACATTTCTGTCCTAGCTTTTTTTGTAATTTACCTTTCATTTCTATGAGCAAGCGAAAGTCATCTTCAGAGTCTTTATGGACGAAAAGTAATGATCCTTCAGTTTGAATAGTGGTCATAATCTCTACTACTGTTTTGGCCCATAAGATCTCCAAAACACACTCTGGGAACTTGCTCAAAGTTACTGAAATTAGTGAGAACCAATCGATACTTCCAGCATAAAATCGCTCTGCATGATGTCTGTATAATCGCTTTGCATGTGTGTATTTTAATTGTTGTTATTGCCTGGTAATCAAGAAATAACAGAATTCATCTGGGAGGGGGGTTAGATTTTTTGTTTTTAATAATTCTTTGCGGGGTGCAACAGTCTTGTTTTTTAAATTCATCTTCCGAAGTTATTAACTTGTTTCTTTAAATTCAAACGGATACAATGATATGCAGATTCTGGTATATCTCTGCATAGGTAAACTTTTTCTCCCCTCACAGTAAGTAAAACTTCAAGTAAAATTTCGCCAGCATAATAGCCTTAAACTCCCTGTAAAACTTCCCTGTGATACTTTCTCCCCTTACATTAAGCTAAAGTTAATTGTTTTTCTCCGATCCATGTACACTGACCACCCTCCCAGTTGATTTCTGGAATTTTTTTTGAACTCTTTGGTCTTTTAGAGAATCCAAGTTAATAAAAGACGCAGATGAAGAAAAAGCTTCCTTGCAGAAATCCATCAGTATCACTAGTGCCTTACTCACAGAAAAGGATGCCGAGCTGGAAAAACTGAGAAATGAGGTAGGGTACCCTCCTGAGGGAGCCTTCCCGCGGCCTGTCTGTGCGCGGACCCCGAGCCTAAGCCAGCCCGTGTATTTCAGGTCACGGCGCTCAGGGGAGAGAACGCGTCCGCCAAGTCCTTGCATTCAGTTGTTCAGTCTCTAGAGTCTGATAAGGTGAAGCTTGAGCTCAAGGTAAAGAACTTGGAGCTTCAACTCAAAGAAAACAAGAGGCAGCTCAGCAGCTCCTCAGGTAACGTGACCACCGCCGCCTCCAGGGAGGAGCTCTTCCCGGGGTAGAGCTGCCCTTGGAAGGAGGCACCTGCGCCGCCCCCCGGGGGGCCCCCCCTGGCCTGGGCTCTCCCGCGCTTTCATCCAGGGAGACCCCACTCAAAGGGGGCGTGCCTGCCTCGCCTGCCTCTCCGCACTTCCGGACCTTCCCGCGGTCCTGAGCATTGGCAGAAATGTATATAAGGCAGTAGGTGACCGCTGCCCTGTCGGGAGCGGGAGCAACCGTGGGTTCTGAAAGTGCGCTGCCCGGAGGAGAACCTGACGGACGTGATAGGCCACCCACGGTGGGCCCGCCCGCCAGAGCGCCGCCGGGCCTTAGGGGGCAGATGCGGGCCGGAGCTCCAGGCGTGGGCTCAGGCGCCTCTGGGGGCTCCACACCAGAATGAGTTTCTCCCACTGGCCCTTACGTTGTAAGAACAAGGAAACAAGATGGGATGGCAATTTTTTAAAATATCCCCCCTCCACTTTTTTTTTTTTCAACATAAGGTAATACTGATACTCAGGCAGAAGAGGATGAACGAGCCCAGGAGAGTCAGGTAATATGCCTTCCTTTTGCTTTGCTTACTTTTTTTTTTTAATCATTTAATCTTTTGACTAGGTAATGTATTCATATGGTCTGAACATTGAACAGTATTAAAAATATATACGCTGTTAAAAAAAAAAAACTCTCCCTCCAAACACCATCCCTCTCCTGCTCAGTTTCCAACCCCCTAAACAGATAATCAGGGTTATTACTATCTTGTTAAATTTTTTCAGAGTTTTTTTTAATGTATATACAAACCAAGACTAACACAGTCTTTCCCCTCCTTTGTTACACAAATGGCATATAAACTGATCTCCTCTTATTTTTTACAGGTGTATAGTATTCCATTATATGGATATATATACACACACACACACACACACACACACACACACCATAATTTAATCAGTCCTTCTTGGTTGACATGACTTTTAGGACGTTTCTGATCTTTTAGGTGCATTATAAACAATGCTATAGTGTACTGTCTTGGACATCTATCGTATTACAGCTATACTAATATTTCTTTAGGATTAATTCCTAGAAGTAGAATTACTCTGTTAAAGGTTCCTTCCTCATCTTTACCTTAAAAAGACAGCTCTTGAAAACTGTTTCCTAAAGCCAAAATTATCAAAATAGCTTTAGTTGTAAAAGTGGGATTACATGGAGATAAACTGTTCTATTTTTTGGAAATGGATGGCATCACCGACTCAATGGACATGAGTCTGAGTAAACTCCAGGAGTTGGTGATGGACAGGGAGGCCTGGCGTACTGCAGTCCATGGGTCGCAAAGAGTTGGACACGACTGAGCAACTGATCGGAACTGATAGCCCAGAAGTAATAAACATGTATTTTCAGTTTTAATTATATATTTTGGACATATCTATCCCATTCAAAATTCAAAGGTACAACAGCCATCTTTCACTTTTAAATAAAAGAGAAACTCAGTGAGTTGGTGATTTGATTGTTATGACATCTCCTTTGAAGGGCGTGTAAGAATTCAACCAACAGCCTGCCTTTAACCCTGGCTAGCGTTGTCTGTGCTTAGTTTCCATGTCTAATGAGCACAAGATTAACAATGTTTTCTCTCCCCCCTCTTCCTTTCTGCTTCCGTTTGTTTCATCTGCCACTGCCAACACTTCTCTTCCCATCAGCAAATGGTTTGTTTTATGTTTCCTAATTTGTGAGCACGTATGTGAGTGTGTGTATATGTGTGGCTTCCCACTGTACTTCCCATTTTATGGCTTTTTTTTTCCCTTCCTGATATGATATGTAGCTCCCAACAGGATATAGTCTTACAAAATACAGTTTGAGAAGTGAGATAAGAGTCAGTGGGTCTGCCTCCAATGTCAGAAGGGATATTCTGCAGAGAATAACAAAGCCAGTGATTTCTAGCTTTGTTTCATAACTGCCCCAGTGGGAGAAAAAGGCCAAATATTTCTTTGAAAAATAAATACTAGATGGGCCAAAAAGTTTGTTCAGATCTTTCATCTTACAGAAAAATCCCAAATGAACTTTTTGGCCAACCCAATATGTATGTATGAGTGTACACACACACAGACACACATAATATTTTTTAAAATTATAAAGTAGGATTTTTTTTTTCCTGATGGACATTTAGAGAAATGAGACCTTTTCATTATTTGTAGAAGAGAGGAGAAACCGTTTTAAATTAAAGTGCCCTTACTTTGAAACGTCGGACAGGAGTGTTTCCTCCTGGTGGTCAGTCATCTCCTTACCCCACTTCCCCGAGTCTGGGCCCCAGTCCCCTGAACGCTGCCCTCTCAGTGTGTGCCTGCATCAGTTGAAAGGGAGCTTAAGTCTTCCCTTTAAAATCTTTCTTTTGGGACTTCCCTGGTAGTCCAGTGGTTAAGACTCCTCTCTTCCACTGCAGGAGGCACGAGTTCAATCCCTGCTCAGAGAACTAAGATCCCACATGCCATGGGGTGTGGCCCAAAACAGCTCCTTCCTTTTTCTCTGAAGACCCACTTACCATCCCACCATAACTAATAAGTGAATGTTAAATTGTGGTCTGAGGAGAATTTACATAAGCTTATTCAAATCTACAGAACGTGAAAGTCCTGGATTGGTTCTGCAGTTTAGCTGAACAAGTCATTAGTTGTGCTTTTTGTACAATTGTGTGTGTGTGTGTGTGTGTATAAACATATTTAAAAAGGGTTGAGTCACGGCCATTGCCGGCCCCTGTGACTTCAGCACACTGCATCCACAGCCTGAGTATAATTGCTGACTTCTTGATGCTCCAGGGGACATATTTCAGGCATTTTACACATTTTTTTCCCCCCAAACAAATTAGATTGACTTCCTCAATTCAGTAATAGTGGACCTTCAGAGGAAGAATCAGGACCTCAAGATGAAGGTGGAGATGATGTCAGAAGCAGCCCTGAATGGGAACGGGGACGACCTGAACAATTATGACAGGTATTTCATGCTCAACCAAGCTGAGTGGAACCTTAGCTCCATCTGAATACGCGTGTGGCTTTAAAGTTAGGTTCTCCAGACAAGCTCCATCTAAATACGTGTGTGGTTTTAAAGTTAGGTTCTCCAGATAGAGAAGGACAAATATGGCTCCTATGTGAAATCTTAAAAAAAAAAAAAAAAAAAAATGGTACAAATGAACTTATTTGCAGAACAGAAATAGAGTCACAGATGTAGAAAACAGTCTTGACTTATGGTCACCAGGGAGTAAGGGGAGGAGGGATAAATTGGGAGACTGGGATGGCCATATACACACTACTATATATAAAATAGATAACTAATAATGACCTACTGTTACAGCACAGGGGACTCTACTCAGTACTCCGTGGTGAACTATATGGGAAAAGAATCTATAAAAAGAGGGCTATACGTATGTGTATGGCTGGTTCACTTTGCTGTACAGCAGGTTTCACAACACTGTAAATCAACTATAATTCAATAAAAACAAAAAAAAGGAAAATATACATATAACTGAGTCTCTTTGCTATGCAGCAGAAAATTAATGAAACATTATAAATCAACTGACTTCAATATTTTTTTAAAAAGTTAGGTTCTCCAGTGGATTGGAGAAACAATTGCTTTGTGATTATTTGGCCATAAACTGACTTCCACAAATCTGGCAAGAGAGTGGAAAGGGTTTGATCTGAAGATTTTAAATGCAGACCCTAGTACTTGTACTTGAGGCTCCGCAGACTGCACCAGAATCCTTGCTTATGTTTTATCCCTTACAAACGATAACTGTCTCTTGAATTTCTTCTGAGGGAGATGAGTTTCTGATCATACACATTGGTAACATTTGCAGCGATGACCAGGAGAAACAGTCCAAGAAGAAACCCCGCCTCTTCTGTGACATATGTGACTGCTTTGATCTCCACGACACAGAGGATTGTCCCACCCAGGCCCAGATGTCCGAGGACCCGCCCCACTCCACACACCACGGCAGTCGGAGCGAGGAACGCCCCTACTGTGAAATCTGTGAGGTGTTTGGGCACTGGGCTACCAACTGCAATGACGACGAGACCTTCTGATGAAGCCTTCCACCCAGAACTGGGCTCTCTCCGATGCACTGGCGTGTAGGCAACTGACCACCAGCGTTCTGCGTGCAGACTTCAGGAGAACTCACGCTATTTTTGACCCCCATCAACAAATCTAAGAAAATATTTTGATCTTCCACAAAAGCGCCCTTTTAGTCTCCCCGTATAAGTTTATAAGTTAAACTAATAAATAAGGGGGGTTTTCACCTCTGATTTTTGTCTTCTTGATTTTTAAAACTTATTCCATTGCACCAGATGCCATTACACTCATCGTCCTTATGAGGGAGACCCTCACAGAATGACCCCTACCCTTCCAGGACCTTATTTAAGTTAACTTTAAATTATGCCGTTCCTCTTCATATTTGCACTAAAATATTTCCAGGCTGCATTTGTGTATTTAGATGTTTGGGTTAAGCTTTGACACTGGAATGAGTTGAAAAAAAAGTACGCCACTTTGCATTTTCATCTACTCATTTATTTTATTTTTAGTCAAAGAAATAGCTGAGTTCTTTGCACTACCCAATGTCAGTAGTGCCTTTATTTCAGGCTTGATGATACTTCTAGGTGTGATTATAAAATCATGAAACAGGTAAAGGGAGGGGGAAGCCCCCAAACTGCTGTGGGAACGTTTTATTATAATCTCGATGCTGCACCCACTTTACTCTACTGTGGTGTTTTATCAGTTTTGCATAATTTCAGCTTCTATATATTATATGTATATATTTTTGTAAAATCTATATTTTGGGGAAAAAACCTATACAGTATGTCTTTCTTTTCAGATTTTTATCTTTATGAAAAAGGAAACCCTTAAAATGTTCATCAGGACATGACGCGCTAGGCCAGGATCAACATCACATGGCTTTGCGGCTGTGTGTTCTCTGTTTTCATTTTCTTTCTTTATCAGGAATAAATAACTGGGAGAATTTTCTCCAGATTTTGTTTTCTTCTTCAACAAATATCCCCAGCAGTCGGTTAATTAGATAAAAAGCCACTCTAAAACACCTAAATGAACCAATCTACAATCTTTACAACTTTTTTTTTTAAAACTGTGTTTTTAGATGAATGTACTATGAGAAATTCAACATTAATAGTTTTGGATTTTCTTATCACAAAAAATAAAATGAAGGACCTCAACCACGAGTTTAGCAACCAGTTTGAATCTATTTATCTTCATTTGAATGTCTTTTAGAATATGTAAAAAGTAATAAATAAATGTATCTTCCAGGAGACATGTATAATAAAAACTTCTATAATTGTACATATGCCTTTGATGTATTTTCCCCTCCAGATTATCAACTATGTGTTTGACAAGTGAAAAATAAATATGTAATCAGTTGAAATTTGGGATTATAAACAAACATATCATAATAGGAACTGTTTCACAAATACAAAATGTAAAGCAGTATTAAAATCCAAGCAAACAAGTGTTCTGTATCTACTTTAATAAATGGTTATTCTTTTTTGCCAGTGTAGTAGACTGGTATTATTCTCAGGTTTATTTGTCCTAATGGTTTTTCTTTAAATGAACAAGCACCAGAGGTCCAAATAGCAATTTCTACTGCAGTGTGTTGAGAAACCGCTTTTAAGAAATGATCTCAAAGCATTCTGTGACCCATTCAGCATAAAATAAATACCAAGGTGGTTATCCATTGCTTTGTCTCACTATATTACCTCACAGAAATGTAAGTGGAACTGTGCAGTACCAACTACCTATTAAAGAATGAAGTTTGGAAAGAAACTCTGTGAAAGCTGCTGTGATGTTTACCAAAATGATGACTGAACCAAGCAGTCTGGTTTTATGAGCTCTGATTCCCCCACAGGTAGATATTTCCAAAGCAGAGGGACCAGTTGAACATGACCAAAAAAGTACCCTGACAGTAGTCCTGGACTTCAGCGTTGACAGAACTGATGAAGACTCAAACTATTAATCTGCACTTACTGAGATCATTTCTCTCTCTCTCTCCATATATATATATATACAACAAATCATGTTGTACACCTAAAATGAATGTTAAATGTCAATCATATCTCAATAAAAAATACATTTAAAAAAGAAAAGTTTCTAACACTAAACAAATTATTTTAAAATTAAATATGTTTGGGACTTCACTGGTTGCCCAGTGGTTGAGGCCCAGTGCTTTCCATTCAGGAGGCACAGGTTCCATCCCTGGTTGGATCCTGATGATACGTGCTGAGTCCAAAAAGTTTTGAGAGTCAAGTATTTTTTATAGAGTCAAGTTGAGAGTGGAAGTATGTAAATATGTGTAACTGATTATTACCTCCAAATTCCACTCTGCTTATTCATATGTTAAAAAAAAGTGAAAGTGTTTGTCGCTCAGTGGTGGTGGATGCTTTGTGACCCCTGGAATGTAGCCTACCAGGTGCCTCTGTCCCTGGGATTCTCTAGGCAAGAATATTGCAGTTCAGTCGCTCAGTCGTGTCCAACTCTGTGACCCCATGGACAGCAGTATACCAGGCTTCCCTGTCCATCACCAACTCCCGAAGCTTACTCAAACTCATGTCCATTGAGTCGGTGATGCCATCCCACCATCTCAACCTCTGTCGTCCCCTTCTCCTGCCTTCAATCATTCCCAGCATCAGGTCTTTTCAGATGAGTCAGTTTTTTGGATCAGGTGGCTAAAAAGTATTGGGAGTTTCAGCTTCAGCATCCTTCCAGTCCTTCCAGTGAATATGCAGGACTGATTTCCTTTAGGATGGACTGGGTATGTAGCCGCTATTCCCTTCTCCAGGGGATCTTCTCCACCCGGGGATTGAAACTTCCTCTCTTAAGTCCCCTGCCTTAGCAAGTGGATGCTTTAGCATTAGCACCACCAAGGTAATTGCTTAGTGCATCCTTTCTTCATAACAGTGTATAGAGGATTGAAGGGAGCCAGGCAAGACCAAAACTTTTCAAGCCTCATTCAGTTCAGTTGCTAACTTGTATCCGACTCTGTGACCCCATGGACTACAGCACACCAGGCCTCCCTGTCCATAACCAACTCCCAGAGTTTACTCAAACTTATGTCCATTGAGTCACTGATGCCATCCAACCATCTCATTCTCTGTTCTCCCCTTCTCCTGCCTTCAATCTTTCCCAGCATCAGGGTCTTTTCAAATGAGTCAATTCTTCACATCGGGTGGCCAAAATATTGGAGTTTCAGCTTCAGCATCAGTCCTTCCTATGAATATATTCAGGACTGATTTCCTTTAGGGTGGACTGGTATTTCCTTACAGTCCAAGGGAACTCTCAAGGGTCTTCTCCAACACCACAGTTCAAAAGCATCAATTCTTCAGGGCTCAGCTTTCTTTATAGTCCAACTCTCACATCCATACATGACCACTGGAAAAGCTATAGCTTTGACTAGACAGATCTTTGTTGGTAATGTCTCTGCTTTTTAATATGCTGTCTAGGTTGTTCATAACTTTTCTTCCAAGGAACAAGCGTCTTTTAATTTCATGGTTGCAGTCACCATCTGCAGTGATTTTGGAGCCCAGAAAAATAAAGTCTGACACTGTTTCCACTGTTTTTCCATCTATTTGCCATGAAGTGATGGGACAAGATGCCATGATCTTAGTTTTCTGAATGTTGAATTTTAAGCCAACTTTTTCACTCTCCTCTTTCACTTTCATCAAGAAGCTCTTTAGTTCTTCTTCACTTTCTGCCATAAGGGTGGTGTCGTCTGCATATCTGAGGTTATTGGTATTTCTCCTGGCAATCTTGATTCCAGCTTGTGCTTCATCCAGCCCAGCATTTCTCATGATGCACTCTGCATATAAGTTAAATAAGCAGGGTGACAATTTACAACCTTGGTGTACTCCTTTCCCAATTTGAAACCAGTCTGTTGGTCCATGTCCAGTTCTAACTGTTGCTTCCTGACCTGCATACAGATTTCTCAAGAGGCAGGTCAGGTAGTCTGGTATTCCCATCTCTTTCAGAATTTTCCACAGTTTGTTGTGATCCACACAGTCAAAGGCTTTGGTGTAGTCAATAAAGCAGATGTTTTTTCTGGAACTCTCTTGCTTTTTCGATGATCCAATGGATGTTGGCAATTTGATCTCTATTTCCTCTGCCTTTTCTAAATCCCACTTGAACATCTGGAAGTTTACAGTTCACATACTGTTGAAGCCTGGCTTGGAGAGTTTTGAGCATTACTTTAGTAGCATATGAGATGAGTGCAATTGTGTGGTAGTCTGAGCATTCTTTGGCATTGCCTTTCTTTGGGATTGGACTGAAAACTGACCTTTTCCAGTCCTGTGGCCACTGCTGAGTTTTCCAAATTTGCTGGCATATTGAGTGCAGCACTTTCACAGCATCATATTTTAAGATTTGAAATAGCTCAACTGGAATTCCATCACCTCCACTAGCTTTGTTCGTAGTAATGCTTCCTAAGGCCCACTTGACTTCTGATTCCAGAATGTCTGGCTCTAGGTGAGTGATCACACCATCATGATCATCTGGGTCATGAAGATCTTTTTTGTATAGTTCTGTGAATTCTTGCCACCTTTTCTTAATATATTCCATATATTATTTTAAAATTAAATATGTTTGGGACTTCACTGGTTGCCCAGTGGTTGAGGCCCAGTGCTTTCAATTCAGGAGGCACAGGTTCCATCCCTGGTTGATTCTGATGATATGTGCTGAGTCCAAAAAGTTTTGAGAGTCAAGTATTTTTTATAGAGTCAAGTTGAGAGTGGAAGTATGTAAATATGTGTAAAATATTCCATACCATTTCTGTCCTTTATTGTGCCCATCTTTGTATGAAATGTTCCCTTGGTATATCTAATTTTCTTGAAGAGATCTCTGGTCTTTCCCATTCTGTTGTTTTCCTCTATTTCTGTGCACTGATGACTGAGGAGGGCTTTTTTATCTCTCCTTGCTATTCTTTGGAACTCTGCTTTCAGATGGGTATGCTGCTGCTGCTAAGTCGCTTCAGTCGTGTCCGACTCTGTGCGACTCCACAGACGGCAGCCCACCAGGCTCCCCCCTCCCTGAGATTCTCCAGGCAAGAACACTGGAGTGGGTTGCCATTTCCTTCTCCAATGCATGAAAGTGAAAAGTGAAAGTGAAGTCTCTCAGTCATGCCCGACTTCGCAACCCCATGGACTGCAGCTTACCAGGCTCCTCCATCCATGGGATTTTCCAGGCAAGAGTACTGGAGTGGGTTGCCATTGCCTTCTCCATCAGATGGGTATATCTTTCCTTTTCTCCTCTGCCTTTCACTTCTCTTTTCACAGTTATTTGTAAGGCCTCCTCAGACAACCATTTTGCCTTTTTGCATTTCCTTTTCTTGGGGATGGTCTTGATCCCTGCCTCCTGTACAATGTCATGAACCTCTGTCCATAGTTCTTCAGGCGCTCTGTCTATCAGATCTAATCCCTTGAATCTATTTGTCAGTTCCACTGTATAATCGTAAGGGATTTGATTTAGGTCATACATGAATGGTCTAGTGGTTTTTCCTACTTTCTTCAATTTGTCTGAATTTCACAATAAGCCTCTTTCACCAGATCCCAAATAGCCAGTTAAACACTCAAAGTATTGAAAAGCATATATCTTTCTACTAAGCTATTTATTATTAAATTATGGGCACCCTGCTAAGCCTTTTACATAGATTACAAAATGTAGATTACACTCTGTTTCATCTTTACAACTCACCAGGTAACATGTGAATTTTACCTGGATTTTACATTGGATAGTAGTTACGTGAAATACCATGTTGTATAAATGTCTACTAGGAAGAGCTAAACAGAAAAGTCACTCAAGTTTCCCTCAGCCATTTTTATATATTTTAGCCTACAAACTCAAAAGACCAAAGCACAGGACCTTTAGATTGCTATAGTTTTAAAAATTTATTAAAGATTGCTATAATTTAAAAATTGGAAGAAAAGTTATGACCAACCTAGACAGCATATTAAAAAGCAGAGACATTACTTTGCCAACAAAAGTCCGTCTAGTCAAAGCTATAGTTTTTCCAGTAGTCATACATGGATATGAGAGTAGGACTATAAAGAAAGCCTGAGCGCCTAAGAATTGATGCTTTTGAACTGTGGTGTTGGAGAAGACTCTTGAGAGTCCCTTGGACAGCAAGAGATCCAACCAGTCCATCCTAAAGGATATCAGTCCTGGATATTCACTGGAAGGACCCATGCTGAAGCTGAAACTCCAGTACTTTGGCCACCTGATGCGAAGAACTGACTCATTTGAAACCTGATGCTGGGGAAGATTGAAGGCGAGAGAAAGGGACGACGGAGGATGAGATGGTTGGATGTCTTCAACGGCTCAATGGACAAGAGTTTGAGTAAACTCCGGGAGTTGGTGATGGACAGGGAGGCCTGGCGTGCTGCAGTCCATGGGATCGCAGAGAGTCGGACACGACTGAGCGACTTCACTTTCACTTTTCACTTTCATGCATTGGAGAAGGAAATGGCAACCCACTCCAGTGTTCTTGCCTGGAGAATTCCAGGGACGGGGGAGCCTGGTGGGCTGCCGTCTATGGAGTCGCACAGAGTCGGACACAACTGAAGCGACTTAGCACCAGCAGCAGCAGAGCGACTGATCTGACTGAAAAGATTTCCATTCAAATATAGCTTCATTATCATTTTACAGAGAGTATACTTGCTGCTAAGAAGAAAGCCTCAATTTTTAAACTGGACGTGCAGGAATCTAATCTCTGTCCTTAAACTCAACCAGCACCCAGCGCAGCTGCCCCGGACTGCGGAGAAGTCTGGATGGGGTCTTGGGATTCCTCGGAACCTACGCGGTCGACGAAAGAGGCGGGCCCTAGGACCGGGAGGGAGACTGACTGATGGCCTCCATTACAGTTTTCCGGGTTTGGCGTGCTGTCTGCGGCCCTGGTCACGTGAACCTGTCGTCACGTGACAGCGTCGGTGGGCCACACGTAGGGGAATGCAGATCTGGTTGAAGTAGTGGGTAAAGGGGGCGGTGGGGCAAGATGGCGGCACACCTGTCCTACGGGCGAGTGAACCTCAATGTGCTGCGCGAGGCAGTGCGTCGCGAGCTGCGCGAGTTCCTGGACAAGTGCGCGGGAAGCAAGGTGAGGGACAGCGGGCGGCGACACCGCCGTCCGGCCTGGCCTCATCCGGTCCCTAAGTGCCTGGGCTCGAAGTGTACTAGGTCTCCTAGGGCTTCCAGGGAGGAGCGCCGGCGGGAACGATAAGTCGGGGAGAGGGGCCTTTTGGTGGGGCTTCCATCGCAAAGTACGCGTGGCATCGCTGTTGTTTCGTGGCTGCAGAATAAGCCACCGTGGTGTCTCAGCCCTTCGTGAACCAGCTTGTGTCAGAGAGGCGGATCCGGTAACCCCCTGTCCAGTTCCCACCCGAGATATTGGAACTGGGGAGGCGGCCCCGCCCAGGAACGTAGCTGCACCAGTGTCCATTCATTACAAAGATCATATCCTCAAAAAAATTAACATGAACTACCAACACCTTGCAATCTGCTGCTCACTTGAATTGTGAGAAGTTGTAACTATCTGAGATTTTTAACGTCAGCTTACTTAAATAGTATTTTCTTGTTAGATGTTTATTAGCACCCAACTCACAATGGAATCAGAAACCGTAGATCAAGAACTTCATAGGACTTCTTTTAAGTGGTATGCTTCCCTGGTGGCTCAGAGGTTAAAGCGTCTGCCCGCAATGCGGGAGGCCCGGGTTCGATCCCTGGGTCGGGAAGATCCCCTGGAGAAGGAAATGGCAACCCACTCCAGTATTCTTGCCTGGAGAATCCCATGGACGGAGGAGCCTGGTGGGCTACAGTCCACCGGGTCGCAAAGAGTCGGACACGACTGATCGCTTCACTCACTTCACTTCACCTCCTTCCTCTCCCTTTAGGATTTATCAGTCTTCCTAAGTAACTGGCAATATAACTCTGAAGAGAAGAGGAAAATTGGGGAAATTCAGCAGTCAGTATTAGAAAAAATAGGACCAAGAGGTGGAGTGAGTGCTAGCAGCTATGGAGAGAAAACAAAAGCAGGCTGAGTCCTAGGCGCCCAGTTCCAGCTCATTAAATAACTCTGAAATCTGAATGAGATCATGGATTGTATCAGTGTCAATACCCTGGTTGTAATATCTGTTGTACTATAGTTTTGCAAAATGTTTGCATTGGGGGAAACTGGACAAAGCACATTGGGGAGTCTCCCTGTATTGTTTCTTTCAACTGAATATTTATAATTCTACAGATGTCTCAATAAAAATTTCAATTTAAAAAAGAAAGAAAAAGAACTGACACTGGAGTTTAGCAGTAGAAATGCTCAGAAGGTCCCAGAGCAATGCTCTGTGAGGTGGTTCAGTCCCAGGCTGGAAACTTGACTTCTTTATGCTGTGTATATTCAAGGTCCTGATATGGCCTTGGACTTTAAAAAATTTTAATTAATTAATTATTTATTTTTATTTTTGTTTGCGTTGGGTCTTCACTGTTGCCTGGGAGCTTTCTCTAGTTGCAGAGTTTGGGGGCTACTCTCTAGTTTTGGTGTACGGGCTTCTTATTGCCCTGGCTTGTCGTCTTGTGGAGCACAGGCTCTCGGTGCACAGGCTTCATTAGTTGCAGCCTGCAGGCTCAGTAATTGTGGCTTGCTGGCTCTAAGGCATGGGAGCTTCAGTAGTTTCAGCGCGGGGGCTCATTAGTTGTGGTTCAAGGGCCCTTGAGCATGCAGACTTCAGCAGTTGCCGTACTTGAGCTCAGTGGTTGTGGCTCATGGGCTTAGCTGTTCTGAGGCTTATAGAATCTTCCCAGACCAGAGATCAAACCCATGTCCTGTGCATGGCAAGTGGACTTCCACCCACTGTGCCGCCAGGGAGTCCTGGACATGTTATTTAAACTTTCTGAGTCTTTAAAATTTTTCTCTTGTCAAAATAAACTTTATAATACCTATATCAGAGGTTTTAGTTTTTATAATTGAATTGCATGCTACTTATAAAATAGTAGGTTGAACTGTTGCATTTGGCAGTTTCCGTATGGTTCAGTCTGATAATAATACCGTGACACAGATACACAACAAACTACAGTTCCTTGTTTCCTCTAATTGTTCAGTCGCTCAGTCATGTCCAACTCTTTGCAACCCCATGGACTTTAGCACTCCAGGCTTCCCTGTCCTTCACCATCTTCTGGGGCTTGCTCAAATTCATGTCCATTGAGTCAGTGTTTCCATTCAACCATCTCGTTTTCTGTCGTCCCCTTTTCCTCCTGCCTTCAATCTTTCCCAGCATCAGGGTCTTTTCAGCTCTTCACATCAGATGGCCAAAGTCTTGGAGCTTCAGCTTCAGCATCAGTCCTTCCAATGAATGTTCAGTGTTTATTTCCTTTAGGACTGACTGGTTTGATCTCCTTGCAATCCAAGGGACTCTTAAGAGTCTTCTTCAGCACCACAGTTCAAAAGCCTCAGTTCTTCAGTGATCAGCCTTCTAGCCCAACTCTTGCATCTGTACATGACTACTGGAAAAACCATAGCTTTGACTAGACTGAGCTTTTTCGACAAAGTAGTGTCTCTGCTTTTTAATATGCTGTCTGGTTTTATCATAGCTGTTCTTCCAAGGAGCAAGTGTCTTTTAATTTCTTGGCTGCAGTGATTTTGAAGCCTAAGAAAATAAAGTCTGAAAAAAAAAAAAAGAAAATAAAGTCTGTCACTGTTTTCATTATTTCCCCATGTATTATCCATGAAGTGGTGGAACTAGATGCCATGATCTTTGTCTTTTGAATGTTGAGTTTTAAGCCAGCTTTTTCATTCTCTTTCACCTTCATCAAGAGGCCTTTTAGTTCCTCTTTACTTTCTGCCATAAGGGTGGTGTCATCTACGTATCTGAGGTTATTGATATTTCTCCCAGCAATCTTCATTCTTGTGCTACATCCAGTCTGGCATTTCTCATGATGTACTCTGCATATAAGTTAAATAAGCAGGGTGATAATATACCACCTTGATGTACTCCTTTCCCAATTTTGAATGAGTCTGTTCTTCTGTGTCTGGTTCTCACTGTTGCTTCTTGACCTGTACACAGCTTTCTCAGGAGGCAGGTCAAGTGGTCTGGTATTCCCATCTCTTTAAGAATTTTCCAGTTTATTATGATTGACACAAAGGCTTTAGCATGGTCAGTAAAGCAGAAGTAGATGTTTTTCTGGAATTCTCACTTTTTTTATGATCCAGCAGAAGTTGGCAATGTGATCTCTGGTTCCTCTGCCTTTTCTAAATCCAGCTTGAACGCCTGGAAGTTCTTGGTTCACGTATTGTTGAAGCCTCCCTTGGAGAATTTTGAGCATTACTTTGCTAGCATGTCAAATGAGTACAATCGTGCAGTAGTTTTAACATTCTTTGGCATTGCCTTTCTTTGGGATTGAAATGAAAACTGACCTTTCCCAGCCCTGTGGCCACTGCTGAGTTTTCCTTATTTGCTGGCATATTGAGTGCAACACTTTAACAGCATTCTCTTTTAGGATTTGAAATAGCTCAGCAGGAATTCCATCATGTCCGCTAGTTTTGTTCCTTGTGATGCTTCCTAATGCCCACTTGGCTTCGAAGGACAGTGATTAAATCTTAAGTTTCCTATGACTGCCAGTAACATTACTTGCCCTGACGCTGTTTTTTTTTTTTTCCTTAAGATCCACACAGTATAAATGTGACCACAGCCAGTTTCAGACTTTGAGGGCAGTAGTTCTACTATGTATGACTGCCATTTTCTGTTGCTGTTGTTGAAATTCTTGATATTAACTGTAATGTTCATTTCTTCCCTCTTGTAGGCAATAGTTTGGGATGAGTATCTCACTGGACCCTTTGGCCTGATTGCACAGTATTCACTGTTGAAGGTAAGTGAACTGTTCAGGTTTTGTTCAGGTATTAGTAACTCTGTACTTCAGCAATAATAGTAAGATTTTACATTTCCTCCTGAGTAAATGGCTTGCAGGGCGGTTGGGTCTTTATAACACAGATGCTAATGTATGGCTAACATTTTGTGTACAGTGATCCTTTGGTTAATGATTCTGTATTGATCCTAATTGCTCTCGTTGTTGTCTAGTCGCTAAGTCATGTCTGACTTTTCTGTGACCCTTTAGATCACAGTAGCCTACCAGGCTCCTCTGTCCATAGGATTTCGCTGGCCAGAATACTGGAATGGGTTGCCATTTCCTTCTTCAGGGGATCTTTCTGACCCAGGGATCAAACCTGCATCTCCTGCAGCGGGAGGCGTACTCTCTACCGCTGAGCCCCCACAGAAGTCCAGCATTATATGACTGTTACCTGGTATCTTTGATAGTTTATCACGTTAAGAGTCATTTACACTCAAAGACTGTCACAGTGACTTCACCCTGAAACCTTACTGTTAATACAGCTGGCTTTGGGAAATCTAAATTTTGAGAACAAAGCATTGATGTGCATTGACTGCGAGTGTTTCTGATGTCCGAGTCTGACTATGATACTTAAAGTTGAGTGATTTTGTTAACTTTTTGTGTATGTGTTTTCTTAGGAACATGAAGTGGAAAAAATGTTTACGCTTAAAGGAAGTCGTTTGCCAGCAGCTGATGTCAAGAATATAATTTTTTTTGTCAGACCCAGGCTAGAATTGATGGATATCATTGCTGAAAACGTGCTCAGGTATCTCAGAACTTATGTTTGTGCCAGTAGGAGTTAATCCTTCTAACAGTTTTAATGTCCTGAGCTTTTCATTGTAAACCCCTTCTCTTGCCAGTGCCTTGGATAGTGGTCTTTTGCTTCTTGTTTGTTTTCAATATTTATTTATCTTGCCATGCTATGTCTTAGTTGCAGCACTCGGGACCTTCGATCTTCGTTGTGGCATGTGGGGTCTTCAGTTGCAGCATGCAAACTCTTTTCCTTTTTTTTTTTAGTATTTATTTATTGGCTGTGTTGGGTCTTTGTTGCTGCACATGGGCTTTTTCTAGTTTCAGAGAGTGAGTTCTACTCTCTAGTTGTGATGTGCGGGCTTCTCTTTGCAGTGGCTGCTCTTGTTGTGGAGTATGGACTCAGGGCATGTGGGCCTCAGGTGTTGCCGCTCATGGGCTCCAGAGCGCAGGCTCTAGCTGTGGTGCACGGGCTTGGTTGCTCCATGGCACCTGGGATCTCCCAGACCAGGAACTGAACCAGTGTTTCCTGCATTGCCGAGCAGTTCCTTAACCACTGGACCATCAGAGAAACCCATGCAAACCCTTTGTTGGGATCTAGATTCCTGACCAGAGATCAAACCCAAGCCCCCTGCATTGGGAGAGCAGAGTCTTAGACCCTGGACCACCAGAGACGTCCCAAAAAGTGGTCTTTTAGAAAAACTAGGACAAACATGGAAAAATACAAGAATGGAAATAGGAAACTTGTGACATTGTTCAAACAATGAGAGGGTAGTTATTATAAAACTGCATTCTTTTAGGACAGCTAAAATTTTGGATATGTATCAGTAGAAAGGACCTGGTTTTAAAAATGAACAACAACAAAAAAGCCTCCCTCTAATGGTTATACTGATGACAAGGTACTTGAATTTCATAAGCAAAGTAAGAGCTGATTAAAATTTAATAAAGCATCCAGTCTAGAGAGGAAGTTCTCCCAGCTCCATCTGCACTCTGATATAATCGATTGATGTGGCCCCTAAAATCTTAAAAGCCATATGGGCGATTTTGAGAAGTTCACTGTCAAGGAGAGGAGAAAGAAGAGTCAATAGTGAGCTTTAATTTTAAAAGGAGTCTCTGTGGCTGCATTGGTTTGGTTAAAGATCCATTTGTTTTCAATAAGACACATACACCATTTCAGTAAACCTCAGAGCTTTAATGCCCCTGAAAATAGTTAAAGAGAAAGCTAGAAAATGCACATATTGGCTATGAATCAATGCTGGTTTCCTGTCAGGGAAAAAAAAAAAGAGCATGAAAGTGACTGTAACTGTTTGGGTCTGAAAGTCAATGTCATATGTTTATCTCACCAGCATTTATTTAGTGCTTTCTGTGTGCACGGCAGTGGAGATAGAGTAAGTGAAATAGTTGAAGACTCTAGGGAGCTCATAAGCTAACAAATGTTCCTTCTTTTGCAGTGAAGACAGACGTGGCCCAGCAAGAGATTTCCACATTTTGTTTGTGCCACGACGTAGCTTATTGTGCGAACAGCGGTTGAAGGATCTGGGTGTTTTGGGATCTTTTATTCATAGGGAGGAGTATAGCCTAGATCTTATTCCTTTTGATGGAGATCTCCTATCCATGGAATCGGAGAGTGCATTCAAAGTAAGTTTGGCATTTTCTGTTTTAATGTCAGGCTGTGATTTTTGCCAAATTTGTGAGCTTGATGGTCATTTTCATCTCATATGTACAGCAGAATGATTCAGTATTTTTGCAGATTATATTCTATTATGGGTTATTGTATTAGGTATAGTTTCATGTGCTGTACAGTATATCCTTGTAGCTTATTTTTTTTTGTACTAGTTGGCATCTGTTAGTCCCATATCCCTAATTTGTCCCTCCCCTCTTCATGCCCCACTGGTTTTGTCTTTTTTTTGGATGGGGGGCAGTGAAGTAGAAAAGGATAGCTTTATTGCTTTGCCAGGCAAAGGGGGCCACAGTGGGCTAATGCCCTCAAAACTGTGTGTCCCCTCCTGAAGGGAGTAGTGAGGACTTTTATAGCAATGGCCCAAAGAGGGCGTGATCAGCTTGTGGACAGTCTTCTGATTGGTCAGTGATGAGGTAAGTGGAGGTCAGCATCATCAACCTTCTGATTCCAAGGGGTCTGGAGTCTGCCTGCTTAATAGCAGCATACAGTTAACTTCTGCCACCTGGTGGGGCTGTCAGTAGCTGGTGTCTGGACTTACTAAGGCTCAGGTTCTTTGTGTCTCAGCACAGAAGGAATTCAGTGAGAGGCAAAGGGATAGGCAAGAAGCAGTTATTCATACGGGACACTTGTAGGAGATGCAGGCCGGCAGGTGAGGGAGCTCTGCCACTGCTGGTTGGTTTTCTATGTCTGTAAGTCTGCTTCTGTTTTGTGTTTACATTCATGGTCTTATCTTTTTAGATTTCACATATGAGTGGTATCACATAGTGTTTGTCTTTTTCTGTCTTCCTTCGCTAAGCATAATAGTCTCGAGGTCCATCCACATTGCTACAAATGGCACGATTTCATTCTTTTTTTCATGGATGAGTAATATTCCATTGTACACTTGCTAAGTTGCTTCAGTTACATCCAACTCTGTGTGACCCTTTGGACTGTAGCTTTCCAGGCTCCTCTGTCCATGGGATTCTCCAGATTGTCATGCCCTCCTCCAGGGGATCTTCCCAACCCAGGGATTGAACCCATGTCTCCTGCGTTGGCAGGTGGGTTCTTTACCACTAGTGCCCCCTGGGAAGCCCAATATTCCATTGTGTGTGTATGTGTATACAGACACATACATTTTTATATTTATATATATATATATATATATATATACACACACACACCCATATCTTCATCCATTCATCTGTTAATGAGCACTTGGGTCGCTTCCCTGTCTAATTAGTACTCTCATGAATGTTGGGGTACATACAGTATCTTTTCAAATTAGTGTTTTTGTTTTTCCAGATATATATCCGGGAGTGGGATTGCTATTTCACATAGCAATTCTCATTTTTTAAGGAATGTTCATACTGTTTTCCATAGTGGCTGCACCAATTTATATTCCCACCAGTATTGTGGGAGGGTTCCCTTTTTCCTTTGCTCCATACCCCCTCCAGCATTTATTATTTGTAGACTTTTTAATGATGGCCATTCTCACTGGTGTACGGTGGTACCCCACTGTAGTTTTGATTTGCATTTTTCTAATAATTAGTGACATTGAGCATCTTTTCATGTACCTACTGGCCATCTGTATATCTTTTTTGTAGAAATGTCCATTTATACCATATGCTTATTTTTTTTTATTGGGTTGTTTATTTTTTTGTTATTAAGTTGTATGAGCTGTTTGTATGTTTTGGAAATTAAGCCCTTGTCCATCGCTTTGTTTGAAAATAATTTCTCCCAGTTCGTACGTTGTCTTCATTTTGTTTATAGTTTCCCTTGCTTTGCAAAAGCTTATAAATTTGATTAGGTCCAATTTGTTTATCTTTGCTTTTACTTCTATTGCCTTGGGAGACTGACCTAAGAAAACACTGGTATGATTTATGTCAGAATGTTTTGCCTGTATTCTCTTCTAGGAGTTTTATGGTACCATGTCTTATATTTAAGTAAACATGGCACTTTAAAAAAAATGTTTATTGGTTGATTTATATTTTTGGCTGCAGTGGTCTTTGTTGCTGCGCTAGGGGGCTAGTTGCAGCAAGCAGGGGCTACTCTAGTTGTCTCTTGACTTAGTTTATGATGGTTTTTCTATGTGTACTTTCTTTCTTTTTAAGTATATTCTGTACTCAGATGAGTGCACAAATCATGAGTATAAAGTTTGATGGATTTTAACAAAGTGAACACACCTGGGACTCTGCTTAAAAAAAAACAACAAAACTGCTACCAGTATTCCAGAATGCCTGCTTTTGCCACTTCTAGTTACTCCCCACCCTATGTGTGTTTTCTTAATGTAATCATGTTTATCTGTGTTTCCTTCTTTGAATTTTGCATATGTGACAGTGATCCTGCTAGTCTGGAGACTAGAACTTTTGAGAAGCGCTGGTGTTGTGCCCAAAATTATTTGAAACTTTTTCTTCTGTATTATGTTGTTGTTGTTACTGTGATCACCATCTTCAAAGAGTTAACCCGGGGAAGAACTCTCTGGCAACCCTGATGAATTTTATAACCAAGAGAGTTTCTTGGCTCTTTTTTTTAAAGTCACTTTCCCCGTTGTTTTGCTTACAGTAAACCTCTTCCAATGGTAGTACAGATTTTTCCACCTGCCCCCGACTCTGCCCCCGACCTAATGTTTTATATGAAACATACTTGAAAGTTGAAAGAATGGTACAGTGAATACCTGTATACTCATCACCTAGATTCTGTAATTAACATTTTGCTGTATTAACTTTAAATCATGTACCTATAATGGTGTTCCCTGGTGTAATTAATTCACATCTGTGTAATTAATGTGACTTGGTAGCAGCTGAGGAAAACTTATGCCATCATGACAAAACCTGCCCAGAGGAGAGATTTCCTGTTTATTTAACCACTGCATATAAGTTAAATAAGCTGGGTGACAATATACAGCCGTGACGTCCTCCTTTTCCTATTTGGAACAGTCTGTTGGTCCATGTCCAGTTCTAACTGTTGCTTCCTGACCTGCATATAGGTTTCTCAAGAGGCAGGTCAGGTGGTCTGGTATTCCCATCTCTTTCAGAATTTTCCACAGTTTATTGTGATCCACACAGTTAAAGGCTTTGGCATAGTCAATAAAGCAGAAATAGATGTTTTTCTGGAATTCTCTTGCCTTTTAGATAATCCAGCACATGTTGGCAATTTGATCTCTAGTTTCTCTGCCTTTTCTAAAACCAGCTTGAACATCTGGAAGTCATGGTTCACATATTGCTGAAGCCTGGCTTGGAGAATTTTTAGCATTATTTTACTAGCATGTGAGATGAGTACAATTGTGTGGTAGTTTGAGCATTCTTTGGCATTGCCTTTCTTTGGGATTGGAGTGAAAACTGACCTTGCCCAGTCCTGTGGCTACTGCTGAGTTTTCCAAATTTGCTGGCATATTGAGTGCAGCACTTTCACAGCATCATCTTTCAGGATTTGAAACAGCTCAACTGGAATTCCATCACCTCCACTAGCTTTGTTCATAGTGATGCTTTCTAAGGCCCACTTGACTTCACATTCCAGGATGTCTGGCTCTAGGTGAGTGATTACACCATCGTGATTATCTGGGTCGTGAAGATCTTTTTTGTACAGTTCTTCTGTGTATTCTCACCACCTCTTCTTAATACCTTCTGCTTCTGTTAGGTCCATACCATTTCTGTCCTTTATCGAGCCCATCTTTGCATGAAATGTTCCCTTGGTATCTCGAATTTTCTTGAAGAGATCTCTAGTCTTTCCCATTCTGTTGTTTTCCTCTATTTCTTTGCATTGATCGCTGAGAAAGGCTTTCTTCTCTCTCCTTACTATTCTTTGGGACTCTGCATTCAGATGCTTATATCTTTCCTTTTTTCCTTTGCTTTTCGCTTCTCTTCTTTTCACAGCTATTTGTAAGGCCTCCCCGGGCAGCCATTTTGCTTTTTTGCATTTCTTTTCCATGGGGATGGTCTTGATTCCTGTCTCCTGTACAGTGTCACAAACCTCATTCCATAGTTCATCAGGCACTCTTTATCTATCAGATCTAGTCCCTTAAATCTGTTTCTCACTTCCACTGTATAAGGGATTTGATTTAGGTCATACCTGAATGGTCTAGTGGTTTTCCCTACTTTCTTCAATTTAAGTCTGAATTTGGCAATAAGGAGTTCATGATCTGAGCCACAGTCAGCTCCGGGCCTTGTTTTTGCTGACTGTATAGAGCTTCTCCATCTTTGGCTGCAAAGAATATAATCAGTCTGATTTCGGTGTTGACCATCTGGTGATGTCCATGTGTAGAGTCTTCTCTTGTGTTGTTGGAAGAGGGTGTTTGCTATGACCAGTGCGTTCTCTTGGCAAAACTCTGTTAGTCTTTGCCCTGCTTCATTCCGTATTCCAAGGCCAAATTTGCCTGTTACCCCAGGTGTTTCTTGACTTCCTCCTTTTGCATTCCTGTCCCCTATAATGAAAAGGACATCTTTTTTGGGTGTTAGTTCTAAAAGGTCTTGTAGGTCTTCATAGAACCGTTCAACTTCAGCTTCTTCAGCATTACTGGTTGGGGCAGAGTCTTGGATTACTGTGATATTGAATGGTTTGCCTTGGAGACGAACAGAGATCATTCTGTCCTTTTTGAGATTGCATAGAGAGATTATCTAATTGCCCCAAGGCACCAGCTGGGAAGTGACGCAGCTGAGGTTTGGAACAAGACAACCAGAGCCAGCAACCTGCGCTCCACCAGTGTCAAAACTGCTGGATTCTCTCCGGTCACTTCCTAGCTGTTTTTGTTTATTTTTAACTTTTTATTTTGTATTGGAATATAGCCAATTAGCAATGTGGTTTTTTCATTTTTATTATAATTTTCATAATTTCTTGACTTTTAGATTTTCTTCTCTTGAGTTGTCACTTTTGTATATTATGTTTCTTTTTATTTCTGTTTTATTTCCAATTGGAGAATAATTGCTTTACAATGTTGTGTTGGTTTCTGCCATACAACAGCATGAGTCAGCCATCAGCCATAAGGATACGTATGTCCCCTCCCTCTTGAACCTCCCTCCCACCTCGCCCCAGCTGGTTTGATGTGTATTTTTGTGTCCCGTTTTCTATGCCAAAAGTATAATTTTGCCTACTTTACAAAATATACCCTGTATACTTCATAAGGTAAAATATATTTTCTGAAAATTGGATCACTCTAAAGATTGTTCAGCTGCCCCTTCTTCTTTTCTCAAGATGTTACAACCTTCAGTTGCCGTCAGTGTGTGTGAAAATCTGCGCCATGTTTGCAAAGACTGCCACGTATTCCGTGGTGAGGATGTGTCCCGGGATTCTGGGGCTCAGAGAATACGTGCACTTGTGGTATCGCCATGTGGCCTCCCTCAGTGCCCTCCTAGCCTCTGCACTCGCCGCTGTGAATGAGAGAGGTGAAATGGGGGGGAGATTCAAGAGGGAGGGGACTTAGTATCCTTATGGCTGACTCACGCTGTTGTATGGCAGAAACCAACACAACATTGTAAAGCAACTATTCTCCAATTGCAAATAAAACATAGAAATAAAAACTGGTTCCCATCTCAGTCTTTCTTGGTAGTAGTGGTCTAGTCAATAAGTCCTGTCCAACTCTTTGTTACCCCTTGGACTGTAGCCCACCAGGCTCCTTGTCCATGGGATTCTCCAGGCAAGAATACTGGAGTGGGTTGCCATTTCCTCCTCCAGGGGATCTTCCCGATCCTGCTTGACAGGCAGATTCTTTACCACGGAGCCATATGGGAAGCCCATAAAATCTTTTCTAATCAGTAGCTTATTCAAGAGCTGGTAAACGAGGAGGAGTGCCTTCCAGAAGGCTCTGCCTTGGGAGAATTGCTTCCGTAGCTGTCCCCTGATGGCAGAGCTCTTGGGCTCCTGACCTGGGCTGCCAAACAGCAGCTTTGTAAACTGGACCCCAGTCTGCAGCTTCTTGGCAAAGTGGGGAAGTGCCAAGTCCCAACACCAGACAGAGGCAGGCACCACAAGGCACCCAGGTGACCGTGATGGTAACTGGCCCTTCCTCTCTACAGGAGTGCTATCTGGAAAGTGACCAGACCAGCCTGTACCATGCAGCCAAGGGGCTGATGACCCTGCAAGCTCTGTACGGAACTATCCCCCAGATCTTTGGGAAAGGAGAGTGCGCCCGGGTGAGAAATGGGAGATGCTTCTGGTGGCGGAGCAAGGGCACCCTGGTCCCTGGGAGGGGGAGGAGTGGGAATCTGTTTTGATTTGAAAATTCACATACTTGCTAAAATTTCTTTGTAGCTCCCAAATTGGTACAGTGTTTTGCAGATACACTCAGGGAGGCAGTAATTTGTATCATCCAATAATTGAAGTTGTGCATGTTCTTAGCTGAGATCACAGCAAGCAACCCTCTGCCTTCAACTCATACCATAAACAAGTGTGATTTTTGCCACTATAGTGCAGTACTCATTGCCACTTTTTTGTGTGGGTGTGCATTTCTGTGCCTTTTTTTTTTTTTTTTTTTGGTTGGTGATTTCACTGTTAAAATGGCCCCCGGGGTGATGCAGAAGTGCTATCCAGTTTTCATGATATAGGAAGGCTATGATGGGCCTTTACGGAGAAAACTCTTATTAGATGAGCTTCATTTAGGTATAAATGAAAGTGTTGGAGAATCAAGAGCATATATTTAATGTCTTTAAATAGAACACACATAAATCAAGGTTATATATTGATCAGATGATGAAACTGTTGTAACCAGAGACTCAAGGAGCCCGCACCCTCATGGCCCTGCAGAGCAGTGGTTCAGTATTCTCTGATTCAGCATTCACGGTGGCTTTATAGAATAGAACTTCCATGAATAATAGAAATGGACTGATTTTATGCCTCGTTGAGAAATCGCTGGTAACAGTGTAAGTGTTGGAACGGGCATCCAACATGGAGTGGTTTTCTGTCGCTGTTTATTTCTTGTCCATCTCATTCCGCCACCGTTTTTCTCCATTTTTTACTTTTTTGATACTTTCCATTTTTAGCTGATTATTTTTTTTTTTTTGGCTGTGCCATGTGGCACATGGGATATTAGTTCCTTGACCAGGGATCAAACCTGGGCCCCTTGCATTGGAAGCACAGAGTCTTAACTACTGGATCACTAGGGAAGTTCTAGCCAATTTTTTTTTTTTTTTAGTCTTAGCCAGATTTTTAAATCTGCTTATGCCCAGAAAAGTCCCACCTGATCCCATGTTTTGTTTCCAGCAAGTGGCCAATATGATGATCAGGATGAAGAGAGAGTTTACAGGAAGCCAGAATTCAATATTCCCCGTGTTTGATAATCTCTTGTTGCTTGATCGGAACGTGGATTTATTATCGCCTCTTGCCACTCAGCTTACATACGAAGGACTCATTGATGAAATTTATGGCATTCAGAACAGTGAGTAAAGTAACTCTCCCTTTTACCAATAGGTAATCTGATAGGAATATCCAAAAGACCAGTTAATTTTTTTTTTCAAAGAAAAACCCATATTCTAAGCAGTATTTATTATAGTGGACAGAGAAGAAAAAATATGCCAAAATAGTAACTCAAAAGACCATTTTTTTTTTCTTAAGATGCTTCCTTTCTAAATAACTCAGTATTTGGAAAAATTAAAATGCTGACTTTAGACCTGCAGACACTGGGATTCAGTGACATCTGAGTGAACTGTCCTTGTAGGTCACACATAAGCTGGCGAGTGTTTACTGCATGGGACTGTGTGTGCCCCCTGTGAGCAGAGGCCCAGGGCTAAATGCAGGTGGCCCTGCAGTTGGAGAACATAGATTCCAAGGTGGGCAGTCATTCAGGAAAGCTTGTGGATGAGGTGGCTTTTGTACTGGGTTTGGAAAGATGGGTAGAATTTAGGGGGGCGTTGCTGGTGAGAGGCAGGCAGCATAATACCTGCGGGGAACAGTGGGGCAAAAAGTTTGCTGATGCAGAGGGCACAGCGGGGTACATTCTGGGAGAAAGGTGAGAACAGGAGGTTGGAGACACTTGATGATAGACTTGAAGGCCTGTGAGAGTTAGGCTTAACAGGCAGTTGGGGTCAGAGATCACAAGTATGTTTTATTTGCTTTTGACTGCATGATTTGTGTCTGTTTCTGTCACTGTTTAAAATTGGAGAAGACTCTAATAATGATCTTGATGTATTCCATGTCTTTAAAAACCTCTGAGGCTCTGGCAGCCCCATGACCACATTCCTGTGTGGCAGCTGGTGCCCAGTGCAGATCCCTTCTTTAGACAGGCCCTTCTCTCCAGACTACCGCAGACTTCACCGCTCCTGTCCCATCCAGGCCTCCTTCCCTCATTTACATGAGCTCCAGTCTCTTTTGGCATCCTGAATTATATCACAGGGAGCCAAGGAAGAGCCCTGGAGGAAAGCATGCAGGCAGAAAGCCAGCTGGTGGTGGCCAGAGCTCAGGAAAAGCGTGGGGAGTCAACTCCTGTTGGGTACGGGATTTCCTTTGGGTTTTTTGTTTTTTAATTTTTTGGTTGCACCACAAGGCATGCGGTATCTTAGTTCAGCAAGTAGGAATTGAACCCACAGCCCCTGAAGTGGAAGCATGGAGTCTTAACCATTGGACTGCCAGGGAAGTCCCAGGGTTTTCTTTTGGGATAAAAAAGGTTCTAGAACTAGAGACCAGCTGTGGTTATAGAAAGTTGTGTTTGTAATAAAGGCTTTTGTAAAATGGTTAAAATGGTAAGTTTTATGTTAGGTGTGTTCTACCATAAGAATGCATGGATAGCAGTTGGATAGATGGGTGGCTAAGGGAGAAGATGAAGACACAGCCGTGAAGAGGGGTTTCCACAAAGCAGAGTCTTTAATAAGGCTGTAAAAAGTCTTATTTTTAAATTATTTGTTCCAAAATTTGGTTTTTTTTTTTTGGTTGTGTTGAGTCTTTTTTGTGGTGCAGGGGCTCAGTAGTTGAAGTACATGGGGTTAGTTGCCCTGCAGCATGTGGGATCCCAGTTCCCTGACCAGGGATCAAACCCAAGATCCCTGCATTGGAAGGCAGATTCCTAACCACGGGACCACCCAGGAAAGTCACCGAAAGGTGGCATCTTGAATACTTCTAAAAACTCCATTTCATGGACAGAGGAGTTCTATGCTAGATAGTAGGTAGGAATCAGAGAAATGAGGGAGCCCCTCCTCTCATGGTTGCAGAGAGCAAAACACCTAAGATACCGTTAGAAGGAGCTAGGGTTTAGGGCAGGGAGGTGGCCTGGGGAGTGAGGGGAGGCTTTGTAAGATAGGTGAGAGGTAGGAAGGGATTCTCCAAGAAGAGAAGGAATGTGTGTAAATTCAGTTTCTTGGCAGCAAGGTTTTTTTTTTTTTTCATAATATAAGTCAAACATTGATTAAGGGAAAATTGAAAAAATACAGAAGGAAAACACACATCTCCCATGATCCCTGAAATCCTGCCCCCAAACTTTGGGACAACCAATGTTAATATTTTGGTGTATTTCCTCATAGTCATTTTTTTCATGCACAGTTTGTTTTTAGTTAACAAAAAGTAGAATCAGCTTGTACAAATTATTCTGAAATTTTTTTGGCGGGGGGAGGGGGGCGTTGTGGGAGCCCACGCAGCTTGTGGGATATCTTAGTTCCTTGACCAGATTTTGATTGAACCTGGATTGAACCCAGGTCTTCACAGAGAAAGCGCTGATTTAACCACTGGACTAGGTACAGGGATTCCCTGAACCTCTTTTTTTGATTTGGTATAAGATGAGCGTGATCCAGTGGATGTTGGCAATTTGATCTCTGGTTCCTCTGCCTTTTCTAAAACCAGCTTGAACATCAGAGAGTTCACGGTTCACGTATTGCTGAAGCCTGGCTTGGAGAATTTTGAGCATTACTTTACTAGCATGTGAGATGAGTGCAGTTGGGAGATGGTGATGAACAGGGAGGCCTGGCGTGCTGCGATTCATGGGGTCGCAAAGAGTCAGACACGACTGAGCGACTAAACTGAACTGAACTGAAGATGAGCATTTTCTCAGCATATGTATAATCTTAATAGCTTAATTAAAATCCATAATATATATTATACCATGGTTTGTACAACCCTTCCCCTAATGTTGGGCAGTTTTTTTTTTTAATGGTTATAAAGGCATCTGTGTACATAATTTTTTTTCATATACTATATTTCTTCCTCTGCATTCTCTGATGCAGGATTTAGGGGTCAGAAGTATTAATATTATAAGGTCCTTGATTCATACTGATTCATATTGCCAAGCTTCTTAGAGTTAAACCAGTTTATGTGCTAAGGCAACTCGTAAGAGCATGTGGAGTATTTCCGGAAACGGTGACTAAGTTGGTTTGGAGGGAACACAGGTGAGAGAAGTGGATTAAGGCTACTTAGTGGAGGAACTGGATGCTGTGCCGAGTAATTTGGGAGCTTCTCCTGGTTCGGAGTGGACAGCTTCTGTAAAAGCCAGATAGCAGATATTTTAGGTTATACAGTGCCTCTGTGGAGTCTCCATTCTTCATTGTAATGTGAAAGCAGTCGCAAATGAGAGAAAACAAATGGACATGGCTTTGTGCCAATAAAACTTTGTAAAAACAGAAAGTGAGCTGAAATTGACTTTCAGGTGATAGCTTTCAAACTATTTTGGACAACAACAAAATACATATTATATCATGACCTACTACATACACACATATGTGTGTATGAAACTGAAGCAAAATTTTATTTAAAATAAAAACCATTCCCCTACTTCATGTGATGCACTGTGGTATTTAATGTTTTGTATGTTTGTTTATAATGCTGATTACAACCCACCAACTTGATTTCGTGATCCACTAAAGGGACATGACCTACAGTTTGAAAAACACCGTAAGATAATGGGAGAGATCCTTGTAAAATTTTTTTAAGTGAAAATGTAACCCATCCCTGAATAAATTTAGGAACTAACTAAACGTTGCTGCAGTGATTTAGATAGGTGACTCCAAAGAAAAGTGGAACCATGATACTAATATTGAAGAGTGACTGCATTCTGTACTGTGATTGTGGAAAAATCAGAGCCTCAGTGCCATGCACCATTTTTTCTAAAGCCAGCTTCCACCCTCTTCTGAGTTGGAAAATTCTGTTTAGTGCCTGAGCTAAACTGGTTCTTCCATTAAACACACGCAGGGCCTTGTTCCCTTCTGCTGTTGTTCAGGTTATGTGAAATTACCTCCGGAGAAATTCGCCCCTAAAAAGCAGGGCGACGGTGGTAAGGACCTTCCCACGGAAGCAAAGAAGCTTCAGCTGAATTCTGCAGAGGAGCTCTACGCTGAGATCAGAGATAAAAACTTCAATGCTGTGGGCTCTGTGCTTAGCAAGAAAGCAAAGGTGATCTCCGCAGCATTCGAGGTAAGGTGGTTTGGTTGTTACCCAGCTTCTGTACGTCACAGGCTAGACTGCCCACCCCTCCTAGCAAGCAAGGACTGCCAAAGTGCAGCCACTGAGTGGAGCTGCAGCTCTCCTGAGAAACCATGGGCTCAGCCACTGGAGGACCCAAGGTTTTCTTTCTTTCTTTTTTTTTAAATATATGCACCTTTATTCATTCATTCATTCTGCACCTTGTAGCATGCAGGATCTTAGTTCCCCAACCAGGGCTGGAACCCCTGCCCTCTGCATTGGAAGCAAGGAGTTCTAACCTCTGGACCACCAGGGAAATCCCCCCCAAGGTTTTCTTTTTAAACTTCTTCCCAGACCCATGAGAAAAGGTGTTTTTCTCTTTTAGGGAGAGAAAGGGGTAGTATTTTGAGTTTACAAGCTTTCACCGTAAATATTTGTTTTACCTTCTTTTTAATTATTTCCCATCTCTCTTAAGAGGGAGCCAGCTATACTCTAAATAAAAGATCCTCCACCATAGAACTTGTAATTTGGGCCAAAAGCTCCCAGTTTAGCCAACATGCCAATGGCAAGGGAACTCTGCAGATGCAGGAGGTGATAATAAGAGTGAAATCTCAGGAGCCCAGAGCTTTTAAATGGATGGCTTCATTATCACCTTCCTGCCTTCTCTTGCCCAGCCACTGGTTTATTCTTGGTTAAGCTCATTTTTGAAACGGAAATTCAGTAAGATGCTGAACTCTGCATGTTCAGTCTTTGGAAACATATATTAGGAGAACTTTGAAGACTGATTTTTTTCACTGAGTGTGTATTTCCAGGTTTCATCTTTTTTTTTTTTAGTGATTTTTTTTTTTAATGTGGACCATTTAAAAAATCTTTATTGAACTTATTACAGTTTTTGCTTCTGTTGTTTATGTTCTGGTTTTTTGGCCATGAGGCATGCGTGATTCGACCAGGGATCAAACCCACACCCCCTGCATGGGAAGGTGAAGTCTTAAAACACTGGACACACCTGGGAAGTCCCTAGGTTCATCTTTCTTAGAATTCGGTTCAGTTCAGTTCAGTCGCTCAGTCATGTCTGACTCTTTGCGATCCCATTAATTGCAGCACGCCAGGCCTCCCTGTCCATCACCAACTCCCGGAGTTCACTCACACTCACGTCAATCGAGTCAGTGATGCCATCCAGCCATCTCATCCTCTGTCATCCCCTTTTCCTCCTGCCCCCAATCCCTCCCAGCATCAGAGTCTTTTCCAGTGAGTCAACTCTTTGCATGAGGTGGCCAAAGTACTGGAGTTTTAGCTTTAGCATCATTCCTTCCAAAGAACACCCAGGGCTGATCTCCTTTAGAATGGACTGGTTGGATCTCTTTGCAGTCCAAGGGACTCTCAGGAGTCCTCTCCAACACCACAGTTCAAAAGCATCAATTCTTCGGCACTCAGCTTTCTTCACCTAGATAGCATATTGAAAAGCAGAGACATTACTTTGCCAACAAAGGTCTGTCTAGTCAAGGGTATGGTTTTTCTTAGGATTAGTATTTGTTAATTGATTTTCTTCAATTTTCTGAGTTACTTGCTTTACAATTACTAAACTTTGCAAACAAAAAAAATTTCTCATCACAAAGTAAGGTCCTTTTTATCCATGGACAATATTCAAGATTGAGGTTCAGCAGTAAGAATGGATTTTTTTCTATTACAGAGGAAACTTTTTGCTATTTATGACTGCTAATATGTGACTTAACAGTCTCCCACAATACCTAACAGTAGAAAGGTGGCTTTTCTGTGATAGCTTCACTTTTATTTTTGTTCTGTTCCTTCTGCCTGCCAGTGTTGAGCATGAGCTCTGCTTTCTAATGCTGTTTCTGATCGTCCCTGTCACATTTCAGGGACCTGAAATATACCTTTGTTCTCCTCTAGTCTGCATTACTGTGCTTGTTCAGTTCATTCATTGGAGAAGGAAATGGCAATCCACTCCAGTACTATTGCCTGGAAAATCCCGTGGACAGAGGAGCCTGGTAGGCTACAGTCAATGGGGTCTCAAAGAGTTGGACACGACTGAGCGACTTCACTCACTCATGTTCCGCTCTTAACATAATGTCTTGATTTTAATTTTTTACTCAGAAATGTTTGTGGATAACCTAATACTGTCCCCCAAATACTAATCACAGTATTATCTGGTGCCTGGGAAGGAAAAAAACCTTAGGCATTTGCTCCCTTAAAAAGTACTAATGTAGTGAACAGGAACACCGAGCCTATCTTTTCTGTTTTTTATGTCATGTTGAAGATGGGTCTGGCCTGATTTATTTGTATTCCATTCTTTCTTTTGCATTGGTATAAATTGAATGTCCTCTAAGCAATACAAAGAAGAGAGCGCTTAAAATATCTTCCCCACTTCCCGCTTCTGCTCTTTTATGCATTTCAGGAAAGGCACAACGCCAAGACGGTTGGGGAGATCAAGCAGTTTGTTTCACAGCTGCCCCACATGCAGGCAGCGCGAGGCTCCCTTGCAAATCACACCTCGATTGCAGAGCTGATCAAAGATGTAACTAGTGAGTATCCTTGGGAAGTGATGGAGCTCACCTGGGGCTGACTGGCACACCACGGCCATTGGCACCACCATGCTCCCTTGGGAGGGTTAGCTCTTTTTTAATACCATATGTTATCCTCAGTGTTAATTAAATGTTCCCATGTTTATAGTCAAAAATGTTCCCTTTGTGATTAACTCAGTTTTCTTTCATTAATAAGATAATATAATCATGTGATACAATATTTGGAATGTCAAAAAGAGAAAAAAATTCTTCCCCTAACATGAGGCAGTTAATTTTTTCAATCTGGTTTTTGTCTTGTCCCTAAGGGTTACTTAGAGCAGAATCCAGTTTCTGTTTCAGTTTTGGTTTTTCCCTTGAAGTCTTATGTTAAGTATTTTGAAAGAGCTTGGGAAATGTCTATTACACCAAAGATGAATTTACTTGTTAAAACACAGGCTGTAAAAGCTGAGTTAGAGATTGTTCAATGCCCTGTTTTATAAAGTATACTTTGAATCTTACATAAAAGTGTTAGAAAATCAGTCCTTTGTTTTCATATTGATGGACGTGGAAATGAGGTGAAACTGGGTTCGATCTGATGATGCAAGTAAGAGGCTCTTGGCAAATTAGCTTTCACTGATACTGAAGAAAAATTCCTAAGATCTTATTAGAGTCCTAAGGATCTTGAGATTTCATGAGAGTCCTAAGAATAGCGAAAGGGTACAGTGGTTGACTATTCCTGGATGTAACTTAGGAGGTCAGAGTTGTAGTTTTCCATGTTTCTTAGATTCTTTTCAGGTGGCAGTTTGAATTTTTTGTTTGCTTTCTTTTTTGCATGCCATGTTTCCTAATCATGCTCTGTGTATAAAAGCATTAACATTTATTGAATTTCTTACTTACAAATTTGCTATTTCCATTTTAGCTTCTGAAGACTTCTTTGATAAATTGACAGTGGAGCAGGAGTTTATGTCTGGAATAGACACTGATAAAGTATGTGAAAATGAAACTGTTCTAACAAATAATTGATACCTTATCAAAGCTAAGATTACAGCTATAAAAGCAATTGCTTTGATTCACATGCCTTATCTAAATATTTTGAAGAGCAGGTGCAAAATGTGAAAATAGAGATCTTAAGTAGTTAAGATTATTGTATTGAAGGCACTTTCTTCCGTGCACAGAAAGATGAGGCCCCACCCCTAAAATCAAAGATCTCTAAATGAATAGACTTACTTCCTAAGTGAATTGATCTTTTTAAAAAATTAATTAATTAATTTGGCTGCACTGGGTCTTAGTTGCAGCATGTGGGATCACTTCGCTGTGGTGTGTGGGATCCGGTTCCCTGACTAAGGATCACTCCCAGGCCCCTTGCATTGGGATCGCTGAGTCTTAGCCACTGGACCACCAGGGAGGTCCCAGCAAATTGGTCTGATAGTTCCTTTACATATCCACCTCTATTACTAAATTGGAAATGATTCAATTTGTGAAAATTCCCATCTTCTAGAAAGATTCTTGTTACTTTATGCTGATAAATTGCTGCCAGGGTAGCCAGGATCACACACCCAGGACATGCAACAGCCTCTGGAGGTTGTCCATCCATGGAGACAGATGAGTCCAGACAGGCTGCTGAGTCCCTTGAGTCTGCCCTCGCCAGCCTATGTTCCCTGATCGCTGGTGTGTCTGCGTGGTGGCGGGGGTGTGTGTAGCAGGGGCCGAAGGAGCTACTCTGGAGGGAGCTGAGGGAAAGTGCAAAAAGAACGAGCCCTTCTCCCACTCATCTCCTTTATTTGACTTTGAAAAATAATAGTAAATATCCAGTTCTGTCAGTCCCCGGACCAGATTCTGATACCCGTTTACACTTTGTTTTCAGGTCAACAGCTACATTGAGGATTGTATTGCCCAAAAACATCCCTTGATCAAGGTGTTAAGGCTAATTTGCCTCCAGTCTGTGTGCAATAGTGGACTCAAACAGAAAGTTCTGGATTATTACAAAAGAGAAATTCTACAGGTCAGTATATTTTTAAATGACTAATTTGCCAGGGGTGAAAGGTCTTTCTAAAAAAATACTTTCCAAAGCTGCTATTTGGGTGTAGTGTTTCCTTTATCTTTTAAATGTTTTAATACCTGGAGGGATTGTCCTTGGTATTTGTCTGCTGTGTTTGCATAATAATAACATTAGTTAATGTTTATTGAGGTTTTACTACATGCCAGGCTTAGTTAGAAGAGTGTTATGTGTATTCATTTGTTTAATCCTTACAAAGGTGATGAGCGAGATAGTCTTATCCCCATTTTATGGATGAGAAAACTAAGGCAACAGAGTAGTGCTGTAACTTGCCCAAGGTCACCAGCTAGTGTGTGCCAGTTATTTTTCGTTCCCTAAGTTGTGTCTCTTTGAGATGCCATGGACTGCAGCACTCCAGGCTCCTCTGTCCCCCTCTATCTCCTAGAGTTTGCTTAAATTCATGTCCATTGAGTTGGTGATGCCATCTGACTATCTCATCCTCTGTCATCCCCTTCTCCTTTTGCCTTCAATCTTTCCCAGCATGAGGATCTTTTCCAATGAGTTGGCTCTTTGCATCACGTGACCAGAGCTTCCTATTGAACCTTAAGCTTCAGCATCAGTCCTTCCAATGAATATTCAGGTTGATTTCATTTAAAATTGAGTGGCTTGATCTACTTGCAGGCCAAGGGACTCTCAAGAGTCTTCCCAGCACCACAGTTCAAAAGCATCAATTCTTTGGTGCTCCGCCTTTATGACCCAGCTCTCACATCCGTACATGATACTGGAAAAACCATAGCTTTGACTGTGTGAACCTTTGTTGGCAAAGTGATGTCTCTGAATATGCTGTCTAGGTTTGTCGTAGCTTTTCTTCCAAGGAACAAGCATCTTTTGATTTCGCAGCTGTAGTCACTGTCCACAGAGATTCTGGAGCCCAAGAAAGTAAAGTCTGTCACTGCTTCCACTTTCTCCTATTTGCCATGAAGTAATGGGACCAGATGCCATGAACTTAGTTTTTTTAATACTTAGTTTTAAGCCAGTTCTTCCACTCTCCACTTTCACCCTCCTCAAGAGAGTCTTCAGTTCCTCTTCACTTTCTGCTGGTTAAGAGTGGTATCATCTGCATATCTGCGGTTGTTGTGTTCTTGCCCAGAGAATCCCATGAATAGTATGTACCAGAGCCAGGACTAAACCCAGACAGCCCGGGACTAGTGCTCCTGCTCTTTAA
This sequence comes from Oryx dammah, assembly GCF_014754425.2. Lineage (NCBI taxonomy): Eukaryota > Metazoa > Chordata > Mammalia > Artiodactyla > Bovidae > Oryx > Oryx dammah. The sequence goes on from NW_024070196.1 coordinate 52,514,843, forward strand.
CCAGACAGTTCCACGGAGGAAGGGAACTTTCTGATGACGATTCCTTAGCCAACTTACTTAAATCAGGCCTGTTACTTTATAGTAAGGAAAAGCCCACCATTGTTTTTAAAATTCTTCTCTCTGTTTAAAAATGTTTCAGGCTATATGTATTTGCTGTTACTATTTACAGTTAAGTACGTTATTGTCAAAACTAAATACTCACTTAGTTTGGGTTTTTTGTTTGCTTCGCCTTTAAAAAATTACATGTGCATCCTCATCACATAACATTCAAATGAAGCAGAAGTATATGGTGCAAGGGCTTTCCAGGTAGCTCAGAAAGTAAAGAATCTGCCTGCAATGCAGGAGACCCGAGTTCAATCCCTGGGTCTGGAAAATCCCCTGGGGAAGGGAATGGCAACCCATTCCAGTATTATGATTGCCTGGAGAATTTCATGGACAGAGGAGCCTGGCAGGCTACAGTCCATGGAGTTGCAAAGAGTTGGACACAACTGAGCATCTAACACACACACACACACACATATGGTACAAACTGTGACCCCCAACCGTCGCCTCCCCCTCCCTGCATTCGCCTCCCTGGAGAGGACTTACGTGAGCAGTTTGGTTTGTGTGCTTCCAGATCCCCTTCTTTGCGTGTGTGTACAAAGAATGTTTACATACACAGACCATGGGGCGAGACCAACTGGATCTGAGTCCCACCTCTGTTACTCATTAGCTGTGTGACCTTGGGCAATTTATTTAAAGTTCTCTGTAAAATGGAGATAATAGTGTCTACCTCATGAGGTTATAGTAAGAATGATTGAGTTAACATATATAAAGCACTTAAAACATGGAAAGTATCATATAAGCATCACCTTTTATTACTCATTAGATCTCTTTTAATAGAAATAAAATCCTGTTATGTGAAGTACAGTAAGTCCCCTACACACAAACCTTCAAAAGTTACAAACTTTCAAAGATGTGCATGTGCATTCCATCAGTGAGAGGCTTAAGAGAAACTGCAGCTTGCCCTCCAATTGTGTTAGTTGGGTACTCAGGCTAACTTTGCTGGACTTAAAAACATGCTCTCAGAACAGAATTTTTTTGTATCTAGAGGACTTACTATATTCTATTTTTTGTCCTTAAGAATAAATCCAGAAACTTGTACTTAATCAGGATGTGTAGGTCTGCCTCATTCTGCTTTTAACAGCTAATTATATTCCATATGAAAATATACTATAATTTTTTTTTTGGCCGTGCTATGGGGGATCTCAGTTGCCTGACCAGGGATTAGACCCCCACCTCCAGCAGTGGAAACATGGAATCTTAACCACTGGACTGCCAGGGAAGTCCAGAATACTATAATTTATATGCTGCTCACTTAAGTTGGGCCCATAAATTCTTGGAACTTTAAAATGAAAAATTTAAATCCTTTGAGTGATCCAGTGAGCTGGATTTGTTGGTATGGGCAAGCAGCTTTAGGACAGGCTTCCATCCTGCCCTGCCTGCACCCATGGACAGTCATCGCCTGGATTTTGGTAACGTGCCCCAGAGTGCTCACCAGTGGATTTGTTGGAAGTGCTCCTTTTTGAAAGTCACAGAAACCGTTTTCCTGATTTGATTTCTCTTGCAGACCTACGGCTATGAGCACATCCTGACCTTGCACAACCTCGAGAAGGCTGGTCTGCTGAAGCCACAGACCGGGGGTAGAAACAATTACCCCACTATCCGGAAGACATTACGTCTTTGGATGGATGATGTAAATGAGCAAGTAAGATGCTCCTCTTCAACTTCACTGAGAGCTTCCCAGGTGGCTCAGTGGTAAAGAGACCACCTGCCAGTGCAGAAGATAATAGGAGACTCGTGTTCGATTCCTGGGTCAGGAGGATTCCCTGGAGGAGGAAATGGCCAACTCACTGCAGTATTCTTGCCTGAAAAATGCCATGCCCAAAGGAGCCTGATGGGCTACAGTCCACGGCGTTGCAGAGTCAGACACCCGCATGCGTACTTCAGCTCAATTGAGTTCCCATTGCTGGTGTATTGCCATGACATACGCTACTTGATCTGTTCATCTGCTTTGCTTTCTAAAGACAGTTTTCTAATTTTTTATTTTTTTAATGTGTGGATCCTAGCAGAAAGCAGTGCTCTTGTACTGAGTAGTTTGATGGAGTTTTATAAAGATGGGGTGGACCAGGGACAGGCAGTGCAGTAGAGAACCACTCACCCCCTCCCATCTGAGGTCTGAGGGCAGGGGTTCCAGAACCAGGAGAGCAGAGCTGTGGGGTGACAAGCCAAGGGACTCAACCAGCCTCGGGCAGCATTACACAGAGGGATTCGGGGCAACAAAATGTGACCGCACAGTCCTGTCCTGTCTCCATTTTCCAGCTGGTGTGGAGCCCACGGGGCTGCCTCCTGGGCACAGAGCACCAGGTGGGGAGGGTCAGGCAAGGATCCAGCACAAAAGGAAAGCAGATGCTGAGAAGCAGGATTCCTCCCACAGCCAACCCGTCTCCACTCAGAATTGATCACTATAACCAGTTTGTTACGCATCTTCCCAGAAAGATTCTATATATAGACAAATTTTTTTTTAATATTTATTTATTGATTTGGCCGCTCTGAGTCTTAATTGTGGCATGTGGGATCTAGTTCCCTGAACAGAGATCGAACCTGGGCCCTCTGCATTGGGAGTACAGAGTCTTAGCCACTGGATCACCAGGCGATCCTAGACAAACATTTTTACATAAATAGTGCATCTTCTATACCTTGGCTCTTCAAAGTAGGGTGCACTTTGCTTTATATTTTTTATTTATTCCCATCTTTCTAAATTTCATTTTTCTTATATTCGTTTTTTGGTTTTTCATTAGGGGCTTTATTAGGCTGCCTCTTGGCACGAAAGCTAAAACAATCTCTTCTCTCAGTACTAAAATTGGATTGTTTCTCCCCGGTGGGAATATCAGTTCATTCAGGTTAGTCGCTCAGTCGTGTCCAACTCTTTGCGACCCCATGAACCACAGCACTCCAGGCCTCCCTGTCCATCACCAACTCCCAGAGTCCACCCAAACCCAAGTCCATTGTGTCGGTGATGCCATCCAACCATCTCATCCTCTGTCGTTCCCCTCTCCTCCTGCCCTCAATCTTTCCCAGCATCAGAGTCTTTTCAAATGAGTCAGCTCTCCGTATCAGGTGGCCAAAGTATTGGAGTTTCAGCTTCAACATCAGTCCCTCCAATGAACACCCAGGACCGATCTCCTTTAGGATGGGCTGGTTGGATCTCCTTGCTGTCCAAGGGACTCTCAAGAGTCTTCTCCAACACCACAGTTCAAAAGCATCAATTCTTCAGTGCTCAGCTTTCTTCACAGTCCAACTCTCACATCCATACATGACTACTGGAAAAACCATAGCCTTGACTAGATGGACCTTTGTTGGCAAAGTAATGTCTCTGCTTTTGAATATGCTATCTAGGTTGGTCATAACTTTCCTTCCAAGGAGTAAACGTCTTTTAATTTCATAGCTGCAGTCACCATCTGCAGTGATTTTGGAGCCCAGAAAAATAAAGTCGGACACTATTTCCACTGTTTCTCCATCTATTTCCCATGAAGTGATGGGACCAGATGCCATGATCTTAGTTTTCTGAATGTTGAGCTTTAAGCCAGCTTTTTCACTCTCCTCTTTCACTTTCATCAAGAAGCTCTTTAGTTCTTCTTCACTTTCTGCCATAAGGGTGGAGTCATATGCATATCTGAAGTTATTGATATTTCTCCCAGCAATCTTGATTCCAGCTTGTGCTTCCTCCAGCCCAGCATTTCTCATGATGTACTCTGCATTAAGTTAAATAAGCAGGGTGACAATACACAGCCTTGACGTACTCCTTTTCCTATTTGAAACCAGTCTGTTGTTCCATGTCCAGTTCTAACTGCTGCTTCCTGACCTGTATACAGGTTTCTCAAGAGGCAGGTCAGGTGGTCTGGTATTCCCATCTCTTTCAGAATTTTCCACAGTTTATTGTGATCCACACAGTCAGAGGCTTTGGCATAGTCAATAAAGGAGAAATAGATGTTTGTCTGGAACTCTCTTGCTTTTTCCATGATCCAGCAGATGTTGGCAATTTGATCCCTGGTTTCTCTGCCTTTTCTAAAACCAGCTTGAACATCTGGAAGTTCACGGTTCATGTATTGCTGAAGCCTGGCTTGGAGAATTTTGAGCATTACTTTACTAGTGTGTGAGATGAGTGCAATTGTGCGGTAGTTTGAGCATTCTTTGGCGTTGCCTTTCTTTGGGATTGGAATGACAGCCGTAATTCCTGTGTTGTACCATGTAAATCATATATTAGTTTGGCTCTTCACTGCCCTGACCAGCCTGTACCTACCTCACCCATCTACCTCTTACCCTCTCAGCACTCAGGATATTACTGCCCTTAGAAGGGATGGAGCCTGTGCTTCCTGCAGTGGAAGTACAGAGTCTTAATCCATGGATCACCAGGGAAGTGCCCTCCTTCATTCTTTTATATATGTATCTGACTGCATTAGGTCTTAGTTGCTGCATGTGGGATCTTTTACCATGGCACATGGGTTTAGTTGCCTTGCATCGTGTGAGATCTTAGTTCCCCAGCTAGGAAATCGAACCTGCATCCACTGCATTGGGAGGTGGATTCTTAACCATTAGACCACCAGAGAAGTCCCCCCTCCGTCATTCTTTTAACTTCTTTTTAATTGCTCCATAGTGGTTTTCCAGTTATATCTTGTTTCATGATTTATTAGAAATTCAAGTCATTTGCAGTCGTTCACTACTTCATACAGTGTTGCATTAACGTGTTTATGCTTTGGTCTTTTCTCCTCTGGTCTTATCCCCTCTGTGGGATAAATGCCTGAAAGTAGAATTGATGGGTCCAAGGGTTCTGTTTCTCAGCTAGAGAGCTCCACTTTACCTGCCAAGAAGTTTCTTGCCAAACCAAGTAACAGCTTTCCATCTTCAGTACCTAGAGATGCTTTGAGTGGCTTCTGAAGGTTTGAGTCGGAAATGAACCTTTGGAGGGAAAAGTATGGAAACGGGTACATTACCATATGTTAAATACATAGGCAGCGGGAATTTGCTGTGTGACACGTGGAGCTCAAATCCAGTGCTCTGTGACAAACTAGAGGGGTGGGATGGGCTAGGAGGGGGGCTCACAAGGGAGGGGATGCGTGTACACCTATCCAGGTGGTGCCAGTGGTAAAGAACCCGCCTGCAGGTGCAGCAGACTTGGGTTTGATCCCTGGGCGGAGGAAATGGCAACGCACTCCAGTATTTTTACCTGGAAAATTCCATGGACAGAGGAGCCTGGTGGGCTCCAGTCCATGGGGTTGCAGAGTCAGACTCGACTGCACACATGCACACGTGGCTGATTCGTGTTGATGTGTGGCAGAAACACAATATTGTAAAGTAATCATCCTCCAATTAAAAATAAATTACAGCAAAGAAGAAAGTGACCCCTTGGCTGCTAAGAACAGAGCCAAGCATGAGTAGACTGGAGAAGAATATTTTGATATTAGAGAAAGATATTTCAATATTGCTGCCAGATATTTCAGCATTGGAGCCGGCTATTTTGGGGCTTTGTGTTTCTACCTTCAAAGCCAAATCAAATAATTTTGCATTACCCCAAAAGCCGCAGTTAGGTGGCTCCACTTCTCTGTCTCTTGCTGTACAAGCTTTTTTCTCTTCAATTATTTAACAGAATCCCACGGACATATCGTACGTATACAGTGGTTACGCCCCACTCAGTGTGCGACTGGCCCAGCTGCTTTCCCGGCCTGGCTGGCGGAGTATTGAGGAAGTTCTGCGTATCCTCCCAGGGCCCCACTTTGAGGAACGGCAGCCGTTGCCCACAGGACTGCAAAAGAAACGTAAGTCTGGGGCCCGTAACTACAGATACTCATGCACTGTTTCTGTGGTTTTCACGTATTAACACAATTGCTTTGAAAAATACATTTGTAAAGGACTTTGGAGTCAGAGTCCAGTATTACTGCTGTTGTTAGTTGTGAATTACATTGTAAGCACGGGAACTCATTACTCCCTTAGGAGTAGCAGATTTCAACCTCTGAGTTGAGGATCTCCTAAGTTGGAAAAAACATTGAAATCAAAATCATGGTTCCTGAGTTTCAAGTGAACTGTCTGGACCAAGACATACGACTGTTCTTAGGAATGATGCAGTTTTTTAAGAGATGGGAAAAGAAGCATCAATAATAAATAGTTCTTCCCTGGCAGTCCAGGGGTTAAGACTCTGTGCATTGCAATGCTGGGGGCGAGGGTTTGATCCCTGGTCAGGAAACTACGATCCCACAGGCAGCACAGCCAAAAATAAATACATAATTTTTAAGAATAATGATTCTTCATTCTGAAATGTTCAAATTTTAGGTCAACCAGGAGAAAACCGAGTCACTCTGATCTTTTTCCTCGGGGGTGTAACCTTTGCTGAAATTGCTGCCCTGCGATTTCTCTCCCAGCTGGAAGATGGAGGTACAGAATATGTCATCGCCACCACTAAACTAATCAACGGAGCCAGCTGGATAGAGTCACTAATGGAAAAACCTTTCTAGGGCGTTCCAAGTAGACTTAGCAATGAACTACAGAATAAACTACTCCTTTGAAGAAGTTATGGGAACGGCAGTGCAGTTCCATGGAGAAATAACAACAGGAATGCAGAATTTACTTTGGGGTCAGCTTCTTAAATTAGGCTGTTTTCTCCTTTCAGTTTCTCTTTTGGGTTCTTAAATTTTTTAAAGAAGAACGGAAGAGACTCAGCCTGTGTAAAAGAAATCCCAGTTTTTAATGTTCTGAGCCCAGGATCTCCATTAGAGACCTCTGGAAATATATGAAGGATGGTGGGGATGGATAATCTATTCAGCCATAAATGGGGCCAGTTCTTAAGAACGCAGGGACCAACCAGGTAAAAATGAAAATAAAAGTGGAAGTCCAACCCCTAATAAACAGTGCTGAATTTCTTGGAGGTGCATCATGCCTAGGGCAGTGGCCAAGTGTTTGGGGCCTGGGGCTGGTGTCTCAAATCCCTGAGTCTGAGATTGGTTTTTCCTGTCGAACATGGCACCTTACATCCAGTGTCGCCAGTCTCTACGTTACCCGGTCGTCAGGGCAAGTTTTGGCTCCTTCTGGTTTTCATTCCTCTGCTTCTAAAAAAGCAAAAGAGGTTTTTGGAAGAGCTTCTTGCCCCAGAACAGAGTTTATGCTCTCAGTGACCAGCTGAATTGGTGTGGGTCCCCGACTTATCAAGGGCTTTTTACATTGAGGAAGACAGCTTTTTGAGAGTGTATTTGGAGATGCGTTCTTAGTGCACGTGCTATTAGCTCTTAAGAAGCTTCAGTGGTAGATGCCTTCAGTTTTCTTCCCTGCTCATTGTGAGCCCCACCATCCAGCTGGTTCCCCCCGTGAGCAGGGACAGCTTTGCTTCAGCATGTGGCAGCTCCCCCTCCCAGGTAAGTGCCACACCTGCTGCCCCAACAGTCTGCAGCCACTCCTTACACAGCCTCCGGTGTTTGTTTTGCTAGGAAACACCCAGCTCCCTGGTCTGGTGATGTCATCCCCCTCCGGGATAGCTTGTTGGTGATCCAGGCATCCAGCTGCTACCTTTCCCGGGGGAGACTGCTAGGCTGTGGAACGGAGGAGGGAAGGTGCTGGCAAAGTTGGAAATCTCCCTCCTGCTCTGTCCCAGCATCTGAAAGAGTTAAGGCCAAGAAGGGGACTGAATTAATGGTTTTACAGCCCTTGCCCAAGTCTCCAGCAAAATTAGTTGACATGCCCCGCCTCTTTGCTGGGGTCCAAAGTCAGTGTCCCTCCCCAGATATCATTTCTTTTCTCTTAAAAAAAAAATGATTTGGCTCCACTGGGTCTCAGTTGCAGCACTTGGGATCTTCTTCACTGCAGCATGTGGAATCTAGTTCCCTGACCAAGGATCAAACCCAGGCCCCCTGCATTGAGAGCGCAGAGTCTTAGCCAGCAGATCACCAGAGAAGTCCCCCGAGGTGTCATTTCTGTTGTTAATTAGTACCTGTACAGGTTTTTGTCTCTAGTGAAATTGTTAGCACACGCCATGTTCTCAGTGAAGGAGAAATTCTGCATTAAAAAGAAAAATCTCTGTAATGTAAAAATGAGGGGTAGAAGAGGGAATATTTAAAAGATTAGCTTCTTGTGAATTTAACTTTGCTTTAACATTCAGTATTTGGAAAGGTCTTAAAGAAAGCGATTCCTGTGTTAGGAATCCTTTCTCAACCCCTTGTTAGCCCAGGGAGATTAGTTTAGACCTTCCAGCCCCAGTGGTGCTCAGTCTCAGCTGCTGTAGAGAATAAAACGCACCTTGTCCGTCAGTGTTTTTGGCTCCTGGGATTCAATCCAAGCCCAGTCAAGTCCCTTTGGCTGGGGTTTTGTCCTGTGAACAGACGCTCAGTTGTGTCTCATCTGTCTGCATTCACTCATGACTCTCTACTCTCTTGCTCTGAGCATAGTTAGTTCAGCTCCTAAAAATGCATTCAGCATAAGACTTCAAAACCTCAACTGCTCCATTTGTATGCAAATAGAAAGTGGGAGATAATTATATATTATACGCCTTTGTGTAAGTTCACTTAATACTTGAAGCAGTCTTTGTCCCAAAGAAGTGTGCCTTTACTGAGAAGACGGGTACGTGAATGGTACATTTATTCTTGGGAAGGGTGGATTGTTTACATCATGTCTGGACTTTTTGTCTAGTTGGGTAGACGGTTCTGCAACACCAGCAGTCCTACAAAAAGAAGTCTCCATACATAAAGAAGCCTACATAGGTGCTATTTTGTGTCCTTTTGTACACTTTTGAATTGTAGCCAAAAGAGAAATAAGTATTTGAACTGTAGTTTAACTGTGGAGCAAGAGACTAATGGTTAAAGGAGGTTTAAAACAGCGCACTTTAAAGTTTTTCTTGTAAATTGGAGTATAGCTGATTAACAATGTTGTGATAGTTTCAGGTGGATAGCAAAGGGACTCAGCCATACATGTATCCATTCTCCCCAAATCCAGGTAACAGCACATTTAACTGGGAAGGGAGATTTCCATGTGTTCAGCCACTGTAGCTCTGTTCTCACGACAAGTGGATTATAATTAATCTGACATGCAGTCTGTCCCTTGTCTTCAGTTGTACTGTTTATATTCACCAGAGCTGAACTCAAAAAACAGAAGTACTTCTGAAAAAAAAAAAAAAAACCACACCAGAACAAACAGTGCCTAAAGCAGCCAGTAAGAGGACTTGTGATAAAGATGGCAAGGCAGAGAAATAGACACCGCATAGACTATGAAAGATAAACAGAATGAATTATACTTGAGAACCTTGTATATATTTCAGTTCTATGGTTTAACAATGACATACTGTAGAAAACAGAGGATGTTTTTTGTCATCCAGCAATCAAAGACAGTACTGTAAAATTTCTCAGACTCTCTTATTTCTAAATGGATGCATGTGAACTTCAAGCTACATAATGTGTCTCAGCTTCAGTTACTCCATTGCAACATTATTTAGTTGCTAAGTCAGGTCTGACTCTTTGTGACCCTATGGACTGTAGCCCACTAAGCTCCTCTATCCATGGGCTTTTCCCAGGCAAGAATACTGAAGTGAGTGGCCATTTCCTTCTCCAGGGGTTCTTTCTGACCCAGAGATCAAACCCGCGTCCTCCGCAGTGGCAAGCAGATTCTATACTGCTGAGCCACCTGGGAAGGCCACTTTGTTGGTATAAAATACCCCAAATTGGGTGGTGACTAGAGTCTACAAAGGCTGGAACACAAAACTGCGTTAAGATATCCATATGAAGGATGTGAGAGTTAAAGGGTAACAGAATCAGGTCTATTTTAGTAGCCTTTTGCATGTTACTTTGGTGTGGGATTAGAATATAAATCTCAGCCATACTTGCCTGTGACTCGGCAGGACACAGCCCTCCAGATGACCAGGTCTCTGTGGGGAGTAATTACTCACTGGCTTCCTGCACGCAGCTTGATAATGTTCCGCTCCTGTTTTCAACCCGGCTGCAACGGGGCAATGATTTGATAATAAGAGATCCTGATCAAATTAGAGAGCCATTTGGCTTCTGGATGATGATGTTGATAAAAGGGTTGATGTCCACACTGCCTGTTTTTTTTTAAAGGTCAAAACATAGTCTTAACTACAAACTACTACAAAAAACAAGAATGGGGGGAGCAGCATAAAGTTTGTGCTTTCTTTTCCCTTCATTGTTACATCTGGGAAAGGGTCTGTTATTTATTGGCTGGAATCTTGACTGGTTCTTTTTACCTTACATTTGGCAGAGTTGAAATTGGAAGTGGGTACATTGCAAGGGTGTCTATATAATGAGTCTCTAAACTGCAACTCTGAATTAGAATCGAGCACTTGAGAGCTCTTGGTTTTCTGAGCTAGTTCACACACAAACGCTTGCAGTTGCATGTTTTAAGACAGAAATTAAAAAGCTAAAGTTTTTGCTTTAGTTGGGCAGTCATAAGTGAATGTTGTTTGTTCAGTGGTTCTTCTTGTCTGAGACTCAAGGATGGGACTGCTCTTTGTGGAAGTTTGTTAGAAAAGAATCTGGACTGTATCCCACCCACAGTGTTAGAAAAGCCAGGCAGGAGGGCCATGAAATCCCCCCTGCGTACCACTTGGTCAGTGCCTCTAAGGCAGGAGCTTTTGCAGGCAACCTCAGAGCTGTGTGGGCTGTGACTGTGACATAGGCAGAGGGTGGGCAAGCCTGCCAGCGCCCCGCCTGGTCTGGACTTGCCTGTGCGCAGCTCCGTGAGAGCTCAGGGACCACGTGGAGATTGTGATTGGTCTCTAGACCACACCTAGTTGGTGAGTGCAGCTGCTGCCTGAAAGTCCCTCAGCTCTGCCCACATCGCTGGAGCGCGCACAAGCCTGCCTTCAGACAGCAGACCGGAGAGGGACCGCAGAGCTGCCGTAGTGGAGGATCCGTGGAAACTTTGCTGAGTGAGTGAAATGGGGAGACGGGGAAGTCGGTGGCTGGCACTGAGGGGTGTTGCTGGGCAGGGCAGCAGTGGAGGTAAAGAATTGGTTTGTAGTTGTTACCATCTGATTCCATCCGAGGTGGGAGGGCTGGAACGGATGCCAAGAGCACGAATGGGCAGAGATAAGCCCAGAGTCAAACTGATACCCACCTCTTAGCACTCCTGCGATCCTGGCTGGCCAGGAGGGCAAGCATGCCTGGCCACAAAGCAGCGGTCCTCAAACTCTTGCAAATTGATACGCCTTGCAACCAGAGAAATTGCAGAAGGGCTGCATTGAGGGCCCGCTGCTTTCCCCCTACTCAAAGGGATCACTTTTCCTCTCCCAAGTAGTGCTGACAGCTGGGGCGGCAGCTTGAATGATGGCAAAAAGCAAGCTTTACTCCATCAGCCCATTAGCAACACTCACAACATTAAAAATGCATGAGGTGGATGGGAGGAGAGGGCTGGAGATGAAGACCAGTGCAGCAGTGGGAGCTGGGAACTCTCCTCTCCAGGCTTCCCTCCGAGCTCAGATCCAGATCAGGAGCCAAAGAATGAGAACGTTCAGTTTAAAAGAACTATATAATGTAAATGCAGACAGTGTCCACGTGGTTGTTACGGAGAAAATTAGCCCTTTGGGCTTCCTTAGCCTCGGAGAGGGCAATGGCACCCCACTCCAGTACTCGTGCCTGGGAAATTCCATGGATAGAGGAGCCTGGTAGGCTGCAGTCCATGGAGTCGCGAAGAGTCGGACACGACTGAGCAACTTCACTTTCACTTTTCACTTTCATGCACTGGAGAAGGAAATGGGAACCCACTCCATATTCTTGCCTGGAGAATCCCAGGAATGGGAGCTTGATGGGCTGCCATCTATGGGGTCGCATAGAGTCGGACACGACTGACGTGACTTAGCAGCAGCAGCAACAGCAGCCTTAGGAAGGTCTGTTTATACTTTTTAGAGGTCCTAGTCTAGCCCCTTGTCCACACTGCCTCTAACGGTGCCGGACTCGGTTGCGCTTGCTTAGTGTCCAGCGGAGGTTGGTCTAGACAGAGAACCGTCCTCTTGGCGTGCTCAGGGTCTCCTGGATAATACCCCCACCCCGCAGGTCCTCGGGCCTCCGGTGTAGGGCGATGCCGACCTCGTCCACCACCCACGTGCTGCAGCTACTGCGAGAGCTGCTGGCCTTCGTGCTCCTCAGCTACACGGTGCTCATCGGGGCGCTGCTGCTGGCCGGTTGGACCACCTACTTCCTGGTGCTGAAGTGACAGCGCCGCCGGCCCGGCTCCCTGCCCCTCCCACCTCCGGTCCCGCACCCGGCCCCAACCACCTGCCCTCCAGGGTGCTGCTCCGCCTCCGACCTCTGTCCTGACGGACCCGAACGGCCAGCCAACGAGAGAACTCTCCAGGGGCGAGGACCCGAGACCCTGTCCAAACACCCTTCACCACAGCCGACTCCGCCCGCCTCCCTCTAGCCCAGGGTACGGTCCGGTCCGCCCCGCCCCTCCCCAAGCGGAAGCTCCGGCGGTTAGGTGTCTGGCAACGCGGTTTCTGCCGTTATCCTCAGCCCCGCCCCTTTCCTCGTCTGCCCAATCCCGACTGCGCTCTCGGGAGGGGGCGTGGTCACGGGACTACGCCCTCTCAAGTGGCGGCCGCTCCCCGCCCCCTGCTACCGAAGTGTCATCACTTCCGGCGTGTGCTCCTGGCGTCCTGCCGCCGCGGAATGGCGGCTCTACGGAGTTGGGTTTCTCGGAGCGTATCCTCGCTTTTCAGGTACCGCTGGGGTCGTGTAGGAGGTCAAGGTCGGACGAAGAGTGGGAACGCTGAGAGCGCCTTAACCAGACTGCAGCCCCAGCGTTGCAGGCTCGCGCTTCGCTTTTCGGCCGAGCGGGTCACGGCGTCTCGCCCCTCCCGGAGGTTTGAGGACGCCCTGCCCCTACTCCGGGTCTGAGGCCTCCAGCCTCCCGGGACAAGCCCGGACTTCACGTCCCACTGACGCTTTTTTCTTTGTTCACCTGCCGAAAGAGCATTCCCCCACTTCGGGCTGTCTTTTGGGGGCGTCTCGGTGTGCCCGCGAAATGACTTCGGTTGGCCTCTTGAAGTCTTAGGGGAGAATTAAGGGGAGAGGCCTGGGCTGGCGGTGGCTTGCCCGAGGGAGTTTTCCCTGAGGGCGGAGAAGTTCCGGAAGTGTTTGGCTTCCAAGCCGGCCTGGTTCCCCTCGCAGCGCCTGCGGGCTCCACGTAGAGTCGCAGGGACGCAGTCTAGGTCGGAGGACCAGCGCTAAATCCTGCCTGCAGAAGCGTTTTTGTTTGGGCCTTGGTTTTTAAAAAGCTTTGAGACCACCACTATTTGCACGTCTACACCTGGTACCTCTTAAACTTCACCACCGTCCGCCCTCATTCCCGCGCGGGGGTAGCCAAGTAGCGATTGCCTGTTTGTGCGAGTCCAGGCCTTTCTAGTCCGCCCCGCTGCCCACTGAGTCCCGTCCTGTGAAAAGGCACCCTACGTCGTCATTTGGGTTCCAGCCTGGCCCCACTTGGAGTGTCCAGCCCCTTCACGTAAATTGAAGAAGTTCTTACAGATGGGTGGTTGTACCTTATTAAACTTATTAAACTCTGTTTCTAGGTACAGACAGTGCGTTCCGGCCGTGGCTAACTTTAAGAAGCGCTGTTTCTCGGAATTGATAAGACCATGGCACAAAACGGTGGCTGTGGGATTTGGGGTCACTCTTTGTGCAGTTCCTATTGCCCAGGTGAAGTACCATCCTGTCACTCCGTGGTTTTGGTCTTTGTGTACTGTGTCCTCTGAAGTCTCAAACAGGCGATGAAGCATCTGACAAGCTCTAATGGTTTTCACCCAGCGCTCTACCCAACCCCAGGTGATGGTATGCTGTATCAGCATTTTTTCATAGCTGAGCAGATATATTAATATCCTCATTTTGATGGTCTCATTTGGTAGAAATTGGTTTGTCAAGTTGGTCAAATTGTATAAAGAGGGAAGAAAGAAAAGAATGTATTACAGAACAATAATCTTTTCGTTTAACAAAACTTTATGGGGCAACTTTTTTGTGTCATACACAAGAGACTAAGACTAAATCAAGATTTCTGCTTTTGTAAATCTCACATTCTGGAGAGGAGGAGGAAGAAAAAGTGGAATGAGAGAAAAACAGATGAGCTCACAGATAGTGGAAGGTCAAAATGTACTTCGACGTTTGTACTTTGTGGGCCATTGTAAGCATTGGAATTTATTATGATAAGCCACAGGTTTTAACATAAAATTATTGTGTTCTGACATAAATTTTTTTTAAATTTATATTTAATTGTAGGATAGTTGCTTTACACTGTTGTGTTGGATTCTGCCATACAACAGTGTGAATCAGCTATAAGTATACGTATATACTTTCCTTCTTCAGCCTCCCTCCCACCCCTGACATAAGTTTTTAAAGGTTGTTGTGTGGAACTAAAAAGACCAGTTGGGGTCCAGGTATGAGATGATCATGGGCCTGAATCAGGTGGGGAGAAGTGGGCTGACGGTCAGCAGGTGTTGCTGTTGGGTTAGATGTGAAGTATATAACTTAATTTCCAGTGGTTTTAAAAGGCCTCAGCAACTGAAAGAATGGTGTTGTCAGATACTGGGATGGAGAGGAGTGGGTTTTGAGAGGAGGAAATTTAAGAGTTCGGTTTTGGAAATGATGTCTAGGTGGAGCTGTCAACTAGACAGCTGATGGGGAAGGGATATCTTATTTTAAAACCATTGGTTATATACTTTATCAGGAAGAACTAAATAGGAAACCAGCAAACATTTTGGCAGAATGTACTTGATACTTAAATGTGTGTTTAATCATGACAGCAAGATTAATTCCCTTTTTCACAAGTATTTTCAGCATCTTCTGAGGCTCTGTCATGAGCTCTTTCCTTTCTGTGCCGTACTCGGCCCTCGTCTCTGCAGACTGATGAATCTTTAACCTAAAAATGCTTACTTGGACACCAAGTCATTTTCAGTCATAATTAGGACAGCCTTTTCTTTCTTCCTCCAAAAGATCTTTTTATTTGTCCTTTCTAGTTATATTGTTCTTAAGCCCTAGTTACCTCACTCAGTTCTGGGTCAGATGCCAGGAACCTTTGGTTGACAGGAGCCTCCACTCACTCTCCTCCTGCAGGAGTAGCGTTGCCACTTCCATTCTTCAGAGCCTACAGTGGCTCTCCATTCTGTGTCACAAAACTAAAATCCAGAGAACTTCCTCACAGTTCAGCAGCCAGGCTAGATCCCAGAATATCCCCTGGTTGCATCGTATGTACTCTCCTCCTTGTTTCATCTATCCCAGGATACCTGTCCATTCTAATCCTGCTTGTCTTCAGACACAAATCCCACCCCTGTGTTTTTTTTTTTTTTTTTTTAATGTATGTATTCATTTTGGCTGTGATGGTCTTCCTTGCTGCGCTCAGGGTTTCTCTAGTTTCGGTGAGCAGGGACTCCTCTCTAGTTGTATGTAGGCTTCTCCCTGCCGTGGCTTCTCATGGAGCACAGGCTCAGTAGTTGTGACACAGGGGCTTAGTTGCCTCACAGGCATGTGGAATCTTCCCCAACCAGAGACTGAACTTGAGTCCCTTCCATTGGCCAGCTGACTCTTAACCACTGGACCACAAGGGAACTCCCCCACCTCTTTTTAAAGCCTTCCTAGTTACTTGCCAGCAATGATCTCCCTTTTCTGACCACTTATGTTGTATATTTTGATATTTGGTGATAATCCATTTGACTCTGAGTCAGCAGAATACAAAGGAAACTTTGGAATGAGGAGGTTTGGTTTGGAAAGAGTTACATAACCATTCTGAGCTTCCATTTTCTCATCTTAAAAGAAGACATAATAATACCTGGACTGTTGCGAGGGACAAGTAAATAAGCACTGTAAAATGGAAGGCATTTGATGAAGCCAAAAATAAATGGGCTTTTCTGATGGCTCAACAGGTAAAGAATTGCCTGCAATGCAGGAGACATAGGAGAACCGGGGTTTGATCCCTGGGTTGGGAAGGTCCCCTGGAGGAGGAAATGGCAACACACTCTAGTCTTCTTGCCTAGGAAATCCCGTGGACAGGAGAGTCTGGTGGGCTACAGTCCATGGGGTTGCAAAGAGTCAAGACACAACTGAGCATGGTATAAATGGAGGGTATTATGAAGACTTAACTTACCAGAATAAGACAAAATTAGCTTTTCATGAGCAGAGGCGATATCATTGTTTGCTCTCTAGCTCCTCAGCACAGGGTACAGAATAAATTCTTATTTATTTGATCGAATGAAAAGTGTGATAAATATAATTCATGATTTATTCATATATCTTTTTTTTGGCTGCACCAGGTCTTAGTTACAGCACATGAGATCTTTGATCTTTATGGTGGCATTTGAACTCTTAGTTGCCACATGTCGGATCTAATTCCTGGATCAGGGATCAAACCCAGGCCCCCTCCATGTGTTTATGCTCTAAATAGCAAAAATGAGATAACAGATGATAGAGGGATTGGTTTGTTAGTTCTGATACAATAAGTCCTCTGCTGAGGAAGGAAAAGGGGAGAGTCATCACAGTTTCCAGTATTTAATCAAGGTGGTCACAGCCCCCTTAACTCATGAGCTGGTTATACTGGTTTTTGTTTTTTTCAAATACAACAGCTGAGGTCAGAGGAAAGAGTCTTCCTGCTCCCCCCAACCAAGACTGTACAGCTCAATCAAGAGGGATTCGTCCTCTCCACCAGCCATTTACTTTCTTATGCTTAGCTTAACTCCTTATCAACTCTGTGAAACCTTTTCTAAACTATTCTCATTTAACATAGATGTGATTGCTCCCTTATGTGCACCCCTCCAGACTTCTTCCATAGCACCCATGGTACTTGATTGTATTAATTTTGTAGTTCACTCTTAGCTCCAGCTCCTCCTCCTCCATCTTTAAGATTCTCATCCAGTCTTTAAGATTCTTATCTTTATATCCCAAGCGTCTAGCACTGTGGTAATGAAGAATCATAACTTTGTGAATTTTGTGATTATAAGTACTAGTCTTTTATAAAAAGGAATACTTAGCTCTTCAGAGCAGAGAATGACAAATTTAAAAAGTAGGTGGAAAGCATACTGAAGAATCATTTTCATATGTTGTCTTTAATAGCACAAATAAAGCTTTAAAAGAAAAAGTTAACACAGAAGCAGCAGAGTGTAGTTGCAGTGTGGGAATTACATTTTTCCCTTGACTGTGATCTGAGCTTGAGTTTTAGGTTAAAAGTTAAAAATGTTTGTGTCTTTCAGAAACCGGAGCCTCATTCTCTTAGTAACGATACATTAATGAGGAGGGCTGTGTCTTTGGTAACAGATAGCACCTCTACCTTTCTCTCTCAGACCACATATGCATTGATTGAAGCAATCACTGAATATACTAAGGTAAGTGTCTCCTCGTTAAGTCTTGATCATCTAAATCCATCGTTAGCAAACTGGCTCACAGATCAAATCCAGTCTTGCCTGTGTTTGTAGTTTGACTGGAACGTGGCCAGGTTCATTTGTGTTTGTGTTGTCTGTGACAGCTTTCATGAGTTGAATAGTTGCAAACAGACCACTCTCTGGCCCTTGACCAAAAAAAGTTGCTTTGCAAATCAGTTTACCTGTACCATTTTTCTAGATTGCACATATAAGCAATATTAGGTGATTTTTTTTTCTCCTTCTGACTTACTTCATTCTGTGTGACACCCTCTAGATCCAACCATATTCCTGCAAATGGTAGTATTTCATTCCTTTTTATGACTGAATAATATTCTGTTGTATATATGCACCACATCGTTTTAATCTATTTCTCTGTTGATGGACATTTAGATTGCTTCCATGTCCTGGCTGTTGTAAATAGTGCTGCAGTGAACATTGAGGTATATGCCTTCTTTTAAATTATGGTTTTCTCTGGATATATGCCTAAGAGTGGGATTGTTGGGTCATATGGTAGTTCTATTTTTAGTTTTTTAAGGAACCTCCGTATTGGTCTCCATAGTGGTTGTACCAGTTTACATTCCCACCATCAGTGTAGGAGGATCCCCTTTTCTCCACACCCTCTCCAGAGTTTGTTTATAGATTTTTTAAATGCTGGCCATTCTGACAGTGTGAGGTGATACCTCATTGTAGTTTGCATTTCTGTAGTTAGTAATGTTGAGCATCTTTCCATGTGCTTTTTGGCCATCTGTATGTCTTTTTGGGAGAAATGTCTATTTAGGTCTGTTATCCATTTTTTGATTGGTTGTTGTTTTTTTTTATATCAAGCTGCATGAGCCATTTGTATACTTTGGAGATTAATCTCTTGTCAGTTGCTTCATTTGCACATATTTTCTCCATGCTGAGGGTTGTCTTTTAGTTTTGTTTATGGTTTCTTTGCTGTGCAAAGACCCTATTTGTTTATTTTCATTACTCTAGGCAGTGGATCGAAAAAGATCTTGCTGTGATGTATGTCAAAGACTGTTCTGCCTATATTTTCCTCTGGGCAATTTATAATATTTGGCTTTACATTTAGGTCTTTAATCCATTTTATTTTTTGTGAATGGTGTTAGGGAGTGTTCTCATTCTTTTGTATGAAGCTGTCCTATTTTCCCAGCACCAGTTATTAAAGAGACTGTGTTTGTTCCATTGTATATTCTTGTTTTCTTTGTCATAGATTAGGTGGTCATAGTTTTGTGAGTTTCTCTCTGAACTTTCTAATCCTGTTCCATTATCTATATTTCTGTACCATATTATTTTGATTACTCTAACTCTGTAGTACAGTCTGAGGTCAGGGAGCCTGGTTCCTCCAGCCCCATTCTTGTTTCTCAAGATTGCTTTCACTATTTGGGGTTTTTTGGTGTTTCCATATAAAATGTAAAATTTTTGTTCTGATTCTGTGAAAATGCCCTTGGCAATTTGATGAGGATTGCACTGAATCTGTAGGTCGCTTTGGATAGTGTGGTCATTTCCACAATACTGATTTTTCCAATCCAGGAACATGATGTATATCTCTTATCTGTTCGTGTCATCTTTGATTTCTTTCGTCAGTGTCTTATATTTTCTGAGTACAGCTCTTTTGCCTTCTTAGGTTTATTGGCAGGTATTTTATTCTTTTTGTTGCAGTGCTAAATGAGATTGTTTCCTTAAATCTTTCTGATATTTTGTTGTTAGTGTATAGGAATGCAAGGGATTTCTGTGTATTAGTTTTGTATCCTGCAACTTTACCAAATTTATGGATGAGCTCTGATAGTTTTCTGGTAGCACCTTTAGGATTTTCTATGTATAGTATCATGTTATCTGCAAACAGTGACAGTTTTACTTCTTTTCCAATTTGGATTCCTCTTCTTTTTCTTCTCTGATAGCTGTGACTAGGACTTCTAAAACTATGTTGAGTAAATGTGATGAGAATGGACATCCTTATCTTGTTCCTGATCTCAGAGGAAATGCTTTCAGCTTTTCATCGAGTATGATATTAGCTGTAGCTTTGTCATATAGGGCCTTTATTACTTTTTATTTATTCATTTTAGTTTTATTGAAGTATAGTTGATTTAGTGTTAATTACTGCTATATAGCAAAGTGATTTAGTTTATGTATATATACATACATATACACATGTAATATGAATTTAGTTCCCTGTGCTATATAGTAGCACTCTGTTGTTTATCCGTTCTCTATATAATGGTTTGCTTCTGCTAATCCCAAGCTCCCAATCCATCCCTCACCCACCCACCCTCTCCCACCCACCTTCTCCCCATTGGCAACCACAAGTCTGTTCTCCATATCTGTGAGTCTGTTTCTTTTTGTAAATAAGTTAATTTGTATCATTTTTTTTTAGACTCCACATATATGTGATATATGTCTTTCTCTTTCTGGGTTATTTCACTTAGTATGATCATCCATGTTACTGCAGATGGCATTATTCCATTCTTTTTGGTGGCTGAGTAATATCTCATTGTATATCCACATCCTCATTATCCATTGATCTGTCAGTGGACATTTAGGTTGCTTCCATACGTTGGCTACTGTAAATAGGGCTGCTGTAGACATAGGGGTGCATATATCTTTTAAAATTAGTTTTGCTGATCCTCATTTAATGTAGGTTCCCTGCAGATGGGACACTTACCGCAGGGAAAGGGCTGTGGTTGGCCTCACTGTCCAGGAACCCTTTTTAAAAGAAAAACCTTAAATATAGCAGCTCAGTATATGAGACAGGGGGAGCACCACGTTGATCTGGTTCAGTTGGGGTTACCAGCAACACCAGGGGCTTCTGGGTGAGGATAGTTTGAAAGCCACTGATCTAATAGAGTATATGGATATCAGAATCATTTAAAGTAATATATATATGTTTCTTTACCTTCATTTTCCAACAGCTTTATTCTCAGCCTTCTGAGTTTTCCATCTGCATTTTGTTCTCTTTGTCTGAATTGCTAACAAGATTTTAAACCACAGAAGTTAACAAGAGATGTTGATGTCCTAAGATAACACCTTTATTTCATACAGTGGTGAGGTTCAATGAGAACAGCCAGTTTGCAGCAATGGGACTTCCATCACATTGAGATGTAAGTCTTACCCTACTACACCTCACTTATTTTACTAATTTCTTCTGTATTTGTAGGCTGTTTATACCTTAATTTCTCTGTACCGGCAATACACAAGTTTACTTGGGAAAATGAATTCACAGGAGGAAGATGCCGTGTGGCAGGTGATCATAGGAGCCAGAGTTGAGGTAAGCAAAGAGTTACTTGGATTTTTCTGTTAGTGCTCCTGCCTCATTGTGGTATCTAAATTATTAAATGAAGGTGTTTTACCAATAACTGTTCTCTCAAACTGCTTTTGAACTGAAGTCCATTTAAATGTGCTTAATACTAATGAAGAGTCATGTTGTCTGAAGTGCTTTTGTTTAATTTATAGATGACTTCAAAACAACAAGAGTACCTGAAGCTGGAAACCACCTGGATGACTGCAGTTAGTCTTTCAGAGATGGCAGCAGAAGCTGCCTACCAAACGGGTAGGTTAAAGTTTTTACTGTAGAGGTGCTGTTGGAGTTTTCATCCAGCCAAAAAACGAGGGATACTGTAGCTCTTACTTTGTGAGAAAATGTTCCCGTTTCCAGCATATTAATCAATATTGTTTTCATTTACACAAAGAAAAAATTAATGCCCCTGTAGACCAGACCAGTAGAAGCTAGATGGTATCTAGAAAATGAAAAATAATAAAACTGTCAGTTAGAAATTTTGATTACTTCCAAATAGTTAAGGATTTTACTTTTTAGTAACCCAGATAATCTGTGAATATTATCTGTATCTCAGGCTTTGTGGTAAACATTTTATAGATATTTTAATCCCTGCAGTTCTTTTAAAGTAGGAGTTATTATTATCATTCCCACTTTACAGATGAAGAAACTGGCAGATAGAGGGGGTTAAATAATTCACCGAGCATGCTGTGGTACCCAGTAAGTAATCAGCCAAACTGGGATTCAGCAAGTTAGGTCAAATCCTAAACCCTTTGTCCCTGGTAGCCAAGGCGTCATCCTCTCTACCTTAGAGCCTCCCAGTATAGAATGGTGCCCCATTCACCAGGGGTTTTTTAACCATTACTATCCATCCAGTGGGCTTGAGGTTGAATGATTTTCTAATGTATTTTGAGGGAGATCCTCATTTAACATGTTACCTGAATGGTCCCAAACTATGTCAACATAAAAATTCT
Source organism: Oryx dammah (assembly GCF_014754425.2). Classification (NCBI taxonomy): domain Eukaryota; kingdom Metazoa; phylum Chordata; class Mammalia; order Artiodactyla; family Bovidae; genus Oryx; species Oryx dammah. The sequence goes on from NW_024070196.1 coordinate 52,536,513, forward strand.
TAAGAAACTGGTTTGTTAAAATGTTTTTGTTTTCTGAAATCTTAAAGATGTAAAAGATGTTTTAAGTAAATACAGAAGGAATTCTTAGTTAACTAATGCCCAAGGAATCAAGGGATTCTGCAAACAGGACTGGAATGAAGAACAAAACAACAGAAGCATGAAATAGCATTCATGGCACACCAAAGATGGGAGCAGGGTCCCCAGGTACAGTGAAGAGGGAGCCTTGCTGAGAACATCACCAGGCAGCCTTTACCACTCACTAGGCCAGCTTAAGATCTAGCAGGAACAAAGAGGGAAGGTAAACTACAAGCATTATCTAAGAAAGGTTAACCAGTTGCATGTACTTTCTGGAAAAAGTGTTTTAAAAAAAAATTAGAAGCACCTGAGATACAAAAATAATGAACAGAATTTAGTACAACTTGTCAGAAGCTCTGAATGTTAAATTTTTAAGTAATCAAATCAGTTTGGGAAAGCAGTGAAAGCATGCTAAGCTTCATTGTTTGAGAAGGGAAACATTGGCTTAACATTAGACATTGTTAAACACTTCAAGAAGAAGTGTTGAGGGAAGGGACAAAGAAAACTTAATAAATTCAGTTAAGGCTAAAGGTTAAAGAAATAAAGCCTGTTAATTAGAAAATGCAAAGTAAAGGAACACATTCAACAATCAGTAATCACCATAAGGAATAAATTTACTTATTAAATGATACTTCATATTAAAAAATTCTAGCTAAAACTGTTTACAGAGGCACATCTAAAATAACACATAGGAAGATTAGGTATTTTAAGAAGATAAATTGAATTATCAGAAAGCTGAGCAAAAAGGTGACAGAGCAGTGTTAGAAGAGGAATTCAAGACAGAAAACATTAAAAGGGACAGAAGTTTATCAAGACATCACTCTTGAAATGTGTGCCTAATAACGCAAAATCTGATAGATTTACAAGGAGAAATTGAGCTTTACACATATCTCAGGCTCACAGATCAAAACGTAAAAAAAGCGATTAGGTGTTGGAACAGGATGATTTTTTTTTAAAGCCTAACCACATAGATATACTGAATACAGAATGTTGCCTCCCCCCCAAAAAAACCTCTTCAAATACAAATAGTATGTAAACATGTACAAAAATTGATTTTTATGCCAAGTGACAAAGACTCAGAAAATTACTTGACATCCCCTTCCTCACCAAAAATAAAAATGGAAATTTAACTTGCAGAACTCAAATACAAAAAAAAAACACAAACACCTGATTTAAAAATGGACAGAAGACCTGAACAGTTTTCCAGAGACATAGATGGCCCACAGGTGCATGAAATGACACAATGTCGCTAAGCATCAGAGAAATGCAGATCAAAGCCACGATGAAACATCACCTCACACCTGTCAGCATGGCTGGCATCAGAAAGGATCATAAGTGAGAAATGTTGGTAAGAATGTGGGGAAAAGGGAACCCTAGTACACTGTTGGTGATGATACAGAATGGTGTAGCCAACTGTGGTAAACAGTATTGTGGTTCCTCAAAAATAAACCTACACACCTATGGTCAACTAATCTATGACAAAGGAGGCAAGAATATACAGGGGAGAAAAGACAGTCTCTTCAAGAAGTGATGCTGGGAAGAGGACATCTACAAGTAAATGAATGAAATTAGAACAATCCGTAATACCATACTCAAAAATAACATCAAAATGGATTTAAAGACCTAAATGTAAGGCTGGATATGATAAAACTCTTAGAGGAAAACACAGAACACACTCTGACATTAATTGCAACAATGTCTTTTTTGATCCACCTCCTAGAATAATGAAAATAAAAACAAATGGGACCTAATTAGACATAAAAGCTTTTGCATAGCAAAGGAACTCATAAACAAAAAGAAAATCCTCAGTGTGGGAGAAGATATTTGCAAATGAAGCAACCCACAAAGGATTAATCTCCAAAATATACAAACAGCTCATACAATGCAACAACAAAAAAACCCAATCAAAAAATGGGCAGAACAGTCAAGTAGATATTTCTCCAAAGAAGAAATACATATGGCCAATAACACATGAAAAGATGCTCAGCTTCACTAATTAGAGAAATACAAATCAAAACTGTAATGAGATGTCACTTCATACCGGCCATCATCAAAAAATTACAAACAATAAATGCTGAAAGGGTAAAGGGAACCCTCCTACACTGTTGGTGGGAATGAAAAATTGGTACAACCACTATGGAGAATAGTATGGCGGTTCCTTAAAAAACTAAAAATAGGACTACCATATGATCCAGCAGTCCCACTCTTGGGTATATATCTGGAGAAAACCATAATTCAAAAAAATACAGGCACACTAATATTGACTACAGCACCACTTACAATAGGTTAAGACATGGAAGCAACCAAACTATCCGTCGAGTGGATAAAGATGTGGTGCATACTGGGCTTCCCTGCTGGCTCAGTGGCAGAGAATCTGCTCGCCAGTTCAGGACACGTAGGTTTGTGCCCTGCTCTAGGAAGATCCACATGTCAAGGAGCAACTCAGCCTGTGCTCAAGCTTGGGAACTGCAACCTGGAGCCCACATGCCCTAGAGCCCGTGCGCCCCAATAGGAGCAGCTACGGCAGTGAGAAAGAAGTGGCACATCTATACAGTGGAGTATAACTCAGCCGTAATAAAGAATGAAGTCATCCCGCCTCAGCATGGATGGACCTAGAGAGTCGCACTTAGCAAAGTCAGAGAAAGCAGTATACGACATCGCTCATACATGGAACCAAAAAAAGGCGAAGTAACTTACTTACAAAACAGAAATAGAGTCACAAACATAGAAAACGAACATGGTTTCCAGAGGAAAAGGTTGAGGGTAGGAATAAATTGGAAGCTTAGGACTGACACATAGATACTACTATATATAAAATGGGTAACAAATAAGGGCCTACTGTATAGAACAAGGAACTCAGCAGTCTGTAGTGACCTATATGGGAAAAGAATCTAAAGAAGAGTAGATAGATATACATGTATAGCTGATTCACTTTATTGTACACCTGAAACACAGCATTGTAAATCAACTACTCAAAACGTGTTTTTAAAAGAATTGTAAAAATTAATAATAAAACTGAAAACTGAGAATTCTGTGGGTGCCCAGTGGTTAGGACTCCACGTTTTCACTGCCGAGGGCACAGGTTCAGTCCCTGGTGAGGGAACTAAAATCCCACAATCTTTTTTTTCTTTTTGCTGTGTGAGCACAGCCAAAACCAACCCACCACTGCTATATGGCCCAGCAAGTCCTTTCTGTGCTGTGTGCGTGTCTGTTAAGCTGCTTCAGTCGCGTCACACTCCATGCAGCCCCATGGACTGTAGCCTGCCAGGCTCCTCTGTCCCTGAGGGTTCTCCAGGCGAGAATACTGGCATGGGCTGCCATTTCCTCCTCTAGGGGATCTTCCCAACCCAGGGACCAAATCCGTTTCTCTCACATCCCCTGCCTTGGCAGGCGGATTCTTAGGGAAGCCCTAGTTACTTTCTGCTCCTGGGTATGTATCTGAAGAAATCTAAACTGTGAATTTGAAAAGATGCATGCACTCCTGTGTTCATAGCATTATTCACAATAGCCAGGATTTGGGAAGCACCGTAAGTGTCCATCAGCAGGCGAATTGATAAAGATGTGGTGTGTGTGTATACTGCTCTGCCACAAAAGAATGGAATTTTGCCATTTGCAACAGTATGGATGTACTTGCAGGGTTTAGGCTTAGTAAAATGTCAGACACTGACAAGTACTGTATGTCACTTATGTGTGGAATCTAGAAAATAAAACTAGTGAATAAAACAAAATAGACTCAGAGGTACAGAGGACAAACTAGTGGTGACCGATGGGGAGAGGGAGCAGGGTGAAGAGGTAGTGTATAAACTAAACCACAGAGATGCACAGCACGGGAAATAGAGCTGTAGATCATGTGTATAGCTAAGTGGATTAGAACCTTTAAAAGTTGTGAATAGTTAGGTTGTACACCTAAAACTTCCATACTGTTGTAAATCAGCTATACCTCAATAAAGAAAAATGGAAATTTGAAAGTACTCAGAACTATCATGACAAGTCTCATTAATAGCAGAGACCTAGAATGTTGTAGACAAAGTAGCTCTTAAATAGAAATGGACCCCTTATTTAAAGATGCATGTCATAAATACAAAGCACAGCAACCATAAATGACAGGTAATGTTCCCTGTACCAAGAGGTATTGAAAATAAACTTTTAGCCCAGTAAGTTAGGAAAAGCAAATAAATTCAGACAGTGCCGAATAAAAGGTATAAGAAGACTAAAAAGAAATAGTCGAAAAGGCAAAAAACCCAGTTCCTTGTAAAGAATAAGGAAAATAAGGTTTGGTAAGTATAACTTTGAGAGTGCAGAAGTAACATCAGAAAGAGCTATTATAGTTTATCTATTTTTGGCTGCACTGGGTCTTTGGTGCAGTCTTTGGCGCTCAAGATCTCATTGTGGTGGCTTCTGTTGCAGAGCACGGGTTCTAGAGCACAGACAGGCTCAGTGGCTGTACGTAGCACTCAGTAGCACACAGGCTTAGTCGCCCCTCAGCATGTGGAATCTTCCCGACCAAGGATCAAACCTATGTCCCCTGCTTTGGCAAGTGGATTCTTAACCACTGGACCACCAGGGAAGCCCAGAAAGAGCTATTAGGGGATTTTTTCTAATCACAAGAGAATATTATGATATTTATGTAAATCCTAAGTTGGCCCAGGAAGAATCAAAGCAAGAGGAGCAGCCACAAAAGTTGAAACAATATTCATAAAAAATCTGTGCCCCCAAGTTAGACACTAAGTCCACGCAGTTTTGTGAGAGAGTTTTATCAAATCTTCAAGAAACATAAATCCTGTGTTATAGAAAGTGTACCAGAAAATGACGACAAGCCTCCCAACTATTATAACGGTCTAAAGCCACCATGGGCTTCCATGGTATAAAGAATACGCTTGCCAGTGCAGGAGACATGGGTTTGATCCCTGGGTTGGGAAGATCCCCTGGAGAAGGAAATAGCAACCCACTGGTGTGAGGTGGTACCTCATTATAGTTTTGATTTACATTTCTCTAATAATTATGTGATGTTGAGCATCGATATTCTTGCCTGAGAAATCCTGTGGACAGAGGAGCCTGGTGGGCTGCAGTCCGTGGGGCTGCAAAGTCAGCCACAACGTAGTTACTAAACCACCACCAAAGCCACCACAGGCCTGAACCCAAACTGGACTAGACCAGCACTAGAACAGAACCCCTGCAGCTCAGTGTCACTGTGGGTAGATAGAAGTAGCCATATACCTTCAAAATACAATTTCAATTCAACACTGGGAAAAAACCCTATCAAGAGAACATAGGCAAAACATTCTCTGATATAAATCATACCGGTGTTTTCTTAGATCAGCCTCCCAAGGCAATACAAATAAAAACAAAAGTAAATAAATGGGACATAGTCCAACTTACAAGCTTTTGAACAACAAAGGAAGCAAACAAAAAAGACAGCCTACAGAATGGTAGCAAATAATTGCAAACAATGTGAACCGACAAGACTTAATTTCCAAAATATACAAACAGCTCATACAGTGCAACAACAGCAACAAAAAGAAAACCCAATCAGAAAATGGGCAAAACATGTAAGATATTTCTCCAAAGGAATACATATGGCCAATAGGCACATGAAAAGATGCTCAACATCACTAATTATTAGAGAAATGTAAATCAGAACTATAATGAGGTACCACCTCACACCAGTCAGAATGGCCATCATTTAAAAAGTCTACAAATAACAAATGCTGGAGGGGGTGTGGAGAAAAGGGAGCCCTCATATACTATTGGTAGGAATTTAAGTTGGTGGAGCTGCTATAGTACACAATGAAGACTACTCAGAAAAGTAAGAACTACCATATGGTGGAGCAACCCCACTCCTGGGCGTGTACCCAGACACAATTATAATTCAAAAAGATATGTGCAACCCTATATTCATAGAAACACTATTTACAATAGCTGAAACATGGAAACAACCTAAATATCCATCAGCAGATGAATGGAGAAAGAAGATGAGGGTACACAATAGAATACTACTCAGCCATAAAAAAAGGAAAGAATGCCATTTGCAGCAACCTGGATGCAGCTCGAGATTATCACACTAAGTAAGAAGGAGAAACGCACACACTGTGTCACTTACCTGTGGACCATGAAACACGACACAGATGACCCGTCTATGAAACAAGCATGGACACAGAGCAGACTGGTGGTTGCTGAGAGGTTGGGGGAGGGGTGGACTGGGAGGCCGGGACTAGCAGATGTGAGCTTTTATATATAGAATGGGTAAACAGCAAAGTCCTGCTGTATTACATAGAGAACTATATTCAGTATCCTGTGATAAACATAATGGAAAAGAATATTTGCAAAAAGAATATATGTATTACTGAATCATGTTGCTGTGCAGCAGTAATTAAGACATTGTAAATCAACTATACTTCAATAAAAATAAATTTTAAAAGATCTTATGGACATACAGTGAAAAACTATTTAATACCTATCAATATTTAATTCACTACTTAAGGTTATCTACAGTAGATTGAAGGAGAAAAGACACCTCTGTAGTATCAATGTATGTCCCAAGAAGCTTCAGTAAAATGTAGTGTCCATTTGTGATTTAAATCTAAATTAAGTACAATTATAGTTTTCCTAACAAGATAAAGTAGCTGTACATCATAGTGAAATATGAGAAACATTTCCATCAATGTCAGAAATAAGGGTGCCTGCTGTTCTCCACTACCTTTCAACATTGTACTAAAGGCTCTCTTTAGTGCAGGAAGCTAGAAGAGAACTGCTCGAGTGTTCTGTAGATGCATTAAATATGCACATCTATATGGGCTTCCCTGGGGGCTCAGCTGGTAAGGAATCCACCTGCAATGCGGGAGACCTGGATTCTATCCCTGAGTTGGGAAGATCCCCTGGAGAAGGGAACGGCTACCCACTCTAGTATTCTGGCCTGGAGAATCCCATGGACTGTAGTTCATGTGGTCACAGAGAGTCACACACAACTGAGTGACTTTCACTTTCATATGATGAAATACACTAGCCACAGGTATCAATAAAATGATATCATTCAAAAATAAAACTGCAAAATATGTTCAGTAAATACCGTTTGTGCCATTATGTCAATTTAGAGTCAATTTTTTCCTGAGTATTCCATGTGAATACAGTAAATTGGCCTTAGTAGTTCATAAATTGAATAGCAGCCCATCTAGTATTAATTAGTAGATGAAATGTTACTTTACAGTAACATTTTAAAGGATGAGAAAGATGCTCTTTAAACTTCCAAAAGATAGAGCTTTGACAATTTTGTGAGTGATCTCTTCACTGTCAAGTAGAAATGTATTACTTGAATGTAGTTTAAAAAATTAAGATCTTAAAACGCCTATACTAAGCTCTGCAGCTATAAAGATGATTGTGGGAATTGCATTTGATAATTATGACAACTGCTGATAGCTGGAGGAAAATGCCAGGGTTTTGACGAGAGGAAAACAGACCTGTATATGGAGGTAGAAGGTTCTCTACTCTGCGAGGAGGGCTCAGGTACAACCACCAAGAGCCCCCAGGCTTTCCTTATGTCCACTCAGTATAAATGGCCCATCTTCCGGCAGGCGCGGACCAGGCCTCTATAACGGCCAGGAGTCACATCCAGCTGGTGAAATCGCAGGTGCAGGAGGTACGCCAGCTTTCCCAGAAGGCAGAAACCAAGTTGGCAGAAGCACAGACAGAAGAACTCCGACAGAAAACCCAGGAGGACGGGAACGAGAGGGCCGAGCCGGAGGAGCAGGAGGCCTACCTGCGTGAGGATTGACACTGCTGCCCGCTCAGCCTGCAGAAGGCAGGGCAGACGCCACCTGGCCCCGGCTTAGCACAGCTTCCTCTGCACAGAGGCAGTGGCAGGGCCTGCCCGGGCCCATCAGGCCAGAGGTCGTTGGGAGCTGTGAGTGCCTGACCCCTGTCCCCACCGTCTCAGGCTTGTACTGGACCTGGCTCTTAGCCCATGGCCACTGCACCCTATTTAACATTTCACCCCACTCAGCAGGGTTGCCCTCTCACCCACCCATGGATCTTTTTACCTCTCACCCAGAGCATTTCACCAACCTGGCCAGAGAGAGGGGGGCCTTCTCTGTCATGTCCACAAGTTGAGTAGCTCTTTAACCTGAGTTTTCCCATCTTATTTACATTTTCTAATATGATTCAGTATTTGCTCCCTCCATAGGGGCATGAGTTTGGGGGGGAAGGGGAGACTGTCCTGTTTATAAGATTTGTGTTGAGTGTTTCTAATGCCTTCTGTGACCTGGCCCCAGTGCCCTGTAAGGATATCTCAGGCAAAGGAGCCAAAAGTCCATTGTTCTTAAGGGACTGAATATGGAGTGTTTACCTGGTGCTCACAACAGGACTTACTCCAACACATGCTTCTCATTTCCTTTTTTGCTTGGAGTTTCTCTATTGTATCTGAAGGAAGATAATTTTTTTTTGCATTTAAAAAAGAAAATGTTTCTGTGTGTCTTCTGGAGTCCTGTGCAGTGGCCCTCCTTTGCCCGCCGCCCCCCCTCCCCCGCTGACTAGGAGAGCCCTAAGGGCTCCAGGAGTGCCCTGGCACCTCATGGAGTTCTGGCAGCATTTGCCATGCTTTGCCCATTTAACACATACTGGTACAAGTTAGCCAGATTTCAGTATTTTAATCAAAGTTAGGAAGGTTTGGGAGGGATTTACAAAAACAAAGTCACCGTTCCCTGTAGCCTGTCCAGGGCCAGGTTGCAGGGTTCTTGATTTCTCATCATGATTGAAAAATTAAACAGTCCACTCGCTCAGCCCACCCCAGGAAGCTGGGACAAGGGGGCAGCTGCACACTTGAGCCCCTCGTCTGTTACCAGTGCCCACATGGTCCACATCTCCAGGGGGCTGAGGCGGTGGACCAGGAGGAGCCCTCGGTACAGACAGGGGTCTAGAGGGTCCAGGGGCCGCCGGATTCCAAAAGTCTTGAAGCCAGCGTGGTGCATGGGGCTCACCCCCAGCTTTCTCAGACACATCCCCACAAAGACGTCATCAATGGGGAAGAGTTCAGCCTCTTCCACAGCCGCCTGGAGGCGCTGCACGGTGGCTCTGGACATGACATAGCCCCCACCCCCAGCATAGGGCGGGTAGTGGCGGGCCCTGTACATCGAGGGTGGGATGAAATACTTGACCTTGGTGTTCCTGTTGGGCAGGGCCTGGCGGATGACGTCCCCCACGAGGAGGTCCTGGGCTGGGTCCCAGCCATCCAAGAACTCCAGCACATTGGGGACATGGACAAAGACGTCATCATCTCCTTTTAGTACGAAATGGGCCTGGGGACAGGCAGCAGCCACCCAGCGCTGCAGGTGCAGCTCTTTGAGTGTTAGGTTGAAGAAGTCCTCGGCAAAGTCCCACTGCAGGATGTCATCAAACTCGCGGCTCTCGTAGGCCAGCAGCGGGGCCGGGGGAGCAGGCCCTGCCAACCCCAGGAGGAACACCAGCTTCAGCTGCCGGCCCTTAGCCCAACTTCCCGCCCGGCCCCATGTGCTGCGGATGGCCGCGCGCCGCTCCACGTGGCCGGGCTGCGACTTGATGGCCAGGAGCAAAAAGGTGTCCTCGCCACAGCTCGAAGGCTCCAGCAGGATGGAGAAGTTGCGGCAGTGGCGGTAGGTCAAGAAGAGGCGGTGACGGGTGGGCAGGAACAGGGAGGCATTAGCCACTGTGTGGTTGGGTAGACATGGGCTGCGCCGGAGCCCTGGGGGAGCCCAGAAGGGCTGTCGGGCCACGAGCCTCCCCGCTGGCTTGGCCTCCTTCTTCAGAAAGAACAGGCAGCTGAGCAGCAACACTGCAAGGGTGTACGGGACCAGCCACCCCACCCTGCGGAACATGGTGGTCCTGCAAGGAGAGCACTGGTGAGCGGATGCAGTCCTGGCCCAGCCTCCACCTCCTCCATCCAAGAGCAACCCACCATCCTGCATTCGTGCTAAGTTGCTCAGTCATGGCCGATTCTCTGGGACCCCATGGACTGTAGCCCACCAGGCTCCTCTGTCCATGGGATTCTCCAGGCAAGAATACTGGAGTGGGTTGCCATTTCCTCCTCCAAGGGATCTTGCCCACCCAGAGATCGAACCTATGTCTCTGGCATCTCTGCTTCCCTGGTGGTTCAATGGTAAAGAATCTGCCTGCTGGTGTAGGAGATAAGGGTTTGATCCCTGATCCAGGAAGATCCCACATACCTCAGAGCAACTAAGCCTGGCACCACAACCATTGAGCCTCCAGCAACTAGGTCCTTTTTATTTTTTTCAGTGTGTCCTCTGGCTCCTTCCGCAGCCTCCTCCCGTGGAACAGACCAAGCGCGCCTGCCGTGCCAGCGCTTGCTTCCCTTCTGCTGTCATTAGAGAAGTTGGCTCAACTTTTTCTCCAAAGAGACTTACAGCCACTTTAGATATATGAGACACCACAAGTGTTTTCAATCTTTCCCAAGAAACTCAAGTACCTAATGAGTTTCAATGAAAATGACACAGCTTATTTCCAGAAAGAAACTCGAGAGTGGTCTGTTGATGGAAGACCCAGTGTCAGAGATGACAGCCCCAGACACTGTCCTTAGGGAGTCTGGCCCCCTGGGGAGCGGGCAGGAACCACTGTAGGGCAGCAGCAGGTGACAGGCCACAGAACACGCCCTTCACACCTGCCCCGCGTGGCTTGGGTTTCCTGGGGAGTCACTTAAACAGGGCTTTAGGGAAAACACAAAAGCATGCACAGGAAGAGCATGAAACAAATGGGGAAGCCATAGACTTGTATCAGGCTCCCCTGCAGCCACCTCTCACCAGTTCCTACTGCTTACTGAGCTCTGGTTTTCTCTTAGCAAGCCTCCCAGTGATCCAAAGAGAAGGCTGAGAAATGGTAACTTAGCACAGCAACCTACCCACAGCTCACAGTAGCAAGGCCAGGCCTCAGTCTCCCTCCTCGTCACCTCCCTGCTATGTCCTGGACCAGCTAGCCATCACTTCGATCCAGTCTACCTGCATTAAGCTCATCCCTGTTGTCTCTGCTGCCACTCCCCCAAAAGCATCTGCCAGAACTGTGCTTTTGAACTGTGGTGTGGGAGAAGACTCTTGAGAGTCCCTTGGACTGCAAGGAGATCAAACCAGTCAATCCTAAAGGAAATCAGTCCTGAATATTCATTGGAAGGACTGATGCTGAAGCTGAAACTCCAATACTTTGGCCACCTGATGCAAAGAACTGACTCATTGGAAAAGACCCGGATGCTGGGAAAAATTGAAGGCAGGAAGAGAAGGGGATGACAGAGGATGCGATGGTTGGATGGCATCACCGACTCTAGGGACATGAGTTTAAGCAAGCTCCAGGAGCTGGTGATGGACAGGGAAGCCTGGTGTGCTGCAGTCCATGGAGTCACAAAGAGTCCGATACGACTGAGGGACTGAACTGATAGCTGCCAGGGCTGCCATAGCAGGCAAAACTGGCAGGGTCGCAGCTCTCACAGTCCAAGAAGCCAGTACAAACCTCAGAGTGCTGAGAAGAAATTAAAGCAGTATGATGGAATAGTGACCCGGAAGGCTGTCTACTACCCGGAAGCCAGTAGTTTAGCAAGACCTCCCTGAAAAAGAATACCTGAGCAACTGAACAAAGTAAGGATCCAAACCACATAAAGGTCTGGGGGGAGGGGGAGACCTCCCTGGTGATCCAGTGGTTAAGAATCCACCTGCCAATGCAGGGGACATGGGTTTCATTCCTGGTCCGGGAAGATTCCACCTGCCGTGGGGCAGCTACACCCATATGCCTAGAGCCTATGACCCACAACAAGAGAAGTCACTGCAATGAGAAGCCCGAGCACCACAGCTAGAGCCCCTGCTCACTGCAACCAGAGAAAGCAAGCGAGCAGCAACGAAGACCCAGTGCAGCCAGAAATCATTTTTAAAGATCTGGGGAGGCGGACTGGGGAGAGGAGGGGAGAGCATGGTCTGGGCCGGAGGGAACAGTTGAGTGCAGAGCTCCTGACAGGACAGGAGGTGTGCAGTGTGGCTGGAGTGTAAAGGACAAGGAGGAAAGTGGTAGGTAGTGAAGCAGAAGCAAAAGCCTGAGGAAGGTCACATATAAGATCCATAGTGAAGTTCCCGGGAAAGGTTTAGGGTTTTATTGTAAGCACTGCAGAAATGCCTTAGAGGATTTAGCAGAGGGAGTAAAAGAATTTACATTGTTTGAAAGGTCACTACTGCTGATGCTTCAGTTCAGTCCAGTTCAGTCGCTCAGTCGTGTCCGACTCTGCGACCCCATGAATCGCAGCATGCCAGGCCTCCCTGTCCATAAGCATACTGCTGATGCTTAGATGATGGTTTATGGAAGGGCAAGAATAGAAACACGAAAGTAGCTAGCAAACTCTTCCATTAGTCAGTAAGGGAGCGCAGCTGAGACTAGGGTGGAGGTTGTGGGGCGCCTGAGGACCAGATGGATTGCAGGCACGGAAAATGGCTTTCAGGTGTGGGAGATACGCTTGCTGCGGGAGAGGACGCCAGGGGAAGGGGAGAGGGGGGGCAGATTGGTGGTGCCATTTACCGAGAAGGGCGCAAAGCCAGCAGTTTGGTTTTGACTTGTGCGTTTCAGAGGCGCTGTGGACCCGATTGCCCCTTTGCCCACAGCGCTCCCAAGTGCGCCCAATTCCTCGGCGCTCCACTGCGGGAGCTAACCCCCAACTCCCCACCGCAAGGACAGGGCCGTTCCTCTGCTCCCCACTCCACGGCACTTACTGTGAATCCAATTCAGTACCTGCTAAACATAAGCCTCCCTCCATTCTGTGAGCCCCCAAGCCTGGTCCCAAGCTTCGGTGAGTGCACGCCTTACCCTCACTCAAGTGGGTGCTGAGCCCTAAGGGTCGGAAATTGCTTCTGGGATCCTCACTGGTCTCGGTGACCTGGTATGCTTCGATGAGGGAAAGGGTCGAGAGCTGGTTCATTCTCCACACGACAGTCCGTAAAGGACTGTTGTGGGGGCGCAAAGTCCCGCAGGGTGGCCAGAACAAGGACCAGAGCCCCGCGGTAGGCACCCCTCTCCGGGCCGGAGCACAGTGAGCAGCGCTGCATGACGGGGAATCCGGAGCAAGCGCCCCCAGGCTGCCCCCAGCTCCGGCCATTCGGCATTCTTGCCCCAGTGGGGCGAACAGAAGCCGAGAGGTATCAGGAGACCCCCCCACCCCGGCCCCGACGGTTCACTGGGGGCAGGAAGAGGCTCCCGCCGGGCAGGGCGACCACGACCCCAGTGCAACCAGGTCGGCGCACTGCCCCTCCCGGGCAGGGGCCCGGCACCCCTCTGCTCACACTGGGACACGCCCCTCCCAGCAGAGGGGCTCCAGGCGCCCCAGACCCGACACCCGTTCGCCCGCCCCTCGCCGACCTACCTGAGCCGTGACGCCGTCTGAGCACAGGCGAGGAGCTCGCGCAGCGGCACCAGGTGAGCACAGTTTGCTCTTCTGGGCTCGGGAGGAGGGCGGGGCTCCGCGGCGGCCCCGAGCGCTGGCCAAGCCCGCGCACCGCCGCCTCCCCAGCCGCGGAGGTCGGGCTTGGGGGCGGGGCTTCTGGAGGGCGGGGCCCCTCCCACCCCATGCACCTGCCGGCCAAGAGGTCCTCCCCGGCTCTCCCTGGCTCCCCGCCGCCAGGCACCCGCTTCCAGTTCCCGGCTGCAACCCCTACCCCCCAACGCCGCCGTTCCTCCCTGGCCGGCCGCCCCAACCCCGCTAGCCTCCTGCTCCTCCCTAGCCAGGCATTCCCCGCTCCTCCTGGCCAGCACCCCGCTCCCCGGACGCACGGCGGCGGCTGGACAGACCGGTGTCAGAACCAGCAGGCCGGACAGTCGCGGGGTCAGAACCGGACCGGCCGGACATCCACGGTGTCAGAACCACCTTTAATCCCGCCCTATATGACGAGCCCCCGGAGCGCCTCCTCCGTCGAGCGCCACTGTATCAGCTGGATCTGGATCTCCAACGTCAAGGGCTCGGGCTGATAGTCACTTTCGAACACTGAAACCAAAGATTTTACTTCTGAGGGAATATGAAAATGTGAATCCGGAGCGACGAGCGGGTTGTTGGTGCACGGCAGGCCCGGGCGACTCCGTCCCCAAAATGCAAACTTGACCTGGGTCCCCAAGCCAGCATGGTTTCAGAATTGCCCTGGGGTCGTAACCGTAATAAGGCACAAATCACATCTAATCAAGTCATTCAACAAGCTTCCATTTGAGTTACAAGATGAAGTAGCTGCTTTTTCTTCAGACATCTTTTTCACTTGAAAAAAGGCTGACAAAATATGGTTATTTCTGCATTTCTTTGGCGGGCCCAGTGGCTAGGACCCCACGCTCCCAATGCAAGGGGCCAGGTCCATTTCTGGTCAGGGAACTAAATCCCTCATGACTGGGGGCAGCCAAATAAATAAATAAATAAATAAATATATTTTAAAATATGGTTATTTCAGCATGAATATTTGGCAAATATTTTCTAAAAAACAAATGAAGCAACCCTGGTACTCCAGGCAAAACATCTGAAAGCATTTGGATAAATACATTTATAATATTTGCACTTTCAAGTAGAACTTTGTAACATTGTATCTGCCACCATGAACTTAACAGTTTTCCAATACTGGAAGACTTTTCCAATGATAGGTTTGATGATAAAGAAATCCATTTGGAGATAATGGATAAAGAAACATGTGAAAAGTTGGAAAATATGCGTAACTCAGTGAACCAATATTTCACAAAAAACAATGACCAGATGTTAGCAATTGTTCATGAGTAAGACAGATGTTCAAAATGCAGTGTTTTTTTTTTTTAAGGCAATGTAGACTAATGACTTTAACATAACTTATTATGAAAAACTTCATCCATATAGATTGTTTCCACGTTGTAACAACCTTCTTTTAAAAACTACTGGTTGTCAAGCCTGATGTCATGTCAAAGCATATCCACAATTATTCAAAAGTCTATTAAGGTATTTCCCTCTTTTCCAGTTGCATGTCCATGTGAGAACAGGTTTTCTTCACACATTAACTACAGCAAACCTCACACAGACTCACTGCAGAAGTAGCTTGGCATATGTGGCTTCCTCAGTTAAGCCAGACATTCAGCAAAAATGTAAAAAGTAAAAGCTTTCTTTAAGCTCATTTTAATCCCAGGGCTTAACAATAAAATTGCTTAAAATTAGTGATAAAGAGAAAACTTTTAAAGCTTAAAGAGAGATAGAGAAAAAGGACACATTATATACAGAGGGACAAAGATAAAGATGACTTCAGATTTATCATCAGAAAAAAAAAAAAGCAAACCAGAGGACAGCAGCAGAACAGTGGCCATTTAAACACTCAGATTTGAAAACTATCACCTTAAATTTGTGTCTTCCCTTCCCACTCTCCTTTGGGGGCTCCCACTCTGTGGATGTGATTTCCTTTGAATTTATGTCACTGATCACTAATGCTCTGTTCATTCTTTTTCCAGCCATTTTTCTCTCTGAGTTTAACTCTGGATAATTTCTACTGCTTCGAGTTAGTTTCCTCAGTCTTCCTTCTGCATTGTCTAATCTGCCATTAATCCCGCTGAGTACATTTTTCAAGTGATACTGTGGTTTTCATCTCTAAAATTCTGATTTATCTTCCATGTCACTATGTAACATGGTCAATCTTTCCTCTAGCTTCTTGGCTCTATGGAATATAATGATAAAGATGGATTTAATGTCCTTGTCTATGAATTCTATCATATATGTCATTGCTGAGTCAATTACAATTGATTCAGTTTCATTATATATTGACTTGTCTTGCTTTTTTACATGCCTGGTAATTTCTCACCGGGTGGCAGACATTGTGAACTTACCTTGAGTGGCTGGCTACCTCACCTTGGCTTGGCTATTTCTGTATTTCTATCAACATCCTTAGGTTTTGTTTTAGTTAAGTTAGTTTAGTTAAGGAAGTCTGACTCTTCCAGGTCTTGCTTTCCCTTCCTGCTCAGAATCTGTAGTGTTTCCCAGGGTACTGGGGTCAACCCTTTCCTATCAACAAGCTCATATTTTCATGGCTTTAAACACCATCTATAAGCTGGTTCATTCATTCAGTCGATGTGCTGGGAGCTGGAGATTGTGTGACTTTAAAGGATACAAGCACAGCTCCTGCCCTTCTGGAGCTTACTCGTGTGTACATACGTGTGTGTGTATGTTAGTTGCTCAGTCGTGTCCGACTCTTTGCGACCCCACGGACTCTTTGCATCCACCTGGCTCCTCTATCCGTGGGTTCTCCAGGCAAGAATATGGGAGTGAGTTGCCATGCCCTCCTCCAAGGAATCTTCCTAACCCAGGGATCGAACTCAGGTCTCCCACATTGCAGGCAGATTCTTTACCATCTGATCCACCGGGGAAGCCCAAGATCTCACGTGCTGCGGGACCACTAAGCCCGTGTGCTGCAGCTACTGAGCTCTCATTCTAGAACCCGTGCTCTGCAACAAGAAGCCCCTGCAGTGAGAAGCCCTTGCACTGCACCTAGAGAGTAGCCCCCATTCACCGCCCCTAGAGAAAGCCTGTGTGCAGCATGAAGACCCGGTGCAGCCATAAATAAATAAATTTTTAAAAATTAAGCACCTGGGACTTCCCTGCTGGTCCAGTGGTTAAGACTCTCAGCTCCCAATGCAGGGGGCCCAAGTTCGATCCCTGGTCAGGGAACTAGATCCCACATGCAGCAACTAAGACCTGGTGCAGCCAATAAATGAATAAATATTAAAAAAAATTAAGCACCTACACAGATTCACATCTATGTAGCTATCATTGTGATACCTGTGATCATTGTGATTTCCTGTAAAGGAAAACACAGGATGTCGTGAAGAAGATAAAGGGCCTAACCCCAACCAGATGATCAGCTTCCCTGGAGAAGGGTCACGGAAGCTGACTGACCCAGGAAGCAGCAGCGGAGGGAGTGGGAAGTGTGCAGTAAGCCCTCTGAGTAGACATCCCCCGTGCAGGCTAAGGAAACTGCAGGCATTCTGAGTGAAGACCACTAGGTGGTCTGACCAGGGCAGAGGAGACGGAGTCAGGGAAGAGGAGGCAGCTCAGCAGCACTGTCAACCATGGGGACTCTGGATGCACACTCGACTCAACTTCTCAATTCACGTCCCCAAAGCTGAGCTCATCTTCCCGCCGCCCCCGCACCGCCAGGCCCCAGTCACTGCCAGGCAGAAGTCCTGCCTGCGCCTGCGCCTGCTCCCCAGTCACCAGTCGGCCTGTTCCTTCTTCCTCATGGCTCTCTGCTCTGTCTTCTCCACACCATCCTCACCACCCATTCCTAAGCCCAGGCTCTGATTCTTGCCTTAAGTGTTTCTTTTTTTTTTTTTTTAAGGTGACTTTTTTTTTTTCCAGCGAGAGAAAATTCTCATAAAATTCAAAACATTTAAACCATTTAAAAGTATACAGTTCGGTGACTTTTAGTACATTTACAGTGTTATGCAACCATCACCACTAATTCCAGAACGTTTTCATCACCCCAAATGGAAACCCACTAGGCAGTTACACCCCTTTCCCCTCCCTCACTTCCAGGCAACCACTGATCTACGCTCTGTCTCTATGGATTTGACTAATCTCGACATTTCATATAAAATGGAATCATACACTATGCAGTCTTTTGTGTCTGGCTTCTTGCCCTCAGCACTTTTTTCAAGCTTTACCCATGGAGTTGGATGTGTCAGGGATTCATTCCTTTTCATGATGGAATAATTGTATGGGGACTTCTCTGGTGGCCCAGTGGCTAAGACGAGTCTGAGCTCTCAATGCAGGGGGGCCCAGGTTCGATCCCTGGTCAGGGAACTGGATCCCACATGCCACAACTAAAAGGTCTCAAGTCCCACAGCTAAAGGTCATGCATGCTACAACTACAGAACTGGATTGCCACAACTAAGACCTAGCACAGCAAGTAATTTTTTTCTTTGAAAAATCCCACTGTATCCAGTTCATCCACTGATGGTCATCTGGGCTGTTTCCACATTGCCTGCTGCTAACAGCACTGCTATGATCTTACCTAGACTTTTGCAGCAATCTCCCAACTGAGCAATGTCTTCCATCTTTCCCCATAAGCCAAACAGTTCTAAAAATTAAATCTAAAACTTACCTATTTCAGTGCTGCCACTGCCTACACAACAAGCCCGAGATCCTCATACAGCAAAGAAGAGCTAATGCCCTGCAGGAGCTTCCCAGGAAGGGCTCACATGGTGAAAGAAGCTGCCTGCCAATGCAGGAGACATAAGGCACCAGTTCAGTCCCTGGCTGGGGAAGATCCCTTGGAGGAGGGTCAAGTATTCTTGCCTGGAGAATCCCCACGGACAGAGGAGCCTGGTGGGGCACAGTCCATGGGGTCGCAAAGATTCAGAGACGACTGAGTGACTTAGCATGCTGTGCAGGAGCAGGATTACCACTGAGCTGGAAGGACAATGGACCCCCGAACCCGAGCCCCCCCTCCCCACTCCGTCCTGCCCTGCCCCAGGACGCCTGTCCTGCCCGGGGCAGGCACCTGTGCACAGGGCCACAGGGAAGACTCAGGGCTTGGTCCTCAAGGTAGGCGTGGCCCTCCCATTGGCTGGAAGATACTACTCTCCATCCTCGCATCCCTTCAGTCCCCAGTCAGGCTGACCCCTCGGGGAGCCCTGCTATATTTGTGCCCTTCCTCAAACTCCTGTGTGGAAATCCCAGCCCCCCAGGGTGATGCTGTTGGGAGGTGGGACCTTTGGAAGGTGATTATGTCATGAGGGCGGGGGGTGGTTGGTGCTGGCCAACCAGGTGAGGACCCAGGGAGAAGGTGCCAACCAGGCCGAGGGCTGTCACCTGGTGCTGCTGGCATCTTGGTCTTGGACTTCACCTCCAGTGCAGCTGGAAAGCAATGTCTGGTGTTCACTCGCCACCCGCCCTGGGGCAACTTACAGGAACCCTCGGCAAAGCCTCCCTGCCCTCTGCCCCTCATCGGCACCTACCTTTTTTACCTTTCTTATTCTTCTTTGCATCCTGAGAGAGAGAACCACAGAATAGGTTCCTCACTGGAGTCGGGGGGTACCGGGGGAGAGCTGGGTCCAGACACTAGCGGGTGAGAGCTCCCTGGCCAGGGTCCCTCTTAGACCAGGGGGGTGAGGCGGGGGTCTCCTCCGGAGGAGCTGCCCGGCCTGCCTGCTTGCCTGGCCCTTCAAACTCGAGAAGGCCACCCATCGGGCAGATGACCCTTGTTGCATGCCTCACCCCCACCCTCTTGTGGTTCTACTCCCCCTTCCCCAACACACCCCCCTCTGTCCCCTCCCCCCCAGGCATCTGTGGGCGGGGAAGGGGTGTGGGGGGCCGTTATACCCTGTTAAGTGTCAGCCGGTCAGCTTCCAAGGTCCGGATCACCCCAAAGTTGCACACGGTAGACACGAACGGCTCCCCCGCCAGCAGGGACTCTAGCACCACTGGGCTGCTACCCAGCACCCGCAGGATGGGCGGGTCCTGGTGCATCTCCTTAGGAAGCTCCTTCTGCTTCTTGCCCCCCTTTTGTGCCTGTGGGGAGAGGCCAGGTGGGTGGACAGGGTGGGCAGGGGGCCAGGAGCATCCTCCCACCACTCAGGCCACCGCCCCCACCTGGAGGTACCTTGGGGGGTTCTTTCTCCCCTTTGCCTGCCTTGTCTTTGCCCTTCTTGTCTTTCTTGTCTTTCTCCTTCTCCTTCTTGTCCTTCTCTCCTTTGCCCTTCTTAGCAGCCAAGGGACTGTCTGAGGAAGGCGGCTGCTCCACAGGCCAGGAGAGAATCTAGGGAGTGGAGGCGGGGAGGGGACTAGCTGGGATCTTCCTGGAAAAGCACAGAGACTTCGCCAGTGGGGGAGCAGGGCTACAGATACCCGACCGGAAAGCAGAGCACAGGAGACAGGGGCAGCGTATGAAGCCTGGAGAACGCTGGCGCCCACCTTCTCCTCCACGATGGTGACCGTGGTCCCTGAGAGCAGGAAGGCCTTGAGCGGCACCAGGTCCTTCAGTGTGTGCTGCAGCTCGTAGTTGCAGGGGATGACGTCAGACCAGGGCTTGGGGACCGTGCTGAAGAGTACTGTCCTTGGGAGCAGAGAGGCCACATGGTGGGGAGCTGTGCCATCGGGGAGGGCTTTGAGAAGATTAGCAAAGCCAGGGACAGAAGGCCAGGAGGGATGGGGGCACAGAGAACGGTAAACACCCGGTGTGGTCTGGGCCCGGCCCCCAGCCCCGTGAGCATCCTTACCCCGGGGATGGGCAGAGCCGGGGATCCAGGAGCGGCCGCAGCTTGGCCAGCTCTTCTGCAGAGCCTATGGACCGTGGCAACGGCTCGGAAGCGCCAGAGACAATGGACTCCTCCATCTCCCCCGACTCGGACAGGGAGGCCAGCCCTGATTCCAAGGACTCTTCTATGTCTTCGATGATTTCTTCCAGAATGTCCTCACCCAGCTGTTCCAAGCTGGAAGGGGGCTTGATGATCTGTCAAAGACGTGAAAATACATTCAAGACTGCTGGCCTCAGAGCTCACGCCCGACACGATGCGCACGTGGTGTGAACGGGCGCCTGTGCTTGATGGATGTGAAGCAAAGAAACGCATGGCCTTAGAGGGCAGGAAGTTAAAAACCAACCAAGCAAACAAAGAAAACACCCAGTCTTTATTCTTCTGAAAGTTCTATGTTAAGAGTAAAGACAGGGACTTCTCTGGATGTTCAGTGGCTAAGACTCCAAGCTCCCAACACAGAGGGCCTGGCTTCAATCCCTGGTCAGGGAACTAGATCCCACACGCCACAACTAAAGATCCTGCATGCCACAGCAAAGATGGAAGGTCCAACATTCTGCAACTAAGACCCGGCACAGACAAATAAGTACATGAAGACTAAGAATAAAGAGTAAAAATAGTAACAATTTCTTCACACACTAGGAAACCCTCGCATTTCTCCTAGTCGGATGACACTGTTGGGTTTTCTTGTGAGGGGAAGGGAGAGGGAAAGTACAGGGGGAGTTGGAGGACAGGGTTGGGAGGCCCACAGCCTAGTCCTGAGAATCTGAGCTGCTTCCTTGTTAGGTCCTTTGCTTCTGTTTCAAGGGGCATGAGGAAGGGGTGAGCATGACTGAGAATCACTCCAGCTTCAAGGGGCTTCCCAGGTGGTGCTAGTGGTAAAGAACCCACTTGCAGGAGACATAAGAGATGTGGGTTCGATCCCTGGGTCGGGAAGATCCCCTGGAGGAGGAGATGGCAACCCACTCCAGTATTCTTGCTGGGACAATCCCAGGGACAGAGGAGCCCGGAGGCTACAGTCCAGGGGATCGCAAATAGTTGGACACGACTGAAGCAACTGAGCCAGCCAGCAACACCACTTTCAAGAAAGGGGCTGAGCAGAAGCTGCCTTCCTGTTCAGAGGAGGGTATGAATTGGAAAGATCCATGTTAAGGGGTTTCCTGGTTTCCCTAAAGCCATCCTGTCTGCACAGGGGACCCTGAGAACCCAAGGGCAGAGCTGCCCCAGGCACCTACCTCGGCCAGGACTCCGCCGTATTGGCTTCCTTCACCTTCTTCATCTTCTACAAAATCATATGTCACATAGTAATTGTAAGTGATGAAAGGGCCTTGGGGCCCTGGTTCTGGGTCCAAGACCGAGGAGTCCAGCACCCCTCGGAGGTTTCCAACAGTCACCAATATCTGCGCCTCGGGCGCCAGGAGATCTACAGGAGGGAACAGGCAGGGGTGAGGGGAACTGAGGGATGAGATGGACAGACAGAGAGCAAAGGAGGCCAGGTGAGCACCCCTCCTGCCTCCTGCTCTGAGCTGGGCTGAGCCTCACTTTGCAGACTTGGGTTCATGTCCCAGCACTGCCAAGTTCAACATGCAGGGAACTGGGGTAAGTCTCAGCGGCTTCCCTGGTGGCTCGGACAGTAAAAAATCCGCCTGCAATGGCTTCGATGCCTGGGTCAGGAAGATCCCCTGGAGATGGGAATGGCTACCCACTCCAGTATCCTTGCCTGGAGAAGTCCAAGGACAGATGTTACAGTCCATGGTGTCACAAAGAGTCAAGACACGACTGAGTGACTGACACTTTCACTTTCCTTTGGGCAAGACGCCCCTCTTCAGCCTTGTTTTCCTGATCTGTATAATGGAAATGGCAGGAGCTGCTTTGCAGGATGCTTGCAGATGGAGGCAATGTGACTTTAGCTGGTGCCTGACAGGCAGAGGGCAGAGCTATTATACCCTGTATCATCACCCTGACCTTGAGAAGACTCTGGTACAGCCACAAGAGGTGATCTCAAGCCACCAGCAAGCCAAGAAGCTGATTTAAAGAATGTTTCCCATTTGTCTCGGAAGGAAGGGAGGGGACCTCCGACCCCCTACCATTTCTGTTCCCAGATCTCAATCACGTGGATCAAAATATGGGAGAGAACTCTGCCCAAGAAAGTGAGTTACACCTGACCAGGGTCTGAGTCAGCCGAACTGGGTGACAAACAAGACATGTGCACCCAGTAGGGAGGTGGTTGGGGTGGGGGGCCCTCAACAATTCCCCCAAGCCCTAGGGCGCCTTGGCTCCCTCACCCTCGCTGTGGCTGAGCCCCCGGAAGAGATGCTTCTCACTGGACGCCACGGTGATGTCGTCCAGCACGCAGAGCCTGGCCAGGCTGTCGATGGTGAAGCCCCGGTAGTGGGGCACCAGGGCCAGTGGATTGCCCTGGAGGAGCAGCAGCCTCAGGTGCTGCAGTGTCTGCAAGCCGGCCACCATGCTCTGCAGGTCCGTCAGGTTGTTGAAGCTCAGGTCCAGGGAGACGAGGTTGGGCCTAAAAGGCGAGCGGCACGGCCCAGGAGCATGAGGCCAGGTGAGCAGAGCAGTGGGGACAGGCAGCCGCAGTCGTGTCACTGCGCCTGCATCCGCCAGCACCCCCAGCACCCCAAGTCACGGCTGGACAAGGCCTGGTGCTGAGGGTGGGATGGGAGACTGTGGCCCTCCCTGACAGTCAGGCCTCAGGCTGCTCTTGATCTGAGTTAGCCTCCTGTCTGGATGGAGCCCCCGGTTCCCCCTGACCCCCTTGCTGTTGCTGTCCACAGAGGTGGCCGTCACATCCTGCCTCCACTCAACTTGTATGTGTATAGACCTCTTCTCAGCTAACCATCCAGCTATCTCCCATACGTCTAGAAGGTTCTCAGCAGAGATGGACAGACTGGTGAGGAAGGTGGAGGCAGGCCTCTGTATAGAGGGGCCGTGGGGGTGGGGTAGGAGAGCCTGACAAACAGGGGTGCCTGGGAAGAGAGGGTGTGAGGCTTGAAGGGTCTAGAAGCTAGAAGAAGTGCCCCAGAGTCAGACCAGGCCACGACCATGGGAAGCAGTCTGGTTTGTTCCTTTTTTTAAAAAAATATTTACTTATTTATTTGACTGCACCAGGTCTCGGTCATGGATCTGGAATCTACTTCCCTGACCAGGAATCAAACCCAGGCCCCCTGCTTTGGGAGTGTGGAGTCTTAGCCACTGGACTGCCAGGGAAGTCCCTGGTTTGTTTCTTGGGGCACAAGAAGAACCAGCCGCTAGGGACAGAGGAGGCACCCTGCACCTTCCACCCGGTGGCAGGCCTCCCTACTGTGCAAACCAGAAAGTGAACGGATTCCAGCTCTGAGAGCAGTGGCAACAACAGTTCACAAGGGGACACTTCATGAGCGCAATCCCGCCATCACACGTGACCATCTCCAGCCGCAGGGCAGCTTTCCCAGGCGGCCTGGGAACGTGCTCGTGGAGGACCTGTCTCTGACCCTAATTTCCTCCAGTTAGGGAGGAAATTCCTGCCCTTTCCTGCCCTTCTTTCCTCCTCTCATCCTGCCCTGATGTTGACCAGCCAGTCACAGAAATACCTGAGAAGAACACTTCGTTTGGACCGGCACACAGATTTTGCCTAATACCAGCCTCCTTCAGGAGAACTGGTGGAAGCATCAGAAAGATGGATTCGCAGGACGTGTACCCTCCTTTTGAATTCAAAACAGCAAAAGATGGCGCTTTCACACATACATGTTTCTATGAAATCCACACTCAGCATCAAGCAGGTGATGTTATCATAAGCCTGTTTCCCAAATCAAAGACCAGAACACTTAAGGGACGTCCCTGGAGGTTCAGTGGTTAACACTCCGCGCTTCCACAGCAGGGAGTGTGGGTTTGGTCCCTGGTTGGGGAATTAAGATCCTACATGCCATGTGGCCAAAAAATTTAAGTGAATAAATTAATAAAAAATAACCGGAATGCCTAGAACTCTGGCAGAGTTCTGAACTCAGCTGTCACACACAACCCAAAGTGTGTGTTCTCTTCCTGTGCCTCACAGCTTCCCTGACGATGGAGGCCAGTGGAAGTCAGGGATTGGAATCGTGCGTGGTCAAGGCTGTGCAGAGGCAGCTTTGCCAAGACAGAGAAAGAGGAGAAGGAGGAAATTAGGGTCAGAGACAGGCCTTCCACGAGCACGTTCCCAGGCCACCTAGGAAAGCTGCCCTGCTCCTTGAGGCCTTCCTGGGCTGTGAGGAAAGAATTGTCGTGAACCTCAGCCCAGGGAGGTCTGCCTGGGATGCTGGGCCCCAGGAATCCTCACAGAGGCTTTGATAGGCCTCTCTGGCCCAGCTTCCTCCGACGGAGGGTCTTTTTTGTCTTTTTTAATGTGGATCATTTTTAAAGTCTGTATTGAATATGTTACAATGTTGTTTCTGTTTTATGTTTTAGGGGTTATCAGCCCCAAGGCACGTGGAATCTTAGCTCCCTGACCAGGGATCGAACCTGCAACGCCCTGCATTGGAAGGCAAAGTCCTAACCACTGGACTGCCGAGGAAGTCCCTCCTCTGATCGGCTTTCATGGGTAGTCTCTGCTGCCCTCAGACGTCTGACTGACCACCGCTCACCCACCAAGGAGACAAAGTCAGAGCAGACCTATCTATAGGGCAGCAGCTCTCAGGTGGGGGGGGATGGCTTTGACCCCCGGTGGCCGTGTGGCACTTTGGGTTGTCACAGCAGGTCTGGGGTGGATGCTCCTGGCCTCTGACGGGTGGAGGCCAGGGAGCTGGAGGACGGCCCTCAGAACCGAGAATTCACTGGCCCAAACAGCAAGAAGAATCCTGAACTGGAAGCATGTCCTCAAAGCAAAAGGTCCGCTCACTCTCATTGGCTCTTGGTGCCCTTCCCTGGACCTCAGTGGGATTTTTGGTTTATGGGGTCAGAGGAAAAAAACCCTAGGTCTGGACTTAGCAGCCAACCAGGAGTTATTACAGAAAAGAGCAAAGCTGAGTTCTCCAAGTCACCAGGTTAGAGGGGCCCCCATGGCACGTCCAGCCCCCTCCTCCCTCTTCCCACGGGGGGGCTCCCGAGTTACCAGTAGTCGCTGGTAACATGCAGACTCTCCAGGTGGCCCAGGAGGTTGTTGTGGCCCAGCCCCAAGTGCTGGAGCCGTGGGGGCGGATGATGGCACAGACACTCCATGCTGGTTATCTTGTTGCCGTACAGCTCCAGGACCTGAGACGAGCAGACAGCCAGCCCTTGAGCCCAGGGAGAACAGAGTCCACCCCCTCCTCCAGCCCTGGGCAACTTAGGAGGGGAGCTGCGAAGTACTCAGGCCTTGTCTCTCTCTGTCCACCTGGACTCCCTTCTAAGGATCCGTGAAGAGGGACTTCCCTGGTGGTCCAGTGGCTAAGACTACATGCTCTCAGTGCAGGGGTCCAGGTTCAATTCCTGGTCAGGGAACTAGATCCCATATGCTGCTGCTAAGACCCAGTGTAGCCAAGTAAATAAATATTAAAAAATAAAGTAAAAAGTATAATAATAAAATAAAGTAAATACAGCCTTTGGGTTGGTGATTTAAAAAAAAAGAGTTCGGGAAGAAAATATTTCTGCAGTAGCTATCAGAAAGCTTCTTTTCCTTTTGCAAAGGAAACTTTAAAATATGGAGTGGAGGTGATGTCAGAGAGGACGAGAGGGGACGCCTGTAATATTCTGGCAACTTCCCAATCCATGGCAGTTGTCCCTGGGGAAGCCAAAGTGCCCCTGGACCAAAGGAATAAACCCAGAGATAACAGAGTTCTTGTGTTTCTCCTCCCAGGCCTTCATTTTCTTCTTGAGCCTGGCACACAGACATACAATGGAGCCTCTTCTGCCATCAAATTTACTAGTCTCAGCATTTAATTTAAAATTGAGACTATTTTGATATACTCAGCTGACGACTCATAATATTGTCTGGCCTACCATTTTTTCATTGTGGTTTTATATATATTAAAACATAACTTGTGATTTCAACCCTTTTTAAGTGACAATTCAGCAGCATTAAGTACACTCACTCAGGGTACAACCATCATCATCACTATCCATTCCCAAAACTTTTCATCACCCCACACAGAAACTCTACCCACTGAACATCTCCCCAGTCCCTCCCTGCTCCCCCTAGTAATCTCTAATGTACTTTCTGTCTCTCTGGATTTGCCTCTCCTACGTATTTCACGTAATCATCTAATACGTGGCTTTTTGTGTCCGACCTCCTTCATTCAGCATCACGTTTTCAAGATCATCCATATTGTTCATGTCATTGTTTTTTTCTTGCCACACTGTGTGGCATGAGGGATCTTAGTTCCCCAACCAGGGATAGATCCCATGCCCCCTTAGGTGGAAGCAAGGAGTCTTCCACACTGGACTGCCAGAGAAGTCCCTGTCATGCCTTTTCATGGCTGTGTAGACAGACCACATTTTGCTGCTCCATTCATCTGCTGATAACACACAGGCTGTCTTCACCGTCTGGCAGCTGTGAACAGTGAACACTGGCGTACAGGAATCTGAGTCCCTGCCTTCGAGGCTTTGGGGTGTATACCTAGGAAGGGAATTTCTGGGCCACGTGGAAGTCCTGTGTTTCACTTTTTAAGGGATCTGGCCAAACTTTCAAAAGCCTTGGACCCACCCTTAGCACAAGACATGATGGTCAAACCTCGTGGGGAGTGGGCAAGGAAGGGGCAGGGTTTCTGGGCAGCTCTGGCTCCAAGACCCAGAATGGAACCTGGGCTCCTTTACCTTGAGAGTTGGGGGCAGGTTGGTGGTGTCAATCTCCTTGATTTGATTAGCACTCAGCACCAACTCTTCAAGCTTCACAAACTTCAGGAGCTCTTTGTCCACCAGGCTCACCTGGAAGGGAGGAAAGGGAGATCGGAGCTGCAGTGGCTGGGGCGGCCCTGGAGTCTACTTGAGGACAGCAACGGTGCGTCCAGCCTCAGGGAGCGACCGCCCTACACCCCAACCCCCTTCCTCTCCTGTGCGCCTTTCCTGCAGCCTTCTGCCAGGGCCTGCCATGGCCTCTCACCTCTCAAGCCTCACCCCTCCTCTGACACCCTTCCGGCTTCCCTGTCTTGTGTCCCTTGCTGGATTGTCAGCTCCCGAGGGCAAGAATCAGAGCCATGGTGAACTCTGTGCTCTTAAGGGACCACTCTAGTTTACATCCCGCAGAGTCAGGCCAGAAACCTCAGGGGCCGCATTACGGGCTATCCTGGCTGGGCCTCCCTTCTCTGGGGCAACAAACTGGGCAAGTTTGCTGGGCTTGGTAGCCCTGCTCTGTGGACAAGCTGGTGAGATTAATCAGGAGGAGGGCAGGGCTAGGTCTTATCACCCAGTCCCGTAAGGGGAATGGCTCCCCTCTCATCATCCCTGTACTTGAGGCTCACTCCCAGCACTCACATCCTTGGCCACCACCCGGAGCGACCTGAAGTAGGTGTAGAAGAAGCTGTCTTTGAGCATCAGTGGATTCTGGATTGCCAGCTCTTTCAGGAAAAGGTCCTCTGCGCTTGAGCCCTCCACCAGAGCCCAGGGCGAGTGGGCGCTGCGGACTAGGCCCAGCAGATCTTCTACTGTCTCCTCCCCAGGGCTCAGGGCCTTCTCCTCTCTGGGGATCAGCTCCCGCCATGCTCGGCTAGTTTGAGGAAGAAATCGTGACTTATTCTGCAGTAAGGGAAGAGGGGAGGAACAGAATTTCTCTCTTTATGACTCACCCCCTCTCAAGGATTCAAAACTCCTAAAATGGAATAGACTATAAGACAGGACGATCAGGGTGAGCTTAGAAGCCAGGAGGTGTAAAAGGCAATCTGTGGGAGGTACTTAGCCAGGAAAGGTTTCTAAAGCAGAGGTGGCAAAGTCTGAACATCCGGCCCTTTAGATGCCATAATTGGAGGATGAAAGATTTTGGTCCTTGAGTTTACTGTCTTCCACCCCTTCGTCTTTTTTTTTTTTTTTCACCCCTTCGTCTTGAAAGACGTCTGCCTATGAAACCCCAAAGCACAGCACAATGCCAGGCACACAGTAGGGGCCCAGTCAATGTTTGTTCATCAAACAAGTTAGTTTCTTGATTAGCATCTCGGTTTTCTCTTCTATGAAAAATGGGGACCAGCCTGACAAGGGAATATGGGGTCCCAGCTTCCCACTAGTCAACCCTAAAGGAAATCAGCCCTGAATATTCATTGAAAGGACTGATGCTGAAGCTGAAGCTCCAATACTTTGGCCACCTGATGCAAAGAGCCGACTCATTGGAAAAGACCCTGATGCTGGGGAAGACTAAGGGCAGGAGAAGAAGGGGATGACAGCTTGAGATGGTTGGATGGCATCACCGACTTACTGAACATGAGTGTGAGCAAACTCTGGGAGAGAGTGAAGGACAGGGCAGCCTGGCATGCTGCAGTCCATGGGGTCTCAAAGAGTCGGACAGGAACACCAAAAAGCTTCCCACCAAGCCCATGGGAACCATTCATGACTCAAGACTTCCTGGCATACTTGAGAAGCCCCTGGTTCTGAAGGTCATGCTCCTCCTGCACTTAGCTGGTGAGGACAGCCCCTTTGGCCACATCGCAGCAGGTCCTAACTGTAAAACTGCTCACAGGACGATATTTCACCCCTAAAGGAGGCTGGTGTCTTTAAGAGAGCCTGCCCTGCGGTCCCGCTCTGCTCGAGGCGGGGTCCCTGCCCTCTACCCTGGGTCAGCGCCCACAGGCCACAGGTGGGGGCCCGTCTCGTCCTCCCCTGCAGCGTCCCTGTTTCCGCAGTCCACCCCCATCCCCACCCCCAGGTCAGGACGCTCCCTAAACGCCCAGATCCAAACATCCTCTCCAGGCTCCTCCTTATCAACCAACTCCTGGGGCTGGTGGCGCCCTCAGCACCCAGAGCCAGCCCTTCCCCAGCCCCGCTCTGCGTCCCTAGGCCCTGCCCTGGCCCCTGATCGGTCCCCTCCGTTTCCCAGACCCCCGAGCCCCTCCCACGGCCGCCCCGCCAGCGCCCGCACCCAGCTGCCGGTGCCGCACGGGAACTCGTGCAGACACAGTTGTCGCAGGTGCTCCCGGACCGCGGCGCTCAAGGTCCGGGTCTCCGGCTCCATGCTCGCGCCTTTGCCACGCCAGCTGGTTGCTGGGCAACCGCCGGGACGCTCCAGGCGGCGGAGGCGCGGTTGCGCAGGCGCTCCTGGAACCCACTATTCTCGCTTGCGGACACTTCCCGCAGCCAGGAATTAGAGACCAGCTGCACCGGGTTAGCAATACTCTTCCCACCACCGCCTGGGGGTGATTACTGTGGTGGCCCCGGCAGGTATTGAGCGCTTCCCGGCTGCTAATCTGTTCCTTCTCTGGAGCACCCTCGGAATAAAGTATTAATTCTTATCCCCCTTTGGCGAAACTGGGGAGGAGAAATGAATCCAAGGACAAACAGTCCCCTCTAATCAGTGGATTCCAAGGTGGATCTCTTTAATCCCCTCGTCAGAAGTTTCAATCACTGTCCACCCAAACAACAGATTCAGCACCAAGGCCCCATTTTAGACTGGTCCAATCTCATTCACCTTTCCATCCTCAGTATCTAGCCCACTGCCCGGCTGGCAACGGACTCCTGGGCACTGGTTTGTGAAATTAACGGGATAAGATGATGGGAGTAGGGGCTTACCTGGTCATCCAGTGGCTAAGATTCCACAGTCCTAATGCAGGGGGCCTGTGTTCCATCCCTGATCAGGGAACTAGATCCCTTATGCTGTAGCTAAGAGTTCACATGCTGCAACTCAAAAGATCCTGCATGCTACAAGTAAGACCTAGTGCAGTCAAATAAATAAAAATAAATATATAAAAAGAGATGGTTCTGGTTCCTATAATTTGAAAATGCAACATCTTGACTGAGATCTAATGAATGTAACTAAAATTCACCCTTTTAAAGTGCACAATTCTTAAGTATATTGATCAGTATCAGGTCAGTTGCTCAGTTGTGTCCGACTCTTTGCAATCCCATGAATTGCAGCACGCCAGGCCTCCCTGTCTACCACCAACTCCCGGAGTTCACTCAAACTTACATCCATCGAGTTGGTGATGCCATCCAGCCATCTCATCCTCTGTCATCCCCTTCTCCTCCTGCCCCCAATCCCTCCCAGAATCAGGGTCTTTTCCAATGAGTCAACTCTTTGCATGAGGTGGCCAAAGTACTGGAGTTTCAGCTTCAGCATCATTCCTTCCAAAGAACACCCAGGACTGATCTCCTTTAGAATGGATTGGTTGGATCTCCTAGCAGTCCAAGGGGCTCTCAAGAGTCTTCTCCAACACCACAGTTCAAATGCATCAATTCTTCGGTGCTCAGCTTTCTTCACATCCATATATGACTACTGGAAAAACCATAGCCTTGACTAGATGGACCTTTGTTGGCAAAGTAATGTCTCTGCTTTTGAATATGCTATCTAGGTTGGCCATAACTTTCCTTCCAAGGAGTAAGTGTCTTTAAAATTCATGGCTGCAGTCACCATCTGCAGTGATTTTGGAGCCCCCCAAAATAAACTCTGACACTGTTTCCACTGTTTCCCCATCTATTTCCCATGAAGTGATGGGACCAGATGCCATGATCTTAGTTTATAGTGCCACTATATCCATAGTGCAGCTCTCACTGTAATCTAATTTTAAACTTTTTCTTCATCCCCAAAGGACACACAGCATCATAGTTTCAAGGATCAGATATGTTGAGCACGTCAGTACTTCATCCCTTCTTATGGCTGAATGATATTCTATATATGGGTAGAAAGCATTTTTGTTTATCCATTCATCAGTTGAAGGACATCTGAGTTGTTTCTACTTTTTGATTCTGATGAATAATGCAGCTATGAACATTCATGTACAAGTTTTGTATGAACATAAGTTTTCATTTCTCTTGGGTAGATACTTAAGAATGAAATTTTGGGGTCATATGGTAACTCAACATTTCACATTTTGAGGACCTGCTAAACTATTTTACACAGAAGCTGCACCATTCATTTTACATTTCTACCAGCAATATATGAGAGTTCCACTTTTTTCATATCCTCACCAGCACCAATTATTTTACATTTACAAAAACTATAGCCATCTTAATAGATATGAAGTGGTATCTCATTGTGTTTTTTTTTTTTTTGCATTTTCCTAATGCCTGACAAAGAGATGGGAATACCAGACCACCTGTCCTGAGAAATCTGACACCTCCTGAGAAATCTGTATGCAAGTCAAGAGGCAACAGTTAGAATTGGACATGGAACAACAGACTGGTTCCAAATCAGGAAAGGAGTACAGTTCAGTTCAGTCTGACATGACTGAGGGACTGAACTGAACTGAACTGAATGCCTGACTGGGCTCCCCTGGTGGCTCAGTGGTAAAGAAAATGACTGCCAATGCAGGAGGCATGGTTTCAATCCCTGAGTTGGGAAGATCCCCCGGAGAAGGAAATAGCAACCCACTCCAGTATCTTGCCTGGAGAATTCCATGGACAGAGGAGCCTGACAGGCTACAGTCCATGGGGTCCCAAAAGAATGGGACGTGACTGAGTGTGATTAAATAACAACAACAACAATGCCTAATGATGCTGAACATCTTTTCATGCGCTTATTGGCCATTTGTATCTTCTTTGGAGAAATGTCTATTCAAATACTTTGGTCATTTTAAAATCGAGTTTGTTTGTTTTTTATCATTGAGTTGTAAGAGCTTTTATATTTTCTGGATGCTAGCCCCCTGTCTTGTTCATGACTGTCTCCCATTCTGGGGGTTGTCTTTCACCTTCTTGGTAGTGTCCCCTGACAAGCAAAATGTTTTACTTTTGCTGAGATGTAATTTATCTGTTTTCCCCCTTTGGTTGGTTGTGCCTTTGGTGTCATTTTAAGAAACCACTGCCTAATCCATAAAACTGAGTTTTGAGCATTCTTTCTATATTCTGCTCAGAATTCCTTTGTTGGATTTGCATTTGGTTAACATTTTTTTCCTAGTCTTGGCTTGTCTTTTCATCCTCTCAACAGGGTTTTTAGACGAGAATTATTAATTTTTTTAATTTTGAGGAAGTCCGATTTACTGACTGTGATCCCGAAACACCCGCTTTTGTGGATATCTGTCATTCTTTTTGATTGTCCTATATTAGAACACCTTTACTACTGCTAGAAAAATTTCCCAGAACTTGGAAATAAGACAAAAATGGAGCCATGCATCTTTTTAAAGAATAAAACAAATATCCAGGAGTCTACAGTGATATAAACACATCAAAGAAATGGACCAGGGAGGATGCCTGGGATTCCAGGGACACGACTGAGTGGTTTTACTTTTTCCTAGATTCCAAAACCATAGTACGGCTTCCCCTTGCCCAACAATTTATTCAACCCCCACTAGCAAACTTCCCCATGACCCATGTTCTCACACTGACTGTATCTCTTTAGCCTTTATCTTATTTGACCTCTCTGTGCCTTTTGGTGGTGCCAATCATTTCCTCCTTCTTGAAACCGCTTCTTGTTCCATGACCACATGTTTTTCTAGTACATTTCTTTCCCTCTTGAGGATGTCTTTTCAGTGATTTAGACTAAATCCTCTTCCTGTACCTGTTCCATTAATGGAGGTGTGTGCCAGGGCTCCACCCTTGATTCACAACTCACACTGGTCCTCTCTCTTAGACGTCCAATTTCATCAACACAATATACCAGGTGGTACCCAATGTGTGTCTCCAGTTCCCCCCTTCAAGCTCCAAGTCCAAATGCCCAGTAGCCTTCTGTACACTTCCCCCTTAACACATCAATAAATGAATTATTTATGTCACCTGAGCCCTGTAATCCTCTCCCAGTAGGGACCAACACCATCTATCCAGTTGCCCAAACAAGACACCTGGAAGTCCTCCTCAACTCCTCCCTTTCCGTTATCCCCAGATTCAATCAATCACCTCCTGAAGAGTCCATCTCCTTCAGATTTTGCCAATCCATCCACAGGTCTTCATTGCCTTTCTCACTGTCACCCTGGTTCGCAGGGTATACACCTCCGTTCTGGCTATGTTGAATGTGAAGTCCAGGTGGGCCACTCAGGTGGAGATGTCCATAGGGCAGCTGGACATTTAGATAAAAGGAGAGAGACATTCAAGTGTGAGGAACACAGACCAAGCACTGGGCCCTTTGAGGCATGTCCATTAAAGAGCAAAGCAGAAAGATGATTCAGCCTCAGAATGCACTGTGAGAGGCTGATATCCAAAACATATCAGGATAACATTTTCAGAGCGGAAAAATGTTCTCAAGAAGAGGAAATAGTTGATATTATTGCATGCCATGAAAGGATGAAGTCAAATGATAGCTGAAAAGAACCCAGTAAGGTTGGCAATATGAGGTCACTAGAGACTATGTGGGTTCTCACAAAAGTCATAAACTTAACAGCTTAAGACCACAAAGTCTGCTATCGTTGTTCAGTCCCTAAGTCGTGTCTGACGCTTTGCAACCCCATGGACTGCAGCACCCCAGGCTGCCCTGTCCTTCACTGTCTCCCAGGGTTTGCTCAAACCCATGTCCATTGAGTCGGTGATGCCAGCCAACCGTCTCATCCTCTGTCGTCCCCTTCTCCTCCTGCCCTCAATCTTTCCCAGCATCAGGGTCTTTTCAGATGAGTCAGCTCTTCGCATCAGGTGGCCAAAGTATTGGAGCTTCAGCTTCAGTCCTTCCAATGAGTATTCAGGGTTGATTCCCTTTAGGATGGACTGGTTTGATCTCCTTGAGAGTCTCCAAGGGACTCTCAAGAGTCTTCTCCAGTGCCACAGTTCGAAAACATCAATTCTTTTGTACTCAGCCTTCTTTATGGTTGAACTCTCACATCTGTACTTAACTACTGGAAAAACCATAGCTTTGACTATACAGACTTCTGCTGACAAAGTGATGTTTCTGCAGGTCAGGAATCCAGTATGGTGTAACTGGATTCTGTTCTCTGCTTGTTCTCTGTTCTCTCTTTAGTTCTTTACCAGGCTAAAGTCAAGGTAGCAGCTGGGGCTGCAGCAGTTCTCACCTGGGGCCCAGGGGCCTCTTTGCAACTCACTGGTTGTTGGTCAAACTCATTTTCTTCTCATGCTTTCCACCTGGACCCTCCACCTTCAAGCTAGCAGTGGAAGTTGGGTCATTCTCGTGCTTTGAGTCTCTCTCACTTCTTCCTCTTTAAGTCTCGTGTGCTGACACTAGGCCACCTGGTAATCAGCCTACCTTAGGGTCAATTGGTTAGTAACCTGAATTACATCTGCCAAGTCCCCTCTGCCATGCAACATCATTGTGGGAGTAAACACCAGAGGGTGTAAGTCATCGGGGCAAAATGTTACCTAGTGTGGACTTTTCTAGAGGGTTTTGAATAAATCATTGGAGTGAAAACCATTGTGTGAGGTAAAAGTGTGTCTAGATCTCTCTGAAGAAGCTTGGATAAGAGGAAGAAAGAGGGGACTTCCCTGGTGGTCCAGTGGGTAAGACTCTGTGCTCCCGATGCAGTTGGCCTGGGTGTGATCCCTGGTCGGAGAACTGGATCCCATATTTTGCAGCTAAGACCCAGTGGAGCCAAATAAATAAAAATAAATATTTTTAAAAAGAAGAGGAAAGAGCCAGCAATGACTAGAGGAGGACCTGGGCTTAAGGGTGGAAGGGGGTTGCCAACTGTCTCTTTTGGTGTACATTGGGTTCTATGAACCACCAAGGTCTGACCTCATCCCTGAGCTTGTGACTTTTATCCAGTGGCTGACCTGACATTAAATAGATGCCCAGAGGACATCTCAAACTTAACTCACTCCAAATAGGACTCTTGGCTTCTTGTCTCCAGACTTTTCCCCCCCATGGCACATTAACCATTCAGTGGCTTTATTTAAATCCCTGGAGTCACCCTTGATTCCTCTCTTCAGTTCATCTCCACACCAGTCCACCAGCCGTCCCATAGATCTTCAACTACTCCATCTTGGTCCAAGCCACCATCACCTCTCACCTGTATGGCTGCAGAACCCAACTGGGCCCTCTGCTTCCACCCTGGATCACACAATCCATTGTCCACTCAGCAGCCTATCTCTTTCTCATTCTCTAAAGGACACCAGAGCCTATGTTTCCCCACCTACAGCCATGCAGCAGTGCCTCATCACACTCAGAATTAAACCCAAATTATTTTTTTTCCCTTTGGTTGCACCACACGTGACATGTGGGATCTTAATTCCCCAACCAGGGATCGAACGCATGCTCCCTGCAGTAGAGGAACTAGAAGCTCAGAGTCTTAACCACTGAACCACCAGGGAAATCCTAAACTTAAGTTCCTTAAAGCCTTCTGTGGCCTGGCCTCCGCCCAGCTCTCCACCACCCTCTCCTTCTCTCAGTTCATTCCAGCTACCGTGACCTGTGACATCAGGATCATTTTTTGCACCACGGGACCCCTGCTTGGAGCACCCGTTTGCCAGATCTTCCCACAGCAGACTCCTACTCATCTTTTGGGTGTCAGCTTCAGTGATATCTCATTAGAGAGACGTTTCCTGCTCCCCTGACTGCATATGTCATCTGTCACTCTCTGCCTATCTCTATCTCTGATCCACTCTTGTTTATTAATGGTGTTTGCTGTCAGCTCCTTGCCCACGAGAACACCAGTTTCCTGAAGTCAGAGGCCTCATCTAACTTTTTGGCTGTCATTTCTGAGAGCTGAGAAGAACGTCAAGTCAGAGTTGGCTCTCCAAATACAAGTAAGTGATTTCAGCAAATAACTCCGGGACTTCCCTGCTGGTGTGGTGGTGAAGAATTTGCACTTCCCTTGCACTGGGCCAGGTTATGGAACTAAGATCCCACATGCTGCGAGCAGCCCGACCGAAATATATAAAAACTAAAAATTAAAAAACTAGTTGACAAGAACCAGGTAACTCTGGAGCATGGATTCTGGCTTGAGGCCCGCAGTTACAAAGGTGCTGTGGAGGATCCAAGGATGTTCAAGGCCAAACAGAGGGGAGTCAACACCTTTGACTCACTCAAGTTCACAGTGGTTATCAGGGCTGTCTCCAAGCTCTGGCATGGGCATGCTTCAGAAACTTCCAGAGATAATACATTTTATAAGCTTTCTGCCAGCTTTACACCTACACGCATTCACCATGACCCTCCCCAGAAATTTCTTGTCGGGCACTGACCCTCAACTCTGGTTAGTCATGCATTCCTTGGGGGTTCTGCCTGTCAACCCGGGGGCTTTGAAATTTCTTCTAGTCAAATCACCAAGCTCTTTCCAAGAAGAAATGGCAAAGACGTGTATGCCTTCCTGTGGGCGCCGTGTGTGTATCTGCGCTGAGTCAGGCATCTGCCCACCTTGAGGGTAACCTCAGCATTTCCTTCCAGCCTTGCTTTCACCCAGGCTCGGATGGCAGAAATTTGAAAATGTTTTCTGGAGAAAAGCTGAGTAATGATTTTGCCATGGGTGGGACTTTTAGTGTCCCTCTTCCTTGCAACTGGCCCTTTATATATATGCCTCCCTAAGAGTATGGCGAGCACATCTCACTCCAGCAGCTGTTGCCAAAGCAGCCTCACTCTCTCCTGCCATGGTCTCCCCCTCAGGTATTATTGGGTCCTGCGGCCACTGATGCTGGTGGGCACGGTCGGGTCTCCCCAGACAGAGAGGAAGACTGGAGGGGCCCAGCCCGGCACAGCTCCAGCGGTGGAAGCTGGGGCGGGTGGGGCTGTGCAGGCCACACACCTCACGGCATCACTCTCTTTTTCCAGGATCCTCTGGGCTTGCCCTGTTCCTGCTCTGCTGTTCGGGAGCCTTGCTCTCCTCCCACAGCCATCCACTACCACAAGACATACAATCAGCTGTAATCACAGAACTGCAGTTCTCATTTTCGAAACTCATGGAAGAATACGTAAGTGCCCACCAGATTTCTTTTCTAAGCCTTTTCTTTAAAATGCCTTCCTTGGCCCCCAGAAGAAGCCTACTCTTTTTCAGACCAGAAGCTAGGGCTGTGGACATACCCGGAAGGGACGGGAACAACTAGACAGGCTTTTGTCGTTCTTGTTCAGTCGCTCAGTCGTGTCCGACTCTTTGTGACCCCATGGACGGTAGCGCATCAGGCTCCTCTGTCCTCCACTATCTCCTGGAGTTTGCTCAAATTCATGTCCATTGAGGGGGTGATACTATCTAACCATCTCATCCTCTATCTCCCTCTTCTCCTCCTGCCTTCAATCTGTCCAAGCATCAGGCTCTTTTCCAACGAGTTGGCTTTTCACATCAGGTGGCCAGAGTATTGGAGCTTCAGCTTCAGCACAGACAGGCTAGGATGGAATTTTTGTGAGGTTGGTGGTGGGGGTCAGAGACAGAGATCAGCCCAGAGAGCCCCAAGCTCAAT
The DNA here is from genome assembly GCF_014754425.2 of Oryx dammah. Taxonomy (NCBI): domain Eukaryota; kingdom Metazoa; phylum Chordata; class Mammalia; order Artiodactyla; family Bovidae; genus Oryx; species Oryx dammah. The sequence goes on from NW_024070196.1 coordinate 52,574,163, forward strand.
TTCTCATGCACCCCTACTTCTGTGGGCTTGTTCATCCCTGACATATTCGGTTCACAGGTAAATTTGTTTTCCTCCCGCCCTGCTCTTCAAAGAGCAGCCAATCTCAGCCTAAGCTGTACATGATAGCCCAGAAAATACAGGATGCTAAAATCTTCCTGTGGGTCACAAGGAGCGTCTCTTACAGCAGTAAGGGCGGTTAACCCGTTAGATGTCTGTGTGTGTGTTACTTATGAATTAGGGCTCTGTCAGCTTCTAGCAGAGGCCCGGCTGAGCCTGACCCACGGCAGGGAAAGTGTGAGTACATGAAAATGCTCTTTCAGTTTCTCAGGGTTGTGGTCAAGACAGGAGCTCTTACACAGCTTTGAGTAAACAGAAAGCAACACGTGTAAGTGATTCGTAAGGTTGGCCTTGCTCTTCCCTTCCATCCTGGCATTTAAACTTTAGCCTTGGCTTTTTTTTTTTGTTTATTTGTTTAGTTTATTTATTTAACTTTGTCTGGGCTGGGTCTTCATTGCTGCACACGGGCTTTCTCTAGTTGCGAAGAGTGGGGGCTACTCTCGAGTTGCGGTGTGCGGGCTTCTCACGGCAGCGGCTTCTCTCATTGTGGGGCACAGGGTCTAGAGCAAGGGCTCAGAAGTTGTGGCATCAGCGCACAGTTGCTCCGCGGCTTGTGGGATCTTCCTGGACCAGGGATGGAAACTGTGTTCCCTGCACTGGCAGGCGGTTTCTTAACCACTGAGCCACCAGGGACACCCCTGCCTCGGCTTCCCTCTACAGATGCAAAGGCAGAGGCTGTTGGCTCTGGTGATCAGGCAGCTTCAGGTTGATGAGGTGCTTCTAGTCCCCAGGAAGAGAGATGGGAGAGGGCATGGTCTGGAGTCCAGGGTGTGTTAGAGTAAAACCTCTCTGGCATCTTGGTGACCTTTCCAGCCAAACATAACCACCACCTCCCACCCTGGCTAGGAGAGGGGGATACTTTTTAAAATTAATTTATTTTAATTTGAGGCTGATTACTTAACAATATTGTGGTGGTTTGGGCCATACATTGACATGAATCAGCCCTGGGTGTACATGTGTCCCCTATCCTGAACTCCCCCTCCCCCATCCCTCCCCATCCCACCCCTCAGGGCTGTCCCCAGTGCACCGGCTTTGAGTGCCCTGTTTCATACATCGAACATGGACTGGTGATCTGTTTCACATGTGGTAATATACATGTTTCAATGCTATTGAGAGGGGGATATATCGACTTTACATGGAGTCACAGAGAACCAGGAGCAGCATAGAAATGCAGATGCCTTCCCCTTCCCCACCTCTCTGGGCCCCTAAGCAGCTAAGAGTGGATTCCAGAAGGCTGTGCGGTCCTCGGAGGAGAGGAGGTAGAGATGCTCAGAAGAGGCAGGATGGAGCCGTGGTTAGTGGCACAGGCTTTGGGAGTGGGGCCTGATGTGGGTTGGAATCACACTCCATCACCTGATCTTGCACCAGCTCCACAAACCAGCTAAGCTTTAGTTTCTTCTGGGAGAGGGGGTGACCATCACAGCCTTGCAGGCTGTGGCACTGGTTAGATGAGCCGCTGAAGAGAGAGCACTGTCCAGGCCCCTCGACTTGTTATTGATGTTTAGTTGCTCATTCGTGTCTGACTCTTTGCAACCCCTTGGACTGTCGCCCGCCAGGGATTCAGACTGTAGTCCATGGGATTCTCTAGGCCAGAATACTGGAGTGGGTTGTCACTTCCTTCTCCAGGAGATCTTCCCGACCCAGGAGCTATCAGGATTTCTGGCTGCTTTGCAACACTAATGCTCACCCATTTCCCCTCCTCCTTCCACAGAAGCAGAAAGAGAACAAGGGAGTGGCAAAATCCTGCACGTGCCCCATGCCGTGTTTTCCCGTGAGCCCCCAGCCGCCACACAACATCGACAGCTCAGCCATCCTGCCTTATTTCAGAGCGATCAAGTCATTTTTCAATGACACAAATAATTTTACTGATGTCATGGACCATCTCAAAAAACTTGAATTGCAACGTGCACCAGACATTTCTGTGCCTATAGACAGCTATCAAAGAAAAATGTTCATCAAGTGTGTTTTAGAAATGTTTTCAAAGTGCCTGAAATTAGTGGGCACTGAAGCCTGGAAGGTCACTGAAGACCATCTGGTTGACCCTGTTCCTTTTGAATGGCAGGAATGCAAGGAGCCTTAAAAAAAAAAAAAAAGATGAGTGACATCTGTGTATGAGAATTCTGCTGTGAGTTAAGTAAATCATTCTAGTTATCATCTCAGTGAAGCCTCAAAATTGCGAGTCCTGGGAAGACTGAGATATAAATGAGCTAACTTGAAAATGATTTCAAGTTATATCGTTGTTCTTTGTCTTGTTATTTATAGAATGTTCTTCTTTGGAAGACTTAAATTGTATTATACCCTTGTGAGGGCAGGAGGTGACAGCTATTTTAATTTATTGATATTTATCATACTGAGATTGTTAATGCTCCTTGGAGGAGCCCTTGGAAACTATTTAATAAATTATGCTGAATTTTTCTCATAACCTGTTTTGGATTTTGTGCATGGGTGAACAGTGGTGACTGAGGAGGTAGACGGGGTATCCAGGCTAGGTGGTGTTGGGGCTTAGGGTGACTGAGACGTGCTGTAGAAATAAATAATATCTGTCACTGCTGTTTCTCCTCATTGGAAAGGCTTAGTGGCAAAGGATAATAATTTTAACAGTAGTAAGCATTTATTGGGCATCTTCTTGCCAGACACTGAAAGTTTCACTCTCTCCTCTCTATATAGGTGGGGAAACTGAAGCAAGAAGTCATGTAGTCACTTGCCCAAGACTACATAGCTGTTAAGTGTATATGGCTGGGGGACAGATTCAAGCCTTTTTAAAAAATGCATTCATTTTTGGCTGCACTGAGTCTCCACTGCCGCCCGCGGGCTCTCTCTAGTTTTGGCAAGTGGGGTTTCCCTTCCTTTCAGTGATGCACAGGCTTCTTGCTGTGGGGCTTCTCTTGTTTTGGGGCCCAGGCTCCAGGCACAAGGGCTCAGTAAGCTGCGGTGCACAGGCTTAGCTGCTCCATGACATGTGGGATCTTCCTGAATCAGGGATCAAACCAGTGTGCCCTCCGTTGGCAGGTGGATTCCTAACCACTGGACCACCAGGGAAGACCCTCAAGCCTACTTTACCACTCTGCCAACCCTTGTTCCTCTCTGGGAAGCAACTGGGTCTTCGAGGCATTTAATGCCATGCCTGACACAGAGCAATCATTCACATGTCTATTGCCTAGCTCCCCACTGGATCCCCAGTGTCCCGGTTCCCCAGCTCCTGCAAAGGTCTGTTCCATCATTTCAGCAGTGACACAGCCAGGGCCAAGGATTTCCTCATGTTAAGAGATACGTCCATAGCTGTCCACAGTACACTCAGCGATCATCTGGACAAATGCTTCTCCAAGTGTGGTCTCTGGATCAACAGCCTTGACCTCGCCTGACAATGTGTTAGAAACGCAAAGCCCCGAGCCCCACCCCAGACCTAGCCAGGCCTACTGAATCTGACACTCTGGGGGTGCAGCCAGCAACCTGTGTTTGAACAAAATCTCCACATGTGTGCTGCAGCCTGAGAACCACGGTTGATCAGCGCCTTCATCTTCACCTTAACCGGGGGGAAACTGAAGCCCAGAGAGAAGGTATAATTTGCCCAAGTTCTCGTGTAAAAGGAACGAGGTTAGGGTTCTGAGATGCGCAGTCCAGCCTCGGCTTCTCATCCTTATTTTTGTGGGTGTTTTCTTCTTCTTCTTCTTCTTTGGTTCTGTTGCTCACCTTGCAGGATCTTAGTTCCCCAACCAGAGATTGAACCTGGGCCACCATCGTGTAAGCACTGAGTCCTAACCCCTGGACCTCCAGGGAATTCCTTCTGGTGGGTATTTCTACTCCAGTCCCATACCAGGCTTTTAAAGTCCCCGAATATCCTAGCCTCCAGTAAGAATGTTTTGATCAGTCCTTCCAGAAACACCCATGTGCTTGGACATCTATTGTTCCTTTTGACTGTCCTATATTGGAACATTCTTACTATTGTTAGAAAAACCATCCAAAACGGGGACATAAGGCAGAAAGATGACCATATGTCCTTTCAAAGAATAAAATTAATGTGTAGTACTCTGTGGAGATATAAATAAATAAAAAGGAGAAAAGGGACAAATGTTCCTTTCATAATTCTAGTTAATAAACATAAAAGAAGAAAATAGAAAATCACCATTAAGCACCACAGTAGTAACTGCTGAAGATAAAATCAAGAGATGAAGGCTGAAATTAATGGGGGAAATGGAGGAGAAACACAAAATGTGCACAGGCTTCCAGCATCTGTCTCCCAGTTTTCACTAATCATTGTGGTGGTTTTACCTTGCATCCACAAAGTCTCCAGGAGGTGCTCCAGCCGGACTCCCCTCTCCTTGACAGTAGGCTGGACAGTGACTTGCTTCTAAAGCAGAGTAGTGACATCTCTGCTGGTCCAGTGGTTAAAAGACTTTACCTTCTTAAAGACCAGGCACAGGTTTGACCCCTGGTCATGGAACTAAGATTCCACATGGCTCCTGGCCAAAAAAAAAAACACACCCTAAAACAGAAACAATATTGTAACAAATTCAATAAAGACTTTAAAAATGGTCCACGTCCAAAAAAATCTTTAAAAAAAAATAAAAAATAAATCACAGCGTAGGGATGAGAAAGACAGCAACCCACTGGAGGGTAAACATCTGAGCCAAGGGGGCAAGGTCAATTCCACCTGTAGTGACAGAGACACCTCCAGGCAGGGTTCTCGGATGCCCCAGACGTATCGTGATGGGAAGGGCACCCCCTCACTTTTGGGGGACTCTTCCCCCAAGTCCACAAGCCCAGTCTCCTCCTGAAAAAATATCAGACACACCCACATTGCAAACTGTGGGATGTTCTGCAGATTCCCTGACCTCTTCAAAAGCGTGAGAGTCAGGAAAATTGAGGAAGACTAAGAAATTGTCACAGAGCGGAGACCAAGAGGGGATGATCATTGGATACAGTCTTGGAAAGGATCTGAAAAAGGCATTAGTGAAAAAAAAACTAGTGGATGCCCAAATTAAGCCTGTTCTATTGTTCTTAGTTTTGTTTTTCAGTTGTGCTGTGCAGCATGCAGGCTCTTAGTTCCCTGACCAGGGATCGAACCTGCGCCCCTTGCAGTGGTAGTGCGAAATGTTAACCACTGGACTGCGGAGAAATCCCAGTTTCTTACTTTTGATAGATATGTGCCGTGGTTACATAAGACGTTCGCATTTAGAAGAAACTGGAGAAGGGTGTATGAGAACTCTGTACTATCTATAACTTTGCTGTTATGTCTGAATGTATTTCAAAATAAAACATTAAGAATAAAATCCAGTTCCTCAGTCACGCTGGCTGCATTTTAAGTGCTCGGTAGCTACGTGCAGCTGAGGCTCCTCCTTTATGGGACAGCTCAGAACATCACCACCACCACAGAGATGCTCTCAGGAAACGGGACTCTGGGACAATTTATTATTGATTAGGTCCCCAAGTCTGTGCATGTGGAAAAAGTTGCTAAGATGACTTCTGTCCAGTAGAGAAGACAGCCGCCGGGTGCCGGCTTTATTGACTGCAGAGCACTAACGAGGTGAACATCTACCTGTGCGTCGTCTTCCAATTTTCATTTTCTTCATGGATGGTGGATAAGCGGAGGGTTGGTCCTTTCTTGTACTGGCCGTGGAGTCAGTCGTGCTGGACTCATTGACTCGTTCATGGAAGAGGTAAGGAAAATCTTGGAGTGTGCTCACTCTCTGTATAATAAAGTTTAAACAGCCTGAGACTTATGTTTGGTGGAAATTGGAGCCTACCTCCTGCTGCTGAAGCTGGAAGGGGGAGAGATTGGCAGCTGGGGTATGGGTGCATCAAGGAAAACTGCTTCCCCCTCCTAGAACAATTCTCCCTGCAAAGTGTGTATTTTCCCCTCCAGGCAAGTCTTCAGTACTCCATGGGCACCATTTGGGTGTCCTACAAGTCAGTTCAATTCTGACAGTAACTGCATGGGGTTAGCACAGACCCTACGGTTAAAAGCTCAGTCCCACAAGACGGCTTCCCTCTACTCCAGATGCCAATCACAGAGAGTGGGTCCCACGTTACTCACATTTCTGTCTGTCTCAGCTACAAACCAGGGGTTCCCACAACCCGCTGATGAGGCTCAATGATTTGCTAGAATGGCTCCCACAACTCAGGGAACACTTTGCTTATGTTTATTGGTTTATATAAAGGATGCTATAAAGGATACGAACAAACAGCCAGAGGGAGAGATGCAAAGGGTGAAATCAACAAGGGTCCTGAGTACAGGAGCTTCTGTCCCCGTGGAGCTGGAGACTGTCCTCCTCTGGCATATGGATGTGTTCACCAACCCCTGCAATTCAGATTTACACAGAGGTTTTATCCTGCGAAATCCCGGGCTGTAAGAAGCACAAGCTGGAATCAAGATTGCCAGAAGAGATATCAATTACCTCAGATATGCAGATGACACCATCATTATGGCAGAAAGCGAAGAAGAACTAAAGAGCCTCTTGATGAAAGTTAAAGAGGAGAGTGAAAAAGCTGGCTTAAAACTCAACATTCAAAAAATGAAGATCATAGCATCCAGTCCCATCACTTCATGGCAAATAGATGGGGAAACAATGGAAACAGTGAGAGACTTTATTTTCTTGGGCTCCAAAATCACTGCAAAATGTTGACTGCAGCCATGAAATTAAAAGACACTTACTCCTTGGAAGAAAAGCTATGACCCATCTAGACAGTATATTGAAAAGCAGAGACATTACTTTGCCAACAAAGGTCTGTCTAGTCAAAGCTGTGGTTTTTCCAGTAGTCATGTATGGATGTGAGAGTTGGACTATAAAGAAAGCTGAGCCCTGGAGAATTGATGCTTTTGAACTGTGGTGTTGGAGAAGACTCTTGAGAGTCCCTTGGACTTCCAGGAGATCCAACCAGTCCATCCTAAAGGAAATCAGCCCTGAGTATTCATTGGAAGGAGTGATGCTGAAGCTGAAACTCTAATACTCTGGCCACCTCATGAGAAGAAGTGACTTGTAATCATGGCTTGGTCTTTCTGACAAGCATCCTGAAGATGTCCAGGAACCCACCCAGAGTCCCTTCATTAGAACCAAGACGTCCTACCACAGAGGAAATCCCCAGGGATTTAGAAGCTCTGTGTCAGATACTCCCAATGTTCCCATAAACTCAGGAAATTACAAGAGGAATTGGGGGCAGAGACTGAATATATATTTCTACTCTGTCTCTGCAGGTGATCAAGGCAGTTCAGACTTTGCTTTTTTTATTGTTGTTTCTTAGATTTTTTTTTAATGTGGACTTTTCTTTGTTCTTTTTTAAATTTATTTTTAATTGGAGGATAATTGCTTTGCAATGTTTGTTTCTGCCATACAACAGCATAAATCAGCCATAAGTGTATCTATGTCCCCTCCCTCTGGAACCTCCCTCCCACCCCACAGAAGTGGACCATTTAAAAAGTCTTCATAGAATCTGTTACAATATCCCTTCTGTTGTTTTATGTTCTGGTTTTTTGGCCATGAGGCATGTGGGATCTTAGTGTCCCAACCAGGGATTGAACCCGCACCCCCTGCATTGGAAGGTGAAGTCCTAACCACTGGACCACCAGGGAAGTTCCAATTCCATCACATTTTGGATCAGGAGGCAGGGGGGATGGTCTACTCAAAGGCAGGAGGGAACTCGGTGGAATTCCAAACTGCTGGAAAGTTGATGGTCTCAAGGAGAGGAGGCAGTTGCAATAAGAGCCAGACTAGGGGCCGTGGGGGCTGAGACGTTAGTGGATACCAAGCTCCCGACCTTGCCCCAGAAAGGTCTCTCGCCTGTCTCCTCACTGTTCTGCTTGAACCAGTCAATGTTCAGTTGATGGGGAACCCAGGACCTCTGAGAGATCTGGCAACAACCCCAGTCTTTCTCCCTTTTTTTCACTGAAAGCCCGCAGTTTTGGGGATGACTCAGCCATGGGCTGGGGACTTCACCGTGGTCTTCTAACTAAAACCAACTTGTGGCTCTTGGAAGGAGAGGAAATGTGCTCTTGAATTTTGTGATGTCTCCTCTCGGACTTCCAGCCCCTCCACCTACAGCTTCTCTGATCGAGAGGCAGAGGATCTGCTCACTGAATTCCCTCTTGCCTTTGGGTGGACTATCCCTAACTTTAGTCTGGGCGGCAGGGCTGGATTTGGAGGACTGCAACCTGGGCAGCAGCCCAGGGCCCTCTTAGAAGGGCCCCACGCTTGTTTTCAATACTGTGTGGCCACTGTCTCGAAATTCTGAATGATTCTTTTTTTAACAAGGGGCCCCACACTTTCATTTTGCACTGAGCCTGCAAATTATATAGTTGGTCCTGTTGGGGTGTTTGTAGATTTCTGGATTTTACGCCAAGATTCTGACTGAGTGGTTCTGGTCTGGGCCTTGGACTTGGTATTATTAACAGCTTCACTGTTTTGTAACTTACCTGCCTTGAAGCTCACCCGTTTCAAGTGTATAATTCAATGTATTTTAAGTATAGTCAGAGTTCTCAACCATCACCACTATCTCATTCCAGAAAATTCTCATGCCCCCCCAAAACTCCCCATTTCCCCCTCCCCTAAGCCTCCAGGAAATCTTGATCTCTCTCTGTTGCTCTGTGTTTGTCTTTTTTGTACATTTCCTATACACAGAATCAGGCAATATGTCTCCATTTTTGTCCGGCTTCTTTCATTCAGCATCATATTTTCAAGGTTAATCCATGTGGTAGCCTGTGCCAGTGTTTATTCCTTTTTACTCTTGAACATTATGGGATCAGCATGTTTTAAACACGCTGTCAAGGTCTGAGGTAGTTGGTTCACCTGTACGGAGATGTTTGCCTTGAAGCCTACTTTCCCCATTTCACAGAAACAAGAAAAATTTGGAGGGGAGATGAGGGAGGAGATTAGGGGTAGAAATTTGTCACTAAATCAAGACCACCTACCACAACACTACGCAAGAGGAAAAAAAAAATCCAATTCATCTTTGTCTTTCCTGATAGCACCGAGCTAGGACGGAGATGACCACGGTGATAAGAATGATGAATCCTAAGTTATCTGGAACTCAACTAACAAGAACTCTCAAATAATTAGAATTTCTTTTGGTGATAACCTGCCAAAACCTAGAAAGAGGCCAAAAGATGATCAGATCTTAACATTCTGGTGACAAATTTAATATCTCCTCCACCAAATGATTTCCAGGGTCTGTCTTGTGAATCAGGATTCCACATGGATTAACCTTGAAAACGTGATGCTGAATGAAAGAAGCCGGACAAAAGTGGAGACATAGTGTCTGATTCTGTTGTTACACTCCAAAGTAAAAACATTTAAAAATCAAGTGCCGCTGATTTACAGAGGAAAGGAAAACAAACACGCCATCACGAGTCACAGAGAAGAAAACACTAATATGGTCAAAGGACTCAGTTTTTTCAGAGGGAATGTTTTGGACTGAGCTTAAACATAAAGGCTTAAAACTTGCTCAGCTTATAAGAGAAGAGTCAAGAATACGAAGCTGTAAGAAAAACACTTTTAAGCAATGTCATTTTCTTATTCTGGAGATTCAAGATGTGAGAAGAAAAATCAAAAGGAAATAGAAAAGGCAATCAGATAATGAGAAAATGAAGAGAGGAGGAGGGAAGCAGAGAGAACAGGAGAAAGAAATGCGTAAATGTGAAAACAAGAAAACAAATGTCCAGTAAATGTGAAACTTGGGGGAACCCCACCAAGTAATTGAGAAAGGCAAATAAACAGAAGGCTCTCTTTCCTGCCCGTCCAATCAGCTCAGCCTGGTGGTGAGGCTGTGAAAGCCCTCCTCAGCCACTTATGGAAACAGGTATCCATCTTATAAAAGGATTCTACCCCTCACTGGGAATGCTCCCTTGGCGTCCTATCCTCATGGAACCTCCTAAGGAGATGATCATAGCTGGGACAGGATATACACACTGACATGTCCATAACAGCATTAATGAGAATATCTGAAATAAACAGGGAGGGACTTCCCTGGTGGTCCGGTGGTTAAGAATCTGCCTGCCAATGCAGGGGACACGGTTTGATCCCTGATCTGGAAAGACCCCACACACCATGGAGCAACTAAGTCCTTGCTACTAGAGCACGTGCTCTGCAACAAAGAGTAGCCCCTGCTCCCCACAACTAGAGAAAGCCCACATACAGCCAATAATGAATTAAAAAAAAAAAAAGACTTTGCCTTCCATTGCAGGGGCCAAGGGTTCTATCCCTGGTTGGTGACCTAAGATCCCACAGGCCTTGTGGCCAAAGAAAAGAAAACATAAAACAGAAGCAACATTGTAACAAATTTACTAAATGGTCCACATTAAAAAAAAAAACCCTCAAAAAATTTTTAAATAAAATCAATTAAAAAAGAAAATGAATAGAGAAACAAGAGTGGAAGCAACCTGTGTTAGTCCAGGCCACCCGAGGTGCATATACCTAGATGGGATTCACTGTGAAAAAAGGGTTGCTCTGCAGACAAAGCCGTGAGGGGAAGGGGAGGAGGAGGGAGAGGAGGAAGAGGCGGGTCTGGCCCCTGCAGAAGGGCCAGAGAAGGAAGGAGGGTAGGGAGTAGCTTCTCACCTGTCAGGAAATCCTCCGAGTCTCTTTTCAGAGGGATGTGTGTGTTTTATTTTAGAAATCAGTAAATTAAACACACTTCAGGTTTTGAAAGAAATAGCTGCCAGAGAAAAAAGGATGAAGAATGGAGAGGTTTGAAGGGTTTTACACCTGTCAGTAAAAAGGTAAAATTTTTTGGCTGTCCCATGGCTGTTCACCATAGTAGTGGGTTGTGAAATTTGTAGTTTCTTCTCTGAACTCTGAAATTAGGCTACAGTCCCCTGTTCACAGCTCTTCAGACTCCCAGCTGAATGGCACAAGCAAAGCAGAGCATCGGGGCCAAGCATTACTTGCATAATATAACTGATTTCTCAGTGTATCCAATATTGCTTCTCTCAGCCTTTCTATGGGCTATCCAACACTGTAGTACTTTATCACGAGAAGGACTATTCAAAATGACAATTCTGAGGTTCTGTGAGATCCCAACTTTATTAATTTACTTACTCGAGGGCCCTGGAACAATTCTTCCTCCAACAGCTTTGGTGTAAACGCAGATATTCTTGGGCTTTAGTTTCTGGTCTCTTCTCTACTTAGGACCAGATATAACCTTCAATAAGCTACTTCAGTTTTCTAAAGTATGCAATTTGGTTGTGTGTGCGGTGTGTGTGTATGTGCATATACGTATATTCAGAGTTGTGTAACCATCACCACCACCTCTTTCCAGAACATTTTTACCACCCCCAAAGAAACTTTGTACTCCATAGCAGTCACTGCTCATTCTCCCTTTTCTTCAGCTCCTGGCAACCACTAACTTACTTTTTGTTTATGGATTTGCTTATTCTGGACACTTCACATAAATGGAATCATACAATATATGGCCTTTTTAGTCTGGCTTGTTTTACACAGCATACTGGTTTCAAGATCCACTCATGCTGTAACGATTTTACGTGTCAGTACTTTATCCCTTTTTATGGCTGAATAATATTCCATTGTCAGAGAAGGCAACGGCACCCACTCCAGTACTCTTGCCTGGAAAATCCCATGGATGAAGGAGCCTGGTAGGCTGCAGTCCATGGGGTCGCTAAGAGTCAGACACGACTGAGCGACTTCACTTTCACTTTTCACTTTCATGCATTGGAGAAGGAAATGGCAACCCACTCTAGTGTTCTTGCCTGGAGAATCCCAGGGACGGGGGAGCCTGGTGGGCTGCCGTCTCTGGGGGCGCACAGAATTGGACACAACTGATGCAACTTAGCAGCAGCAGCAGCAGCAATATTCCACTGTATGGATATGCCATATTTGGTTTATATATTCATCAGTTCAAGGGCATTTGGGCTATTTTCACACTTGGCCGTTATGAGCAATGATGCTATGGATATTTGCACACGACTGTCTGCTTGAGTCAGTTTCCATTTCTTTGGGGCACATGCCAAGGGATGGAACTGCTGAACCCCCACAGTAACTCTAACTTTTGGAGGAACTACCAAACTCATCCACAACAGCCACACCTTTTTACATTCCTACCAGCCTTGTGCAAGGATTCTAGTGTCACCATATCCTCAAGAACACTTCTTATTTTCCATTTATTTTATTATCACCATCTTGGTAGGTGTGAAGTGACCACTCACGTTGATTTTTAACACGCATCTCCCTGTGTTCAGTCGCTCAGTCATGTCCAACTCTTTGCAACCCCATGGACTGTAGCTTGCCAGGCTCCTCTGTCCATGGAATTCTCCAGGCAAGAATACTGGAGTGGGTTGCCATTTTCTACTCCAGGGGATTTTCCCGACCCTGGGATTGAACCTGAGTCTCCTGAGTCTCTGGCATTGGCAGGCAGATTCTTAACCACTGAGCCACCTGGGAAGCCCATGCATCTCCCTAATGACTAACTAGTGATGTTGAGCATCTTTTCTTGTGATTGTTAGCCATTCATATACCATTCAAATCCTTTGTCTATTTTAAAATTGTCTATAAAGGTGCATTTAGATTGTCGTCTTTTTGAGTTGTAAGAGGTTTTTTAATATGTTCTGAATACAAGTCCATTGCCTTATAAATGATTTGCAAATAGTTTTCCCCATTCTGTGGGTTGTCGTATCACTTTCTTGATAGCATCCTTGACTCACACAATTTTTATTTTTGATAAAGTGTACTCTATTTTTCCTTTGGTTGCTTGTGCTTTTGATATCAGTCTAAGAAACTGTTGCCCTGTCCACGGTGATGAAGATTTACATCTATCTTTTTCCATCACTAAGTCCCAACACCATCTGCTGAAAAGATTATTCTTTCCCCACAAGAGTCTTGGCATCCTTATCAAAAACCATTTTGACAGTGGATTTATAGGTTTATTTCTGGACTCTCAGTAGAATAAAATTCCATTGATCTACATGTCTGTTTTTGTAAATTTATCTTTTTAAAGATTTTTTTTTTGATGTGGACCATTTTTTAAAAGTCTTTATTGAATTTGTAACAATACCGTTTCTGTTTTATGTTCTGGTTTATTGGCCTTGAAGCATGGGGGATTTTAGCTCCCTGACCAGGGATGAACCCACACCCCGGCCCTGGCACTGGAAGGCAAAGTCTTAACCACCAGACCACCAGGAGTCCCTCCATGTCTGTTTTAATGCTGGTACCACACTGTCTTGACGACTGTAGCTTTGCAGCAAGTTTTTGAATTGAGAAGTGTGAGCCCTCCCACTTTGTACTTCTTTTTCAAGAGGGTTTTGGCTGTTCTGGCCCCTTGCAAATATTTCCATATGAAGTTCAGGATCAGCTTGTTCGTTTCTGCGGAAAACACAGTTGTGATTCTGATGGGGACTGCACTGAATCCGTAGGTCACCTGAGGGAGTGTTGCCGTCGTGGCGATACTGTCTTCTAATCACGATACTGTCTTCTAATCCATGAACACAGGATGTCTTTCCGTTTCTTTACGTCTGCTCTACAGTTTTTTCAACATTAAAAAAAGACTGAGGTGAAATTTACATGAGATGAACCATCCTAACATGTAAATTCAGTGGTATTCAGCACAGTCACAATGTCATGTAACCACCACGTATATTAAGCCCCAAACAGCGTCACTACCCCAAAAGAATCCCCCATATCCAGTAAGTACACTCCTGCTCGTCTCCCCCTGCCAACACCAATCTGTCTCTAAGGATTTGCCTGCTCTGGACGATCCGTTCATGTGCCCTCATACAATGTGTGGCCTTTGGTGTCTGGTGCCCTTCATATAGCATCGTATTTCTGAGGTTCATCTACACTGTAGCCCCTGTCAGTACTTCACTCCTCTTTATGGCTGAATAATATTCCTCAGCAATGCTTCACAGGTTTCGGTGCCAGAGTCTGGCCCTTCTCTGATGAAATTCCTGCCTGGGTTTTTTATTCTCTTTGACTCTATCCTACAGGGACTTGTTTCCTTCATTGTTGGAGTGTTCACTGTTAGTGTCCAGAAATACAGCTGACTTTTGTGGATTAATTCTGTGTCCTAGGACCTTGCTGAACTCACTGACTAGCTCTTAGAGGTATGTGTGTGTATCTCTCAGGGTTTTCTATACAGAGCATCTTGTCATCTGCACAAAGGGAGTTTTTCTCCCTCCCTCCTCATAGGAATGCCTTGGGTTTCTATGTCCTGCTGATCTGCCCTGACTGCACCCTCCAGGACAGCGTGGTCCAGTCCTGGAGACAGCGGACATCTCTGTCTTCTTCATAGATGGAAAGCATTCAGGCTTTCATCATCCCATCTGTTCACTGGGGGCTTTTCGTAGATGCCTTTATCAGGTGGAGGAACTCCCCTTCCACTGCCAGTCCCTGGATGTTCTCATCATGGCAGGTAAGCCTTTGCTATCTCCAGTGTAGGGTGAGGGTCATAATCCCCACCTTATGGGGTCTTTTGAGGATAACAGTGGGAAACATAATGATGTCTAGCACAGGGCCTGGCACCCATTGGCTGTCATCATTTGCAGGAAGCCCCAGAGTCAGACTCACGTGGGGCTGCAGCCCCGCTTCACAGGCATCAGTCAGTGATGCCGTCGGCAAGTTCTGCAACTCTCTAGGCCTCAACTTCCTTATTTCTATAGCAGGGATAATCGGAGGACCTGTTTCGTGGGGTTGTTGCATCGTCCCTGGCAGGTCGTGGTAGATGTAACTTAGATCATAAGCTCAGAACACTAAATCTCTGAGCTCGGGGAGATGAGTGATAAGATGAGATGCGGCTCCTGTCCTTAGGAAGAGGTGATGTTGTGAATACGGCCTTGACATTCACAGTACCGGGTGGAAGGGGGCATGTGATGCCAGAGACAGAAATGCAGCACCGCTGGTAGTTCAGGTCCAAAGTGGGGCGGCCCAGGCCAGGGCAGGCTACAGACAGGGGGAAGCACTGGGCCTTCCGGGGTGGGGGTGGGGGAGGATGGCACACAGCGAAGAAACTGCATAACCACAGCGGGTGCCACGTGCCTGGAGCCTGTTGTAGGAGTCAGTGTCAACGCTGAGCAGAAGGCCAGGCTAAGGGCGGGGCTTTGTTCTTGAAGAATAAGTTCTTGAGGGCTGGGAGGGGGCCTCAAGATTTTTGAAAAAGGGATGGTGGTGGAAATCTCCCTGCTATTTTCAGGTCAGGGCTGGGGAGGTTGGTTGGGAAGTTGCTCAACTCTGACCCATACCAGCTGTGCCTGCAGTGTGGCCTGGGACCACAGTCAGCGACTTTGTGGAGAAACAAATCACAGCACAAGGATGTGACGGATGAAAAGGAGACAGGCAGGATGATGTGGGGAAAGAAGGACCAGAAGGACTCCAGGGTATTAAAAAGGAGGATGGTCTCAGTGACGCGGTAATAAAAACAGGGATCGTGGAAGAGGGGCTGGGGGAGAAGGTGGGAAAGAAGAGTGAAAGAGCTGACACATTGGAGGTGCTGCCTATAAACTGGCACGTTGAGCCCTTACAGTGATCCGGTGGGGCTGGTGTAATTAGTGTCCATATTTTATAAGTGAAAGATTTGGGGGCCCAGAGGGGCTGTCACTTGCTCAAGGCAGTGGGGAGCCAGAGGGTGAAGAGTCTGGCTTTTTCTCTAAATGCTGCAGGAAGCCACTGGATGGTTGAGCACAGGAAGACCAGTGTTGGTAGGTAGCTTTAAAAGGATCCTGCCAGCCGTGTGGGGGACTGAGGCAGGAGCATCGAGAGGAGGAACCTGGGAATGTCACACTGTTGGGGTGGGGGCTGAGGGTGGGGAGAGGTCGTTGGATTCTTGATCATTTGGGGGATCCCACGGACAGGACTGCCTGGTAGATCAGAGGTGGGAAGTGAGAGAAAAGGATAGAACGGGGGGGCCGTGTGAATTTCCAGCGTGAGCGACTGCGCAGGTGGTGGCATCATGTGAGGAGATGCTGAGTATCTGGGGGTGCACGTGTTCTAGGCTGGGGAGAGTGAGAGATAAAAGGCGGGCTGGTTACAAGGGGAGAGACGAGATGCTTGTGCGGAGAGAGGAGTCGGCTGGACAAAGAGAAAACTGCTCAAGACAGAAGAGGCAAGAGCCGAGCAAAAGCCCCAGTGGAGAGGGAGGACAGAATTGACCCGAAGGGAGGTGTTACATCTGATCAGTGTCTCTTCCCATAAAGCATGCTCTTCCCTGTGGGTCTTGCCTCCTCTGCTTGTCTGACTCTTGTCCTGCTGGGTCCTGGTTTGGGGGAGGAGCCACTACCCGACCCCCTCCTTCAACTCCAGAGGTGGTCCCTGCCGCTCCTCCAGGGCACCCCGTGCTTCTCCCCATCCCTACACATCAAGACGGGTTTTGTCGTGTCTCCAATAAACTCACTGTGTGACCTCTGAGCTGAGTCCAAATTCAGCCTTCAGCACATGTGTCTTGATCAAAGTCTGGAGGAAAGAGAGCAAGTTGGGTGAGCCTCTGGCAATTTGGAGGGTGGGAGGAGGTGCAAAATCGATGCTTTGTCTATCCCAGGGTGTGTGTGTGGGGTGCTCAATTAGGCTGGGGACTCAGGAGACACGAACGGGTTGGCATCCGGGCTGTGAGACGACAGGTGAGGGGGCAGGTGGAAATGGCCCCATCCCCTCCACCAACCTGTATGGTATCAACCTGCTCTGCTTAGTCACACCAGCGAGAGAGACAATCAGACAGGCTAGATCAAGAGATTAGACTGTTTGCTGTACAAACCCATTAAGGCAGGAAAGTAGACAAAGCGTCCCCCCCGCCCGCCCCCCTAACTCCCTAAACAACAAGGGTTTTCTAGCTAATGATTCAGTGAAACAGAAAATCAGATCAATCAGTTCTCCCCATTCCCCAGGGTTCTCATTAACTCTGACTGCAGTCTTACACAAAGCCTTTGGGAGTTTTCAGACGACGGACACTGCAGGCATAGATGCAGTTCTAGGAAATGGTACTCAAAAGCACATTTACTATTAACAGATGAAACCCATATGGCGTCTGGGATGTGCTTCAAAATAACGGGGGCGGGGTGAGGTAGATACCAAAGAAAACCAGCCCTGAGTCGGTCATCTTTTAAAGTGGATGGTTGGGTACACGGGGCTTCATTGTACCGTTCTCTCTACTTCTGTGTTTGGTGCAGATTTTCTGAAATAAAAAGGTAAAGCACGCGTTGACTGTAACCACACCAGCCTACACAAGGCTAACTTCAGAATCTGACATACAGAAAACAGCGACTGAGAAGGTAAACTGTGTTCTATAGAATCGAGTGCAAATCCAAGACAAAGTGCTCTCATATGCCATTTGGAAACTGTTCTTATCACATTTACAATCCAAATGACTAAAGCTGATGGTTCATATTAAGCATAGACTCGTAGTAGCCAACCTCTAAACCCTGCAGGACCCCTCCACGTTGCACCCACCCCCACCCCCAGCTCTTCGGGCTCCCCACACCTTCCACCTGTCTGACACAGAGTTGGGCAAGGGGTAGCTGGTTTGGTGGAAGGGCGAGGGGCTGAGGGTCCCTGAGCGGGTTCCTTGGGCACCTGCTGTGCTGGTTCCAAGCTGGGCACAGTGGCGGCTGTGGGCCCTTTTTCCTGACAGGTCTCAAAACCTCATGGGGAACACGCACAGTAATGACCAGCATCCTGAGGAAATACAGTTGTCTGAGGTCTGACTTGGTGTGTGCATGTGTGGGTGTACACGTGTGAAAGCTCATGTGTGTTCACATGTGAAAGCACAGTGCACCTGTGTGCTGGGGGGTGGGGCAGGAACATTAGGGCTGGTTTCTGAAGAACTGACATTTAAGGATTATATTGGGAAGAAAGAGGGACTTCCCTGGTGGTCCAGGGGTTAAGGCTCTGAGCTCCCAGTCCAGGAAACCTGGGTTCGAGCCCTGGTCAGGGAACTAAGATCCCATATGCCTCAACCAAACCTGCATGCTACAACTGGAGAAGGTTGTATGCCACAACGAAGACTCAGCACAGCCAAAATAAAATAAATAAGTAAACTGGAAGAAAGAACAGGAGCTATTCAAGAAGAGGGGTGGAGATGGCCAAAGTCTTGGGCAGAGGGAGGAGGCTTTGGGAAAACCTGAAGAGAGAAACCAAACCAAACCAAGCAGGCCTGCTCAAGGCACAGAAAAGAGCAAAAATGAGATTGGAAAGAAGCAGAGGAAGGACAGGCTCAATGGAGAGGGGCAGACTGACCTTTCCCTGGAAGCCCTTGAAGGAGTCAGTGCCGTGACTGGACTTGGACTGCCTCAAGCTCCCATGGACTGTAAGGCCGAGGCTACAAGACAGAGAAGGGAGAGAGGACATCATCGTGTGAACTTGAGGAACGATGGCAACTTGCACTTGGGTGGTGATGACAGTGGGGCTGGAGAGAAGTAGATGGTGTGTCTGGAAGACTTCCAGAGGACACGTGAGACAGAACTCGGTGTGGGAGAGGGGATGGCAGAGATAATCCTCTGGATTCGGTGGATGAAGATAAAATACAGACATTTTTAGAGGATGCAAAGTGAAAACTCCAGCCTTCTGGCTCTGACCCAGGTGGCCTCGCCATCTCAGAAACGACTGATGTCTTCCTCTATGAAATGAGGAAAACCACGTCACTGACTCGAGAACTGTCCAGAGGTGGCCCAGTGCCTGACGCTGAGGCAAGCAGGCTCCAGCGTCCTGGCCTCTTCCCTCAAGACAATCTGTTCCCCCTTTCCCCACATCCAAACCCTCCCTTCTTCTCCTAATTATGCCCTAAGTATCTTTTGAAATTCCAGACCTAACATGTGGCCAGACTCAAAAAGCTAGAAGAACCCACTGATTATCTCAGTGGAAACCAAGTTCCTTCTCGCCGCTAGGAGTCCATGAACCACTCACCGATTCGTCAGGGGCCCCTGATTCTCAAGGCCCCAGATCTTGCTTTGTGTCATGAAGGTGTTTTTCCTCGGGGAAGGCGTGGGGGTTTGATCAGACAAGAGCCTGCCTATCAACCCACTGCATTTTGGTCAAGAGATACGGATCTGAACAGTTGTTCAGTGAAACAAGACAGCAGCTCTGGAGAGGGGCCGGCAGCCCAAGAGGCCAGCACAGCTCACCTTAAGAGTCACACTGCCCAGGCACAAGGAACTGGGGGGGTTGGGGGGGCGGTGGGCGTGGGCAGAAGATGGGAGGGCAAAAAGAAGGGCTTTTAGATTAAGGAGAAGTCATCAAAGTTCTCAGCACAACAAAGGGACATCTCTGCTGGTCAACTTTCCAGCATCTTCCGTGTATGGTATTGGGTCGACAGTCAGCAGGGAGGCCCCTGGCATCATCATGACATAGACCCCGCTGGGTGCTAGCCTAGGGCTGGCCATGCTGGTGGCAATCTGCACTTTCTGGGAGCTGGACATTCGCGATTTCACGTGACCCTGACGACCACCCTGTAAAGACTCCAGGGTGGCTGCTGTTTGCCCAAGCGCCATGTAAGGAAACGGGCACTTTGTTCAACACCTGGGAAAGCTAGCATGAGCAAGCCAGGCGCAGGCACCCCTCTGCCCCCATCTCATTTTATCACCTCCTCCACTGTTCCAACCGGGTTAGCAAAGAACACATGCCACAGGCTTTTCCAAAAATACAGCTTTTTATTGTCTTGGATGCAAATATAGTTTGGGAACTGCATTGTAGTGTTGGATACAGCTGGTGGAACCGTGCTTCTCGACAGTGGAGCATGAACGACCGAGCTCAGGGTGGCGCAGGCCTGAGGGAGCCTGCCATGGACAATACTCTTCTTGGGTTTTGCTTTTTCTGCCCACGAGGGGTGACTTGTCTCCTGGCTGGGGAGCCCTGACACAGTCACCGGAGAGCACAACAGGGAAAAAAAAAGATGAACCATTTACACCGTGAGCTGAAACCCGAGAAAGGAAAAGGTGCTGTTTCAGCTGTGGCATTACACAAGCGAAACAAGTGGTGTGAACAGATTCAGATAAAGCGGCCCTGGGCGCCACGGCCCGCCTCCCTCAAGAGAAACAAAGCCTGGGCTTCAAGGCTCCCCAGTGGAGCCCTTCCTACTTGTAGCTTCAGGATGTTAACTCAATGGACACGCCATCAGACTTCAGTTTCTCCTGACCCTTTCCCCCACCTCGGCCCTTGAGGGAGGCCCATCTCTATTTTAGAAACCCAGGAGAGAATTCTTCAAAAGAGTGATGCCCAGGGTTGATTCTGGAACCAAAAGTTTGACTGGGGGATGGAGGTGAATTTTGCTACATAATCGTTAAGAAGTTTCACAAAAATAGAATTCCATTGAGTAAACACACACACACAGGCTTGTGCAAGCACACACACGTACACACACACACACAAAGCCAACAATCAACAGGAAAAGTTCCCTTTTCTTTCTCAAAGGCTGATTTTTCATAAGCCTCAACAGAAAACAGCATCTCCCCCTGCCGCGTGGTGAGCGGGGAAGGCCAAGTCCCTTAGAAGGAAAAGAAAATCCGGCAGGTGATCTGTGTGGAGGCACCCGGGGGGTCGTAAGACTTCTCTCTGTTCCTAGAGCCCCTCCAAGCCCCAAGCCTGTCTGCTAGGTGGGTTAAGGCCGTGGCAACCACCGACATGTATGACATGTTGAAGGTTCAAGCTCCTCCACCCTCCACCCTTGCTCTCCTCTCCTGTCACCTCATGTTCAGATGAGGGGAAAATCCCCTTTTAAGATACGAGGCACTGGAGCACAGAGCCAAAAACCACAGCCCACTGCTGCTCGTGCGCCCACATCGGGGCTCCTCGGCTCCCTTTCTGGGCAAGCTCACCACCTGGGAGGCACTTTGCAAAGCTGCTCCAGCGAGCAGTGTTCTAAGCCTGCCCACCAGACGAGATAAAAACCCAAGTGGGGCAGGTCAGCCAGCGCTGGGCCAGGTCCACACTGCGCAAGTGTGCAGGAGGCCCCATGCAGATGGGGCCCCCCGGAACCCCCCACCACCCCGGCTCCACCCTGACAAGCCCTCGTTTAGCTGCACCGTGAAAACCGGTGACCACCTTGACAATAACATCGAGCCTGCCACTCAGGATTCTTTGAGGCGCGCAAACAGGGGAGGCCCAGGCTGAGAGGACGCAGGGGCGCTGTCTGGGACCACACCCTCCTGGCTGGGGGCGGTGCCTGTAAGATCACTGCACCCCTTCACCTGAGGCCCTCCTCAAAGGAGTCGAGAATCGAGGTTTCTCTTTCTACTAGCCGGAGTGAAAGAACCTAGAGAGCGGACCTCTGTCTGGTCAGGAAGGTGGGGTTGGGTCGCCAGGACAGAGTGGAGGGAGCTGAGTGTACGGGGTCGCCCATGGCACCCCACCACCCCCTCCCCAAAGAGACCCAGTGCTCACATCAGCACCGACTCCTGATGACAGGACTCTCCCTTGTCCTGAGGACCCCGGAAAGCGCCTGCCTGCCGGTTTGGGGACCTCCTGGGTGCGCATGTGGGGTGACCGGTTGATGTGTAACCTGCCTGAGACGGAGGCAGGGACAGGCCGGCCGACCTCAGAAAGCCCCGCTCTTTCCCTGTGTTTCCCACTCGTCGTCAAAGGGCAACCAGCGGTAGGAAGGGAGCTGATGGCACAGAAAGATTTCACAGAAACACTTGCAGAGACTGTATGCCAGGCAGACGTTTTTTTTCCCCTTTCAGACTGATTTTTGTATCCTCCAAAATCAGCGTTTTTAAGTCTCTTTTATGGAAGAAGAGATAGGAGGTGGGGTGAAAGGGGGTGTAAACAAATCAGAGCATTCACCGGAGGCAGCTGGCAGAGCAGCCCTGGGGTCCCGCACCCCGGCTGGGGGCCCCAGGACAAAGGTCAAAGCTACGGCCACCGCCCCCCCCCCCGCCCTGTCCGGCCAAACTCAGTGGGGCAAGACTCCCAAACAAGAAAACTTTCGGAGCAAGAAACAACTGTGTCTGTGTTAAGAAATACAGCTTTGTGGCCCTATAGCCGTGATACTGGTGAGCACCAAGAAAAACGGATAAGTAAATATCTCAAAACATGCATCGAGTTAACCGTCTGCTGGGACACATCGCATACATACACCCGCACGTGCGCGCGCCCACACACACACAGACACACAGACGCACGCCCTTCAATGCCTCATACAACCTAACAGCTTTAAATATTTAAAAAAACAGAATCGTGAACATTAAATCAGCCAAAGGGCAGGAGAGGTAGGCCAAAGAAGCAAGAGGCCAATTTTATATCCCATGGAGCTAAAAAAAAAAAAAAAAGACTCCCAACATGGGGTGGGGAGAAAGCTATTGATCTCAGAGAGGTTGTGGCTGGGCCGAGCTCCACGGCCGCCCCCGCGGTTGACAAAGGCACAGGAACAGGGGTGAGGCTGAGCGCAGGACCCTCTGCAACCCCTCGTGGCCGGGAACGTCTCTGATTTTCCTTTGTTTTCCTTTCGAGCCTCGCAGTGCTCTTCCCCCTTGGAGGGAGACCTCGTGTCCACCCGGGCTCTCATCCTGCCTCCCAGGGGACACGCAGGGCTGGCCCAGCCTGTCTTGTGCCCGCCCCTCAGGAGAGCCATCTGAAGGCCTGTAAACACATTTTCTGGGGAGGCAGAGGGGGCCGCTGGGGCGCTCCTGACAGGGCCGGCACACAGATGAGGGGATGAAGGCAGTGGCACGGCTGGCCACCCAGGGAGGACCCCATTCCGTCCTCCATCAGCGGAGGCTGAGGTGGGGCTGACCCCAGGGCACCTTCCACAGGCCTGCAGGAGCCAGTGGGAGCCTCCGAAAGGATCCGAACTTCAGCGGGTGGCCCACAGCAGCCCCGCCGCGGCTCTGCTGAGCCCAGCTGGACTCCTGGCCTGGCAGCAGGTGGCCCACAGCAGCCCCGCCGCAGCTCTGCAGAGCCCGCAGGACTCCTGGCCTGGCCCTTGCTTGGGCAGGTCTCCAGGGAGGACAGAGGTTGAAGGGGAAGCCTGCCGGCCTCTGAACTTCACAGCAGGACGTGAAAAGCACATTCTTTCAATGAGGAGGTAGCCCTGGCTGGGCTTCCTGAGTGTTAGAGAGCATCCTTCTGCCTGGAACTGCTCCCGCAGACACGGTGAGAGGAGGACTGGCCTGGGGCCCCCTCCTCCGAACCCTTCCAGGTGTAACTCCCACCTTCGGAAACAGCCTGCTGCCCCCACAGTCCTCTGCATGGACCAAAGCGGAGTTCAACTCCTGACTGTCTGATCCGGAGCCGCCTGGAGACAGCTCCGACGCAGCCACCTCGGAGCTCTGTGTCGACCGGTCAATTTCTGCCTCCAAATGCAAGACAGGGCAGATGCCGGGGGTGCTGGCGTCTTTGGTCCAGGAACTGGGATGGATGGGCTGGGGCTCCCGGCTGGACAATCCAGGTCAGGGGACCCGGTCGATGGCAGCACCGTGGAGCCTGGTGTTTCACACACCGCACCCACAGGGCTAGCGGTGTCCATCAAGCACGGCTGTTCCTGGCTTGGAAGCAGGCGGGGTGTGAGGGGGCAGGGCCTGGCTGAGCCCCCGCCACGATTCCCGGGTTGGTACCACCGTGACTGCCGCAACGCCAAGTGGAACCAAATCCACTTGTGAAACAGACCGTAGCACCGCCCAGGGGATCTCCGGGACTGAAGCAGCTCCGCGCCACTCGTGCTTCCATTACCCTCTGGGGCACACACCCCCACTGCTTTGCACACACGTGCTGTAGGGTTTCCTGGCCCTGCGAAGCCCGAGCCAACATCCGCTCTATTAGGTCAGAGACAGGGGAGGAAGGAGGAGGCCTTCCAACAGCCCAGGGGTGCCAGAGACGTGACAGGAGGGTGCGTCCCAGACAGCAGCTGGGAAGGACCCTCACGCGTCCTAACTTGGGGGAGTGGGTGAGGCCTCCTCCTGCCCGTTGGCTCCCTGCACTGATGCCACGCCCCCCCCATCCCCCCGACACCCCCCGCAGCAGGACAGGACAGGGAGGGGCGGCGTCCCCTCGTTTCCCTTCATCTGGGCTTCTCTGAGGCGAGGGGAGGTCGGTGACTGAGGTCGCTGAGTCAGAGTTCACAGCAAGGGGTTCCCAGAGCTGGGCTATTGCTGTTGGCAGGACCCAAACCTGCTTCAGACCTGAGCGCAGCATTCGGAGCGGCCGGGGCCACAGGAGGAGGCTAAGAGGCCCTGAAGCGGGAGAGGTGAGGGGTGCGGCCTCCTCTCCACGGGCGGGGGAGGGTTTCCTTGGCATCCCACGTGGCCACATGTCCACTAAGAGCTGCTAGGACTCCCCGGCTCTCTGGCTGATTCTGGTGACAGCCTCTGCTGCCTGCTCGGGCAGCTGGGACGGGTCTGTCAGGATGGATGTGGTAGTGCTCAGGTGCCGGAGGGTGTTCAGCACGGCTGCAAGATAGAAGGGGGAGCCTGTAGATGCGGCCTGGGGGAAGCAGCTCCGAGCCCCTGAGAGACAGAACACGCAGTTACACGTGTACACCCCGAGGGGCAATCCTTCGGGGCCCCCCAAAGCAGGAGAGGCACGAACCCCAGGGGAGCCTCTCTGCTGAGGTTTGGACACACACCTCTGCCTTTAAGATGACACTCAATCCTATCTGCCACCCTGCAGGAGAGTGGAGAACACCCTAAGCAGTTCCTGCTTGTCCCTGTGACATGAATACACAGCTTTGATCCTTATTAGAACAACTGAACATGAAAGTGTATCTGAAAACAAACTGATACAAGGCCAGGGGAAGAGCAGGTGCTCAACAAACACAAGCTGGATCCGATCATAAACCGGACACACGGAGACGGCAGAAGGCCGAGGCGAGGTGCTGGGAGGCACCCCCTCACCCTGCAGGGCCTCACCTTCCCACCCCAGGTACATGCAGACCAACTATGGCGGAGCCTGGGTTTTCTGCAGCCGCTTCCATGACTAAGCCCCCCATGCAGCCCCCACTCACTTGGCCTGAGGATGGGCAGGGAGCAGTGCTCGTCCAGCCAGGACAGCGCCGTCCGGTGCAGCTCGTCCAGGCTGCTGGTGGACACCACGCCCTTGAAGGACTCGAACAGCGGCTTGATGATGACGCTGAACTGCACGGTGCTCAGGTTAAAGAAACCATAAGCAAGCACAGAGAGTGCGGAGTCCAGTCACAGGCGTGCCTGTGACCGACACCCCTCAGGACTGGCAGGGTGTTGTGCACAGCTGGGGAGGGGGATGGAGGGGTGGGGAGAGATGGCCCTAACCATTCCTGTGCTCAGGCTGTGACCTCGGTCCCCGCTCTCAGCCTGATGCTGAGGAACCTGCCACTGACCACAGAGGTTCCGACTTGTCCCAACTCCACTCAAGGACCAGAGCAAAGGGGGGCTGGAGCTGGTGTCGGTTGTCCAAGAGCACACACGTGGATTCCCCCACCCTCGCAGCCCTCCACCCCTGTGAACCCCTCCTCAGCCTGTCAGTCCCACGGGCGGGGGTGCGGCGGCCGACCCTGCACGTGTGCCCACTGTGCGTGCACTCGCGCACCGCGGAGGCTGGGTGGAGACTGACAGGGCCAGAGCCGTCCCCTGTAAGGGCCCTGCTGCCACCTGGAAGGCCAAGTGCTGGGAGGCCTGGGCCCCAGGGACAGAGCCCAGCACTCAGGCATCCCTGCCTCATTAACAGCTGTCAAGGGCATGCGGTAAAACCCAGAGAACAGCCCGGAGGGAACCAGCTTCAAATCCAGGCTGTCACACAGTCACTCTGTGAGCCCCGGTTTCAGGTGGCAGGACAGAGCTGATGCCGGAATGTGCCAGAGCAAATCCCACCTCCTGGCTCCCACCAGCGGCTCCAGCCTCCTCGTCCCTTCTCAAGGACTCGGCAGTGTAAACCAGGCCTGTTCCGTGTCCCCAGGAAGCCCTCAGCCAGTACACTCACCAAGGACAGCCCCCTCCAACACTGCAGGCCTGGCCGGGCCCCCATCTCTCTTGAGACAGAAACTAGCATTACCTGTCTTGACGAACTAAATGACAACCATTTAGAGAGCCTCTTTCTAAAGGAACCGAAGGGTCAGTGTCTGCTGTTTCAGGTCACGGGTTGTGGGGATGCGGGGGGTAACGAGCAGAAAAAACTTAAAGATACAATCCAGAACTTCCAATTCTGCAGAGTCCGGCTTTTCACATATTCGTCAAACATGTCTCGCATGTGATCAAACTGGCGCCGGGTGACGGGGACGCCCGTGGCAGGGAGCAGCTGCTGGCAGGAGCTAAAACGACAGCAAGGGTCAGGGAAGCTCGGCGGGGCTGGGGGTCCAGCAGGCAGGCCCAAGAGAGCGAGGGGAGGAGAGGGGGTGGGGGAGGACAAAAGCTGCCTCTACCAGCCCCCGCCTCCTCCCAGCCTCACAGGATGGTGGCGTTGAGCTCCTCGATCTCCTCTCGCAGCCGCCGGGCCTCCTCCTGCATCTGACTACGCTCCTGCTGCAGCTTGGTGATGTACTCCACGGTCTTCTGCAGCGTGATGGCATGGCTGGTCTGCGAGGGGGCCGGGTCAGGGCGTGCAGCACACCAGGCGACCCCACGTGCCGGGCCTGTCAGTCTCCACCCTGCTCACCCTCTCCCCAACCCCCACAGCCACTCACCAGCTTGGTGTTGTTGGAGATTAAGCTGTTCAGGGTGTCGAAGCCCATCTTGATGTTGAAGCGCCTCTTCTGCTCGGCTGAGATGTGCTTCATCTGCCGGTTCTGCTGGGGAACCGGCCCGTCACTGCGCCACAGGGCCCCCCTCCCCATCCCCACCCGCTGCTCAGATTCTCTATAGAGCGATGCAGAAGGAGGGGGTGACAGGGAGCTCAGAGGCTCCAGGAGGAGACAAGAGGGGACAAAATGGGGCTAGAGAACCATCCCTACAGAACAGAGCACAGAGAGGGCCTGGTGCTGCAGATCCGGCCCTTCCCGGCCGCCCCCACACCTCAGACCCGGTTGTGACAGCTGCCACCCCCCGCTCCGCAGAGCTTGGGGCCACTGTCACCACAGGGCTGGGGGCAGGTGGGGTGGGGACGAGCCAACATGCTCGAAGGCGAAGCGGTGAGTGGCCCCATTTCAGGTGTGGGACACCTGTCAAGTCCATGGGTCTTCCCAGTATGTCTCCAGTAGGGACCTAGCGGTCCCCATGGCCCCTGGATATGCTTCTCTCTGCTTCCCCGCCTTCCGAGGGAACCAAGATCCAAGAGGTACCTTTAAAACAGCCACGTTTTTGGGGTCTGCAGGCGACTTCACTGAGCAGTTGTTCTGGGGGGACTGAGGACTAGGGCTCTGCTCGGACGCGCATGGAGAGGCCTGCCCTGAGTTTGGGCAGTCCCGACCTGGGAAGAGCAGAGATCCCCCTTAGGGACCAGGCTGTGCCAGCCGCATGGGGACTCACCCACAAAAGGAAACACACCCTCAACCTCCCATGGCAGCCCAGAGCAAAAACTAGGCGAATCCTTGCCAGCATCTCGGGGTGGGTGCAGCGAGGTGGTCCTGGCTAGGCCTGCTGGGTGCAGCGGTCACAGGTCTGGGAGAGGAGAGAGGCCCACCTCCCAGGGCACCAGGGGTCCCTCTGCGTCTGCAAGGCTCTGGTGCTCACCCTGGGGTGGCAAGTACTTAAGCTATCTGTTCTTTGAACTCTACGTGTGTGTTTTCTTATACTTCTTTCAATTTTACCCACCCCAGAAATCTTTTAATTAGGAAAACAAATGAGCTCTTGTACCCACAAATAACTCGGTGGAGGAAGCCTGTGGCCCCGGCTCAGGAGCTGCCCCCAGGAAGCCCCTCCCAGCCCTGCCTCACAGCACTGACGCGCGGATGCCTGAGGCTCTGTCCCCTTGACGCTGCTCTCCTCCCTACTCTGCTCTCAAGCCTCCAGCACGGCTCTGACCTCTGGGGATCCGCCTCAGTGGACAAGACGACGTTTTCCCGAGCCCCCACATGGCATTTCAGGGCCCAACCCATAGCCAGTCCATGTCTGTATTTTCCCAGACAAGGGTCCTCATTCTTTAAAACCTGTCCTCGGACGAGTCCCTGTCTGACCCCTATAAGCAGAGAGCTAGCTCCCTGCTCACCATGTTCTCTCCACTTCAGAAAGATGCTTCTGCAGAGGGCTCTGGGAGCTGCCACCCTGGTTTTCTCTAAGACAGGAAGACACTCTGGTCTCCCTCCTCGAGGTGGCATCTGGCTCCACCCCTCCCCAATGCCCCCCGCCCACCCCCACCAGCAGCAGAGTCTTGGGAACATCATTTTCCAGACCTCACAGACCTCACTGGGCAACATCAGTCCTACCTCGGCCGTCTCACCAAGCGAAGTCCAAGCCGGGGAGGAAGGAAGGGGGCTCCCAAGGTATGCTGCCAGCACACAGGCCAGGGACAACCAGCCCCCAGACAGGCTGGGGGCTCCCACGGCCACAGCAACCACAGGCTTGCGGTTTCTGAAAACCGCCAACGAGGACCGCTCAGTCCCTTTTGTGGATCAGGACTGGCAGCTCAGAGCCAGGTCTCTTATTTTTAAAAATCTTTTTTGGCATGGCATGTGGGATCTTAGTTCTCCGACCAGGGATCAAACCTGCACTCTCTGCAGTGGCAGCACAGAGTCTCGACCCCCGGACCAACAGGGATGACCCCATCAGAGTGAAGCCCTTCTGAAGGAGGCTGAGCGGTGTCCCCGTGCACACAAGAGCTGCCGGCACCACAAGGTGCTGGAGGCTATCTCTCACTGATCCTGAGCTTAGCCTAGGCCACCGGCAGCTTCGGGTCCCTCACCGCCCGGCCTGGCAGCCCAGGCTCCACCCAGGTACCCTTAGCAGCCTCCCCGGTCCAGGAGCGGGGCCCCTACTCCACTCACGTGGTCCCAAGCGGTCCAAGCGGAGAGCTGAGTCACTGGCGCCCACGGCAGGGACCTGGGCAATGCCCCCATGCAGCGGGCCCTGCTCACCCTTCACCAGGGAGTCGGGCACCGTGCTGGGAGGGAAGAGCCGGGACACGGGGGCATGCTGGCTCCCCGGGCCGGGGCCGAGGTCCGTCACCAGGATGCCGCTGGGGAACTCTGTGACTCCAGGAGCCTAAGGGGACACGGAGGAGGGAGGCCACCCCTGAGCACAGCTAGGCCAGGTGAGGGCCACCTGAGGTCATAAGATGTTGAAGGCCTGTCCCAGCCACTCACCCTGGTGAGGGCAGCAGGTGTGAGGACCACGCTGGACTGGGACACGGTGGAAGCCAGCATCCCTTCTCTCTTCAGAGGCCCTGACGTCATGATCACTGCCTGCGGCTGGCCTGGGAAGGCAGCTGCCAGAACAAGAGGAGGTGAGGGTGGAGGCCCAGCTGTGCACCTGCTCCTGACACGGTAATGAACCTGGGCCAGCCAGGCTGCATGGGGGCTTGGGGGGGCGCCTCAGGAGCACACACGAGCCCTCTGCTGCCACTGAGACGTCGCCCCCTCACTGTAGGGCATGGAGAGACAATGCTAGATTTTTGCAACTTCTCCTTGGTGCGGACAGATTACAGACACAGGCAAGAGATGACCAGGGCCACGTTTTTTTCCACACTGGGTTGAGACTGGAAGAACACCACAGAATAGAAAACAGACTCGATATACACACATCATCTTTCACAACCCTTCTGCTTCCAAGATCATGACGTGTGTGTGTCACGAGTTTGCCAGCCTTGGTGACAGGAAATGTCCTGGGGAGGGGGTCACACTTGCCTTCCCCCCACCTAACTTACCTGGGGTGAGGCAAGCGTTCTTCAACACCACAGACACTGGCTCTGGTTTGGGAGCAGGCACTATTTTGGGGGGCTGCTTGTGCCTCCCCCCAGACAAGAAGACGGGCTTGGGATGCACAAAAGTCATACGGGGTTGGGGAGGCCCGACGGTCGGTGGCCGGGTGACGGGAGACAGTGCCAGGCCATAGGGGGACCCAGAGGGGGGTGGATAGCGCGTGGTGATAATGAGGCCCTGGCTCTGGCTGAAGGTGGTGGCAGAGGCGTCATGGGTGAGGGTGGCGGAGGCCGTGTGGGTGATGACGGAGGGCGACTTGCCAACTTCAGCAAACTTCTGGGGCTGCAGGAAGGCGGAGGGAGTTGGGGGGTTCAGGGCAGTGGCGGGAGGGGGGCCTAATGGCAAGACGGGCGAAGGAGGTGGTGGGGCGGGGCTGGGCGAGAGCAAAGGCATGGTAAACACGGGCAGGAAAGGCTGGGGGCCACTCAGGGGCGGTGCTGAGGGACCCAGGTCTGCCGGCTGGACGAAGGGGTCCCCAGGCTGGGGCGGGTGTTCACAGCCCTGCCCACTCGTGGGGTCCAGGGCAGAGGCTGCTGGGGGCGCGATGAAGCTGTCGGGGAGGCTTGCTGTGGGGAGAGCGGTAGGGAGAGCGGTGGTTGGCAGGATGCTCTCCTGAGGAAAGAAGAGAAGAAGTGAGCAACGAATGCTGAAGTCACACAGCTCGCCACCACTCTCCAGCGCTACACGCCACGGAACCCAACACGTACACCGTGTGTCTGGGACACAGCCCCGGGCAGAAGGGACAGAGGCAACGTCTCCCAGGCTCGGGACTCCTAATCTGGGGGAGAGGGAGCTGGGTCTTCCCAGGTGCCGGCAGGGGTCTTGTTTCCTTTGGGGACTTGTGATAACACAGGGCTCAGACACAGTGACTGTCTGCATATACTTGGCTCACAGCCTGGGGATATCCTGTTTCTGGAGTCCGGCGGGGTCCCCCCAAAGTCCCTGCTATCTTCTGTTACAGAGCAGGGGCAGCCTGGCTCACAGCTGCTCAGGAGGCTCCCCCAGGACACTGTCTCGTATCAACTTCTAAGAAGGTCAGGTCTTCCTAAAAGGGAAATGCTATAAGGAATCAATTGTTCTGATCTCGGTCACTATAGAAGCAGCTCTTCCCCGAGCCACATGGAAGAAGCAGGGGCCAGGGCACACTAACTGGATACTAACTGAGAGCCTCTTAAGGGCAATGAGCCGTGCCTCCTTCAGCCCAGCGGCCCCAGCTCCCGGTAGCCAACTTGTGCTGAGTGCGTAGCAAAAAGGAAAAGAAATACAAGGAACTTCTTAGCAACCACATTTTTCTTTGCTATCTCACTGGTCCTTTCTTTTTCAAAAAAAAAATTATTTATTTTTAATTGAAAGATAATTTCACTAGTCCTTTCTTAACTGGTCAAGACAAAGCTTGCCACACACAGGTTATCTGGGGCCTTAGGGGGGAGCATACATTTACTGAGAGCGTCTCCCACCTTGTGGACACCTATGGATGCTCTCTAGGAGGGCTAGAATAACTTCTCTACACATTATATGTGAGTCCAGCACACTTCGCTGCAGAGGTCTGATGCCTGGAAGCCCGGTGCCCTTTCCCTTTCGCCAAGTTCTCTCTACCTGAGCAGGTGGGCTGTTGGGATCTGGTGCAGGCGTTGAGGCGGGTGCAGGCAGCATGGAGCCAAAAATGGAGCGGCTGGAAGAGAAAAGGTCTGAAAGACAACATCAGGGGCCTGTGAGCTCTGTGTCTGTCATTGCACTGAGTTAAGATCCAAACAAACTGGGCACTGAACCCCACCTTACCCAGAGGAATGCCATGGCCAGAGGGCACCCCTCCACCCCCACTGAGGTAACTCTGCTGAAACAGGCCCTCTGATTGGAGCTGTACATGCTGGCAACCAGGGTGGGCTCTGAAACACGATGGCGGGAGCTTGAGGATCATTTCTAACTGCAGGGAACCGCAAGGCGGCAGCTGTGTCGCCAGCGCCCCCTGCTGCCTAGAGGGAGAACTGCTTGCAGTCAAGGCCGAACCTGGGGCTCTGGGACCCACAGGGCCCCCAAAAAAGCAACCTTTGGACGAATTCTAAGACCGCTCCCTGGCCCATTCTAACAGTTCCCCTCTATGAAAGGGAAGCCCGGTCTACTCTGTCCTGGGCAAAGGGAGACACAAGCTCTTTCTCTGCCCCAAGTCCTCACCCTGGAAGGGCTCAAAGGTGTCCATGAAGTCCAGGTTGGGCTGCAAAGGAATCAGCCCAGGTTGAATCATGTCTGCGTTTCCCAGGTGTGCTGTTAGAATAAAAAAGGAGACAGAGGGACTGTTTGGCCTTCTCAGTCCATGCTGTGGGAATGTATCAGGGGCCCAGATTGGATCTTCTGGGCCCTACTCGCATTCTCCTGGGAACAGGAGGAACGTAGGCCACTGGCTAGGGTTTCTCCGGGGCGTTCATGGGCATTCTCCACCCTCAGAGGGTGGGGAAGAAAGTGAGTTTGCAGGGGAAAGGTAAACTGAGTATCTGGGAGCAGACGCTCTGCTGTGAACAGCTCTGCAGAGACCCTCGGTGCTGACTTCAGTCCACGGGCTCCTCCTGGAGGCTTAACTCGATGGCTGCAAGGTCCCAGGTGAGAGGCCAAATGACTGGAGTGCAGATGGTTTTCTCGAGAGTGAGTCTCAGCCCTGTCACTGGCCCCAGGCCCATGTCCTCAGGTGAGGGGACAGGATCAGAAATGTGAAGCTCGTTCAGACCAAACCCCCCACTGTTCCCTGGCAGCAGCACCACGGGCCCAATGGGGACCCCATACAGCAAGGAGGTCGGCCACGCCTTCTCCTCAGCGCTCCCCCCAAACAAGCGACAGATGCTCAGGGATGGCCCCAAAGCAGAGCCTGCCCTGGGGACTCCTCCTGGGGTGGAGATGGCACCCTTTTCAGTCAAGGGTCTGGGGGTGGGTTACCTATTTCACGGGGGTTGGGCCAGGCCACGGGCTGGTGGGAGGAGAGTGTGGAGAAGAGGGTGTCGCTGAACTCCGACATGAGCATGTCCGTGTCCAGCAGCGTGTCCTCCTCCATGGGGACTGGCGTCTTCCAGCCGTCCCGGTGCTTGTGCCAGTAAAGCATGTCATCGTCCTACCACCAACGGGGGAAGGAAAAGCCAAACGGGCACCGGTGACTCGCGAGTTCTCAGTCAAGTCACGCTGGGGAGATACGTGGCCCAGTTTCTCAGAGCAGCAAAGGCTGCCAGCTAAGAGACGAGGTCAGGGGACGGGGACCTGCCGAGAACTGGCTTCTTTCCTTTATGTCCCTCTTCTGGCCCCAGGGAGAGTCCATGTCCCCACCACCTTCTGTTGAGGTGCTGGGCCAGCCACGTCACTGCTGTTTCTTGTAAAGGGGCAGGTCCCGTGAGGGTCCTCATGGCCCCCACACTCGCTCACCTGGGCCAGGCTGGAAAGGTCCTCATCCTTGTGCTGCTGGAGCTGCAGAGAAAGGAGAGAGGGACAAAGTGGTCCCCCAAGGCCCAGAGAGGGGACAAGGCCCTCAGCCTCTCCTGCCCGGAAGAAGATCACTTTCAGAAGCATCTAGGCCTTCTCTCTCTGGGAGGAAGGTGGCGAGAAGGATCCTGCCACTGCCATCCCCAGGCTGAAGCTGGGCTCAGAGATTCCTGACCAGCATTTGTGGGATAAACAGCCCCAGCTCTAAGTTGGGCAGACTGAGAACAAGGTCACACAACCAAAGCAGGTTGCCACTTGGGCTGGGCTAGAACGAGGGGCTGCAGGGGCAATGGTGGGGGGGCAGCGGGGAGTGGGTGGACAGCTCTGAGCCAGAGCCTCAGGGGTCAGTGTACTGAGTAAATATGGGCTGGAAGTCCTTTTCAAATGTATTTGGCTGCACTCTCAGTTGTGGCATGTAGGATCTATATCGTTCCCTGACCAAGGATCGAACCCAGGTCCCCTGCCTGGGAGCACTGCGTCTTAGCCACTGGACCACCAGGGAAGTCTCCAGATACCCTTTTCTTGAAGTAGGTTCTCCACTTGTGATACTCCCGGATCACGATCTCTATGCGGCTTTTCCAGTACTTTCCTTCCGTGGTGATGGCCTGTGGGAGAAACGTGGGGCAGAGGGATGAGGCGGTATTGGGTTTTATTCACAGAGCTCACCCTGCTAGCAAATAAGCATCTGGCTCCAGACGTCAGGCCTGGGCAATCCAGCTCTGAGTCGCCGGCTGGTTGCCTGCAGCTTCATCTACAGAGTGTGTTGGCCTCTTCTGGGCTATGCTCAGCCTCTGAGTGAAGGTGAGCTTCCACTAGGTTATCTTACCCCTCCAAGATAACCTAGGGGACTTTGGGGGCCCAGGGTCCAGAAGTTGGACTGGAGTAAGGCTCAGATAAAGTGCTAGGCAGAGGAGAAGCACAGAGATCCCAGAGCTGGAGGAATTGCCAGAGACTTGGGCTGGCTCTCAAATGCCCAGAGGCTCCGCCACATTTCCAAAGGGTGAAAACAAACAGCCAGTCACAGAAGGTTCCAGCAGAAAGTGACCTCCAAGGTCCAGCTCAACGTCCCCACCATGCAGCCCCTTTCACAGTTATCTCTGAATTCTGGTGACCAGGAATCATGACAGCCTCAGAGAGACCACCTCACTTTCACATTTGTTTCTTTTGATGGCTGCAGAATATTAAAGCAAGAACCAGACATCCTATCATAAATGTCATATAATTTCACCTAAAGTACTTTACTACGTGTCTTAGACAGTGAAGAATCTCCACAGTGAATATACAATACTATTCAGTTCAGTTCAGTTCAGTCGCTCAGTTGTGTCCGACTCTTTGAGACCCCATGAATCGCAGCACGCCAGGCCTCCCTGTCCATCTACCAGACCTAAAAAGTGATGAGATTCTTTACTACAGTCTGATACCAGATCGTGTCCCTTGGCTCCAAGCTGTCTTGTGTTAGGTTACTTTCCAAGGTCTCCCCTTTTCATCATAACAGTAAGACAAGCTTGGACGAAACTAAAGCAATACAGAAGAGTAGAAAGTGAAAGTGGAGTCTTCCCTCCTCACATAATCCCACAAGTCAGGGTTCTGTATATCCTTTGAAACATTTCCTATGCATGTATAATCACACAGATACATGCTTCAAAAAATTAACCTGAAGATACTAAAACAATGTTGGGCAACTTGCTTCTTTTCATTTACTATGTCTTCACCATCTTTCCCTCTCAGATTATGTAAAGATCTGGAGGTGATTCTTCAGTGGTTAAAGATGTCTGCCTTGTCCCCCCACCGCCTCCCCAGCTGACTTCCAGAGAAGCACCGAGATTAAAGGAAAGCAGAGGGTAAGTCTTGTTTGGAGGAAGCCCCAAGTCCCTGGATCAGCCTGGCCTGAGAAGGGGGAGCCTCTGTGGGGTATCAGGGGCCGTGTGCCCCCACACGGCCGTCTCATCTCACGGTCTAACAGCCACCAGGACGCAGCACCCCGAGCGCTCTGCTCCACCGCCTTCCTCTGTGGGGATCCAGCCCTCGCTCCGCCCTCGTGAGCCACCGCCTTCTCCCGAGTGAGGGCCCATCGTCTGCCAAGTACCTCTGGCCGGCGGTGCTCGTCCACTTCCACAGAGCCGTCCAGCGGGGTGACAAAGTGGCACACGGGGTTCTTGCGCTTCTCCAAGTCTGGGCGGGGAGGGGTGAGACACTCACTGAGGAGCCCTGCCCCGCTGTCTACACCCCGCTCCTCGGGGGATCCTGAAGTGTTCTCCTTCTCTTGGAAAATGAGATTTGGGGAAATAAAGGGTCCAGGTCAAAGGAAAAGACTCTCTCAGTGATGCGGGAGAGAGAAAGGGAAGTATGCCTGATCAAGAGGAAACACCAGCCTAAGCCTAGGGGACCCCCGGCACGCTGGTCTCCTGCAGGAATCACCAGACCCCCCAGCACCCATGCCAGCGGGACACAGGCCATGGCCCAGGCCTGCACCTTCTCAGGCCCACTGAAAACGGGGGCTGTTCCTTGACTCTCCGAATGTCACCTCTCAGCTGTACACCCATCCCTTCCCCTCTGCCTTACAACACAGCCTCCTGCGGACGCTTGGATCTGGCTTGGTTCTCCTATCTCTGCAGACTGCCCGAGAGAGACTCCTGTATACTCACAGGGTTCCAAGGCCCGGCCCCAGGCCCCACGGTGCACAAGCCTCCGGGGGCAGAGCCTGCAGGGCCGTGGGCCCGGCTGCGCAGCACTTACACTGCATGTACCAGGCCCGCCAGATGGCGTTGTTGAGCCGGATCTTATCTCTCCACTGGAGCTTCAGGCCCTTGAAATTCTTCCACTTCGGAGACACCAGCTTCCCGCTGAAAGGGAAAAGGAGGGTGGGGACACTCAGTGGTTTCTCTGACAATGAGATGTGCCACCCCATCACTCCAGGCCTCAAAATTCTGGATTAATCCATACAAGCCACAGGCTGGGCTCAATAGGATATGCAGTCACTTTCACTACCCCATTTAGTCGGCTTTTGCATATCTTCAAATTTTTCCATAATCAAAAGCGAAAAGTCTGTGGATTTTGCCTTATACGTGTATCTAATCACCATGCTGTACACCTTAAACTTAATGTTACACATCAATTTTATTTCAACAAAGTTGGGGGGAGGAAAAAAGAAATCTGACCACTGAAGGAAAAGCCAGGCTCCTTGAACCTGGTCTCGACCACCAGTCCCCAGGAGGCACTGACAATCCAGGCACACAAACGTCCCACTGGCCCTAGAACCCGCAGGGCCCTCTCCTGCCTCCAGGCCCCTGCACTGGCAGTCTCCATTCTTCACGGAGCTCCCTCCGCTCCTGGCCAGCTGCTCATCCTTTCAAGTGATGCTCAAACACCATCTCCTCCGAGCCAGCACTGGCCTCTCCCAGGCTACTGCCAGCCCCTTCAGGATCTCTGAGCGCTGTTCACACCTCAAGGACACACTTATCCCCTCCCCATACGGCAATGTGTCTCCACACCTCCGGCCGCCAGACTGCAGCTTCTCAGGGGAGGGCCCTTCTAGTATCCCCACCCCAACCACCCAGCACCGAACTCGGCACAGCACAGGGCCTCACGCAATAATCCTTTACTGACTGAGTTAAAGGGCCTTTGCCAACAAAGCTGGTGGCAGGCAAGGGACGCTCCCTGGTAGTACAGCCTCCTCAGATGGTTTAGTTTTCCACGGGCTGTGCCAGAAGCCACCTCTGAGCCGCTGGCATAGGGCTTCCCCTCTCCAGATGGCTGAGATGGGCAAGGCATTCTTTCTGGTCCATACCAAAGGGGGTTTTGTGAGTTCTACATCACTGCAGGCCACAGCCCTGCCCCCTTCTCCAAAGCCACTCAGAGAGGCCATGTGACAAGCAGAGATGTGCCAGCAGTCTCAACAGCTGGGGTCTTCAACGAGAGCGCCTAAGTAATAAACGCTCCCCAAACCTGAACACCTGGTTTCTTCATCAGAAGCTCTTGGCAAATCTCATGCCCCATCCTCCAACCCAGCACCGGGCCAGGCTGTGGATTGTAGGAGAGAAGGCTGAGACCCCCCCAGAGAAAACATCACAGCAAGTCCTCTGAGAACTGGAGGGTCAGACAGACAGCAGCAGCCTCAGCTCAAAGGGTCAGGGGCTTTAAGCCAGTCACATGCCTTTCTGCCCCTGCTTCCCCAGTCCAAAGGCACTTCGACTTCAGCTGTCACCCCCATTCAACAGCCAGCAGCCTGGTGTTTCTGAGTCTCTGTGCTGCAACTGCATACTAGAAGTGAACTATTATAGCCACGTAACTCCTCTGAAATGCCAGTTTCCTGGGTAAAATCACAATAATACCATTGCCTCCAGAGTGTTTTAAGAAGGATTAAATGTACACACACGCAGCCACATTCTTAAGACACACAGCAGAGGTAACCCCTAAAGAATATTTTTTTAAAAACCCACAAAACTAAAAAAAAAAAAAAAAAAAACCCACAAAACTAACCAGCAGGCTTAAATATAAACCCATTCTTACTCCTGCTTTGTTATGTAACACGTAGTGGATGATGAGAGCGTAAGACTGTCTTAGAGAAGTCAGATCACACTGACATCTTCAATTACTTACCATGAAACGGGTGGGAAGAGTCAGAGAGAGGTCAGACCCTGGAGGCCTGAAACCCGCTCTGATAAAGTAACTTTCGGGTTCTCATCTTCTTCCCCCTAAACTGCGGGATGTCTGCCTCTTCCGACCATAGGGATGTTCACTCCTTATGTCCAACAGCTATCACCCATCACCCCAGGCTTCTGTAATACCGCAACAGCCGACAGGCGGCGCTCAGCTGACACGAACAAGCAAGTCTGAAACCAAAACTAAAACCTAAACTGCCCCAAGAGGTGGAGAGGGTGCCAGCAGAGGCGATGGCTGATGGACACTCGCCCACACACGGCAACCTGACTGCATACGCAAAGTGCTAGAAAAATGCGGGACACACATCTACATGTCTCCTTACAGAAAGGGCTGCTCCCGCCTTTGATGTGATGTCACTGTTAACCTTCGATGAGAACAGGAGACATTCCCCACGCAGACACCCACAGACAAGGATGGGGACCCTTTCTGTGGAGGCACCCCAAGTCTAGTTTCCCACAGGATGTACGAGAGGCTGCTCTAAGGAGTTCTAACGGGCAGCTCCTTGGCAGGGATCCCTAGAGCAGGATTCCCACAAAGCACCCACAGTCAGACTTCTGCTCCCCTCAACCCCACCCCAACTTAACTCGGCTTCCAGACATGGTTGGCTGGGATGCTTCTTCGCCTAACTCAGGGTTCTGCCATATTCCTTCTTTAAAGTGTAACCAGAAACACATTATTAAAATTTCTGAGGTCTTCTCTGGTAGTCCAGCGGCTAAGACTTTGTTCTCCCAATGAAGGGGGCCCAGGTTCGATCCCTGGTTGGGGAACTAGATCCCACATGCCCACAATGAAGATCAAAGATCCCACATGCCATGACTAATACCTGGCGCAAACAAATAAAATTTTAAAATGTAAAAAAAAAAAAAAAAAAAATTTTCCAAGACTACTGGCTTCGCCCTCAATAAACAAAAGACCTCCTCTGGCCTTACCTCCCAACCCTGCCTTCTTAAACATCACCCCCCACACCAACACCAGGGCTTCCTGGTTAGAACAGGGACCCTGGATTCACCCCTTACTCTCCCAATCTGACTCTGGGAAGGCCAGGGTCTGGGTCTGACTCATCTGAGCACAGTGCCTGGCATGTGGGAGGTGTGATCAAATATGGAATGACTAAATGAAAGCTAAACTTTTCCATAAAGAAAAGTCTTCACACACCCCCTACCACAGCCGTCCTTCTTAGAAGACAGGTTCATGACACGGGGCAGGAAGTCTACAGCACAACAAACTCTCTCTTGAAACTGCTGCTGAGTGGAATGGCAAACTGAATTCTCTGGCAGTCTGGTAAGAGACTGCTTTGGAATGAAAATTAAAATGCAAGCCTTGCGCAGACAGGAGCTGGCATTAAGAACGGGTAAGGATGAAACTGAGACGGGGATTTGGGGTTCTGCTGGTTCCAAGGAAGATGAACTCTGAACTCCTGGTCAGAGCATTCTCAGCAAAAGAAAGCAGGCACAGGCTCCAAGGTCTACTGCTGTGGGGCCCAGATAGTGGTGGAGTCCATTCATTTGGTCATGCAACCATATTTGCTTGTAAGGTATTACTTTTTCACCATTCCTCACGCTTCCTGGAATCTCACTGGCAAAATGTTCCCAGGCCTATACTACCCAAAGTAATCTATAGACTTAAAGCAATACCTATCAAAATACCCATGACATTTTTCACAGAACTGGAATAATCTTAAAAATTTAAATGGAACCATAAAGGACCCAGTTCTACCAAAGCAACCTTGAGGAATAAGAACAAAGCAGGAAGCATAACCCTCCCAGACTTCAGATAATACTTCAAAGCTACAGTAATCAAAACAGCATGGTATTGGCACAAAAAGAGACATATGGATCAATGGAACAGAACAGAGCCCAGAAATAAACCCATATACCCACGGGCAATTAATCTTCAACAAAGGAGGCAAGAATACACAAGGGGGAAAAGACAGCCTCTTCAGCAACTGATGCTGGGAAAGTCAGTCACATATAAATCAATGAAAATATAACACTCCCTCATACCACACACAAAAATTAATTCAAAAATGGCTTAAAGACTTAAATATAAGACATCATAAAATTCCTAAAAGAGCACAGAGGCAGAACATTCTCTGACAAAAATCGTACTAATGTTTTCTGAGGTCAGTCTTCCAAGGCAATAGAAATAAAAGCAAAAATAAATAAATGGGACCTAATCAAACTTACAAGCTTTTGCACAGTAAAGGAAACCATAAACAAGACAAAAAGACCACTTAAGGACTGGGAGAAAATATCTGCAAGTGATGTAACTGATAAGGGCGTAACTTCCAAAATATACAAACAGCTCCTACAATTTAACAACAACAACAACAACAACACAACCCAAACAACCTAATCAAAAAATGGGCAGAAGATCTAAATAGATATTGCTCAAAAAAAGACATACAGATGGCCACTAGGCACATGAAAAGATGCTCATTGTCATTAATTATTAGAGAAATGCAAATCAAAACTACAATAAGGTATTACCCCACCCCAGTCAGAATGGCCACCATTAAAAAGTCTGCAAATAATAAATGCTGGAGGGGATGTGGAGAAAAGGGAACCTGCGCACATTGTTGGTGGGAATGTAAATTGGCACAGTCACTATGTAAAACAGTATGGAGGTTCCTCAAAAAACAAACTAAAAATAGAGTGGCCCCATGATGTGGCAATCCCACTCCTGGGCATACACCGATAGAATACCAGTTTGAAAGATACATGTATGTCGGTGTTCATAGCAGTGCTATTTATAATAGCCAAGACACAGAGACAACCCAGATGTCCATCAACAGATGAGTGGAAAGCAGACGTCGTGCATACACACAATGGAATATTACTCAGCCGTTAAAATGTCATTTTCAGCAACATGGGTGCAAACAGAGATCACCACACTAAGTGAAGTTTTAAGTCAGAAAGACGGATGCCACATGGTATCACTTATATGTGGAATCTGAAATACAATACAAACGAACATACCCATGAAAGAGAAACAGACTCAGAGAATAGATGTGTGGTTGCCATGGGGGAAGCAGGGTGGAGGAGAGCAGGACTGGGAGTCTGGGATTAACAGACGCAAACTAGTATAGACAGGATGGATAAATAAGATCCCACTGTATAGCACAGGGAACTATATTCAATATTCTGAGATAAACCATAATAGAAAAGAATATGGAAAAGAATACATATGTGTGTGTGTGTGTGTATAACTGAGTTGCTTTGCTATACAGCAGAAATTAAATGTAACATTGTAAGTCAACTGTACTTCAATAATTTTTTATTTAAAAAAACCCACAAAAACACATTCCTAGCTCTGTCTCCTTCTCAGGGAGGGTGAGTTGATATGCTAAAGATTGTAGAAGGGACTGGCATGGGGGTTACAGGCCCTTCTTTCCTCTTGGGGACAAGCTGTCTGCTGAGGGCCCATGTCCCTCCCATTCCGCGCCTAGAGAGTGAGCCTGGGGTTGGGGAGGCCTCTCCTAGTTCTCGGCTGCCTGGGGCTGCTTAGAAAGACAGTCTGGGGTTCCCTTACAAGTCACGTCCGCAGCTTGATCAACGACACAGGGAATAATTTGGCTAATATCTGGTGGTCATTGGAAGGACTGATGCTGAAGCTGAAACTCCAGTACTTTGGCCACCTCATGTGAAGAGTTAACTCATTGGAAAAGACCCTGATGCTGGGAGGGACTGGGGGCAGAAGAAGGTGACAACAGAGGATGACATGGCTGAATGGCATCACCAACTCAATGGACATGAGTCTGGGTAAACTCCGGAAGTTGGTGATGGACAGGGAGGCCTGGCGTGCTGCGATTCATGGAGTCACAGAGAGTCGGACACGAATGAGCGACTGAACTGAACTGAACTGACAGTATATGTAACATAAAAGTTACCACTTTGACCATTTTAAAATGCATAGTTCACTGGCATGAAGTCTGTTCATAATGCCATGCAACCATCACTGCTATTTAGTTTCAGTGCTGTTTTCATCACCCCAAAAGGAAGTACCCAGGAGCAGTCACTCCCTACTACTTCCTCCCCTGGCCTCCGGCAACTATGATCTACTTTCTGTTTCTATGGATTTGTTTCTTCTGGACATTTCACATAAACCAAACGATAAAATACGTGGCCTTGCCTATCTGGCTTCTCTCACCTTGCGCAACAGTTTCAAGGCTCACCCACACTGCAGCATGTGTCAGGGCTTCCTTCCTTCTCATGGCTGAATCACACTCCACTGGATGGAGAGAGACCACAGTTTGTTTACTCCTTCATCTGCTGACGGACGTTTGGGTTGTTTCATGTTCTGGCCACTGTGAACAGTGCTGCTGTGAACTGACTCCACTTTGATTTCCCAGTCAGCTCAGAATTCTGGTAAGCGAGAGTGATCGTTACACTGGCACCAGGGACGGGATGTGATGAAGGGCAAAAACAACTGTGACCTTTGTTGGAGGGTAAGTGGGCAACCGTGTATCAACATTTCAAATGCGCATCCCCCCAACTTCCAATCCCACTGTTAGGAGTAGACTCTACTCCAGACCCATCTGCACATGGACACAAAGACCTAAATAGAAGACATTAAACTACAGCCCTGTCGGTGGGAGGAAAAGGCTGGGAACAACATACATTTACATGTGCTGATGGCTCAGACAGTGAAGAATCTGCCTGCAGTGCAGGAGCCCCAGGTTTGATCCCTGGGTCGGGAAGATCCCCTGGAGGAGGAAATGGCAACCCACTCCAGTCTTCTTAACTGGAGAATTCCATGGACAGAGGAGCCTGGTGGGTTACAGACCAGGGGGTTGCAGAGTCAGACACGACTGAGTGACTAACACTAAGTACCTAACTAACAGCAAGATCTGGAAGATGTATTAAGTGGGAAAGAAAAAAAAAAGGTACAAGATACACAGTATGGCCACCATTTGTATTTTCAACAGAGAGACGTGCACACAGACACACACACAGGAAAGGAGGGAAGAAAATGACCAGTTTCAGGGAAGACACACAAGAAAACAGGTAACAGGAAACAGTGATTCCCTTTGGAGAGCTGAACCAAGAATTCAGGAGCCTCAGTCGGCAAGTTAGTTTTCACTGTTTACCGTTGTTTTCTACTGCTCAAATATAACATAGGAATGTATTTTATATATATATATATATTTTTTTTTTCTTTTCTTCAGAATAAACAAGGGAACAAGACCAGGTACAGTCCAAAGCCTTCCAGGGCTTCCAGTTAATTAGGGAAGGCAATT
Source organism: Oryx dammah (assembly GCF_014754425.2). Lineage (NCBI taxonomy): Eukaryota > Metazoa > Chordata > Mammalia > Artiodactyla > Bovidae > Oryx > Oryx dammah. The sequence continues at coordinate 52,617,310 of NW_024070196.1, forward strand.
CATCACATGAGCAGATATGAAACTTGTGCACAAGTCGGTTTTGTGCCCCAGATCCAAATATGAGGATAATGGTGAATAAGTGGTTTCTTACATGAGCGAATGAGTGAATAATACTAGACTGGCCTCTCTTCCAGGACTCCAACTCTTTTTCTTCAAAAGAGCAGTCTCCATTGGCTTTTCCTGGGATCTGGGCCTGGTTCCACAGGCTGCCAAGAGCCAAAACTAACAGGCTCCAGACGGACAAAGGTTCATTGAGGAGCCGAGGCGTGGGGAGCGGCCCCGCATGAGGCACGGCAGGCGGAGGGCGCCGTGTTCAGGGGAATCGCCCTGGAGCCAAGGGCCCTCCGCCCTGGGCCACCTGCCCAGGCAGAGCCGCCGCCCAGGGAGCGCCTGAGAGGTTTTCAGGGCCTGCTCCCACACCCAGGCGTGGGTCCTATCTCCTGCACCCCAAACTCATCCCCCTCCTGGGGCACTTGGCATCTTTTTTTTAACACTCAAAGAAAGTCCTACTGGCGAAGCAGGCTCAGAGGGTGGTGGCAGCAGGGCAGGCATATGGGCTTCTGAGGGCTTCATTCCAGGTCTGTCGACTGACAAGGTGAATGAGTGTGTGTGTGTGTGAGTCTTTATTGTGGTGTGCGGTGAGCAGGTGTGTCTCGGGGGGTATGTGTGTGGTGTATGCGTGTGTGCGTGGTGTACACACGAGTGTGTGGTACGTGGGTATGGTGTGGTGTGTGTGGTATGTATGGTGTGAGTATGTAAGTGTACCTGCGTGTGCGGTGTGCCACTGAGTCTAGGTGTTGTGTCTGCTCACATGTATGAGCGCGTTTGTGAGGGCTGTGGTTGTCTGTTTTGTGTACTTAGCCAGGAGTGATCATTTCGGTGACAATCAAAACCTAGAGCACCTTGATGGAGCTGAGACGGGTAAAATCAGGCTGACCGCAGCAGTGACTCTCCTGACCCAGAACGTGAAGGACAGTGGCTTGTGTCCTTACCTGAGCGCTCCCTCTGTGTCCCGGCCATCCACCTGGGCACAGACGCCACCATGCTTACTCCATTCCCAAGCAAATGAGGAAAGAGTGGTTTCCCTTTCTGGACTGCTGGCATGAGCTGTCAGAGTCCCGCCTTTGGTAAATGGATGCCGATGTCCCCTCCTCTTTAGGGGAGCCTGGGACCACAGGGGGAGTGAAAGGACCCGGCTGGCGTGGAGTAAGTGATGCCCATGTCTGGGTCATGTTGTTGAACACTGAACTTCAGTCTTAGGTGTGTTTCAGGGTGTTAAAGCCTGGTGTTTCCTGTCCGCCTCAAGCCACAGTTGGCCTTTTAGGCAGGAGCAGTGATGCTAGGCAGGGCACCAGTTAAAACCATAACTATATGTCTATTTGCCAGAGGTGTAAACTTGAACCCAGAATCCAGGGTGTTCCTGACTCCTCTGGACTGAGGATGGGACTGGACTTAACAACAGGAAAAAGTGGTGCCTGACTTCAACTGTATCACTTGTTAGTAAAACGCTTTTAAAAATCTGTGTATTAGCTATGCATCTCTTTGATGAGCTATCTGTGCCTTTTGCCTTTTAAAAAACATTTTGAAATAATTATAGAGACTCACAGAAAGTTAAAAAAATAAAGCTATTAAGCATCCCATGTACTCTTCACCCACCTTCCCCAGTGGTGGAGCACGACCTCAAAACCAGGAAGCCAGCTTTGGGACACTGTTGTTACCTAGACAACAAATCTTAACTCACTTTTCAACATGCGTTGAAATGTTAGTTGTTTTTTTCTTGCTATTTTATATCGGTAAAACTGTAATATTAATGATATTAACACTCTGTGATACTTCTCTGCAAATGTTTTCCCTAGGTTTGGGTCTTTACTTCTTTTTATAGCATGTCTGTGAATAAGTGGTGAAGCTGCAAAGAATCCGCCTGCCAATGCAGGAGACACAGGTTCAGTCCCTGGGTTGGGAAGATCCCCTGGGGAAGGAAACGGCCCTCCACTCCAGTATTCTTGCCTGGGAAATCCCATGGACAGAGGAGCCTGGCAGGCTACAGACCATGGAGTCACAAAGAATGGGACACGACTAAGCGCACATGCATGCCTGTCCACCCCCACCTTACCCAGAGACTTACTTTTCATTTTAACCTCTTTTTAAGCTTTTTTTTAGTCTTATTTAACTTTTAAATAAATTATATACTCATACTGAAATAAAATTCAAACAACACAGAACAGTACCAAGAATGAGAGCAAAGTCAACTGCAATTCCACCACCTAGAAATCACCCTTGTTTAAATTTTGGTGATAACATTGTGTACTGAGAAATAACCTTATCCAAAGAGAAGTCTAGCCCTTGCCCTCAGCTCGTGGGGGTAGGGGGTGACCTCCAGGCCACTGGAATGTCCTGCCTGACAGTTGTATCTGAGTTTGCCTGGGGCTCAGGACAATCTCACTATGTGATGAGGATGGGGGCGTGGAGCAGGGAGCAGGGGTACTGGTTCCAATCTCCAGAGGAAGTGATGACTAAGAAGTATCAGCGGTCTCTAGGAGGGGCTGGAGACTAGAGGTCAGTCACACGGGCAGTGACCCAGCCCAGGAGAAACTCGGAGGACCAAAGGCTCAGGTGCGCGTCCCGGGCGGGCAGTGTCACAGATTGGTGGGAGGGCGGCAACGCGGTCCAGTGGGAGGGCGGACAGAAGCACCGCACGTGGACCCTCTCAGTCCCTGGCCTACCCGTGGCTTCCCTTGGCTGATTTAATCTGAGTCTTGTCCCTGTGATAAACTGTAACCATGAGTCTTGCAGCGTTCAGTGAGTTCTGTGTGTCTTTCTAGCAATTACAGGACCCGAGGATGGTTTGGGAATTTGCAGTTGGTGTCAGATGGTGTCAGAAGTGGAGGAAGTCTTGTGGACTGTTCTCTCTCACTTTGCAGTTGGCCTGAAGTCCTTGTAATGTATGTTTATTTGATTATGTATATGTATGCATACATTCAGATTTAAATCTATGAAAAAATATTTAAATATATGGGATTATCTTGTTTTATAGTCTATTTTTCACTTACAGGTCATGAACATCTTATTATAGTTGGGTACAGATTTATTGGTTACAGAATATTCCACTGTGTACATTTAAAACAATCTACCTAACCACTTTTCCATAAATAGGCATTTGTTTATATTAATGGACATACACTGCTTCTGTTTTTCACTATTATAACAGTGCTGAGAGGAGCATGTTGCTACTTACATTTCTGTGCAATGGCATGACTGTTTCTGTGAGATAAATTTCTAGAAATTGGAAACCTGAATCAGAGGGTATGTGTACATTTATAACTTTGTTTTAGTCAAAGACTTTCAAGGGTTATACTAATTTACACTCTTAATAGCAGTGAACACTGCCTACTTCCCAGACCCTTGCTCATATTAGTTATTATTGTTTGCTAATCTTACAAACAAAAAAAATTCAGATCACTAATTTTTTAGTTCCCACTTATTAGTATCTTTTCATGTTTACTGGTCTCTGGGTTTTTCATGGACACTGTCTGCACGTCTTCTGTTCCTTTCCTGTTGTGTGAGAGCTCTGAATTTGGTAGAAATGTCCGCAGCATACACGGTGGAGTTAGTGTGTCTGTCTTGACTCTCTCTGCCTCGACTCTTTCAGTGTGCTTTGTTTTGCTTTTTCATTCTGCTTAACTTTTGCATACCTGATGAGCTTTGGGTTGTTATTGTTTTCAGTTGAAATTGTTCATTAATACAATCAGAAATTTAAAGTCCTGTCTTTTATGTTTCCACCTTTTGTGTTGTAATTAAAAGGGCTTTTCTATCCCGAGACGGTGGAAACGCGTATCTGTGTGGTCTTTCACAGCTTCCCGTTTTATACCGTTATTCCCTCCATCTGGAAGTTGTTCTGGTGTCATGAAGATCCTGGGACCCTGCGTCAGCCAATGGTCCCACCTGTCCACTCAGTTACCCGCCTTTTCCCTGGAGTAAACTGCCATCATCATCATACCCCACATTCTCATACGTAACACCTGGGCCACTTCTGAGCGCCCCAGTGCTTTCGGTGTTTTGTGCCTATGTTTTAAACGGTTTCCATTTTTATATTTAACTCATTTCGCTCTTTACACAGCTCAACGAAATAAACTCCGACTAGTTATCTGATTATCTCATCTTCCCTCACTAGTTGACGACACTTCCATTAACATATATTAAATTATAATATACACTAAGGTCTGTTCTGGGGGGGCCTCCTATCACTGATTAGTGTCCACCTGTCTTAGTACTACAGTGATTTAATAATTAGAAGTTTGTGATACACTTTACTAAGTAGAGTTAGTCCCCATCATTTTTTTTTTTTTTTTTTTTTTAATCCTTGCCTGTTTATTCCTCCATGTTCCAACTTTACGGTCGTGGTGTCAAATCTCAAAAGAAAACTATTCTGGCATTTTGATTGGAGTTGCCCTTAACAAATATACTACTGTGGACAGCACTAACCATTTCAGCTGGGTCACCTCCACCTTAGAATGGAGTATGTTTCTCTACTTATTCAAACAACCTATTTAAAAAGAGAAATCTGAAGCTGCCCTCTTTAATTTTCTTCACACATGTCCCTTTCATTTCTAACCATAACACTTAACGTCAAAAGGAAGTTTAGAAGGTGAAGCCAGCAAAACAAAACAAAGTCGCATGGTTACACACCCAAACACAAGCGCTATTCACATTTTATTGTCTCCGGCACAGCCCCACCTCGCTGATCCGGCAACTGCCACCCTCACCCCGATGAAAGTGGCTAACTCACAGGTACAGGTAAGGGGTTTCGATTATATTCAGTATCAGGAATAACCAACCACCCTCAAAGAATACAGTATTTCCCTAGCACTTTCATTCGTCTATGGGAAAAGGTAATTAGCTGGTTCAAGCATTCACCAAGGTTAAGATTTTTGTGTGAAGAATGGAGAAACTGCACCACACTGCAGACACCCGGCATACAGAGGACGTAAATCAGCACAGGTCTCCAGCCAGAGTACACACCTGGAGACGAGAAACTGGCTGGCGGAGATGGCATGGGAACAGGTCATACTTGCAAATGTTTCTGAGTTCCTATGAAGGCTGGCAAGAAAATAATTTGTTATTATCACCATCATCAGCCATCTTTGAGGTACCGCCAGCTACGTAACCTACTTAACAGGCACAGAAATCTGAAGCTGTCTGATGCATTTCAAAGGATAAGGTGACATGCTTCAGGTAGCCAAGACCTATAAATAGGCTTTAAAAAGTATTGGCTACGTTTTTAAAAGGCAACGTTGACTATTAAGAAAAAAAAAGATGGACTCTGTTCTCTACCGCATTCAAAACTCCAAACCTTTGGCAATGTGACTAGGCTCACAGTGACACTACAGTAAGTTAACTAAAGTTGCTCTGGGAACATCTATCAAGTTCTAACCTTTCTGGGGCCCGAAGCTGGAGCCAGTAGTTAATTCTATGTTGCACCTATCACAGCATAACGCGTGTGTAAAATGGGGCTTAACACCAGCAACGGGTTGATGGCAAGAGATGGATCTCTTCGGGTTACATGTAGGCTATATACAGCACTCCTACTGTGGGCAGATTCATCCAGCTGAAACATCACTTTCTTTAGGACACAATCCTGATCCACTCACCCAGATCTGTTATTTAGGGCGGTTCTAGGTGCAAGGACAGAGGAGCAGACAGCACCAAGTCCCTAGCCTGTGGAGCTGACAGACAGGCGGAAGACCAGCTGTGTGCTGTGCAGGGGGCCCTCAGTGGCGCAGGGCAAAGGCTAGGGGAGGGGGAGCGGGGAGGCAGGGTTGACACAGGGCCCCCGCCAAGGTCCCCCAGGCTTCCTCTCTGGGCTCCACCCTGCCTGCCTCCCTCCCACCCAGGAGGCCAGAGTAACCTGGACCAGGACAACACATGTCTGTTCACATTTCTTCCCCACTGAGACTCCTTCAAGGGTTGCCCTGCTTGCTAGAGAGAATCCCTACATATTCACCCAGGTCCAGGTCCCCACAGCTACACATCTGGGTTAAACAAGAACCTTATTCACCTTCCTTGTCTCCCTCCTGGAGTAAACAACTTCTCAGTGTTAATGACTTTGTTGGCTACCCCTGTACCGACCATAACCTGCGACAGCCTCTGTGTGTGTGTGTGTATGTGTGTGTGTGTGTGTACTGACGGTGTGAGTGTGTATGTGTGTACTGACGGTGTGTCTTCACAACCAACTGCGTTTTCCACGAGGCGGGTAGTGACTCGTCTGTTTTGCTCACTAGTACTTCCCCCACCAGAGGGAAAATGGTCTTCCCACCTCCCAGTTCAGTTCAGTTCAGTCCAGTCACTCAGTTGAGTCCGACTCTTTGCAACCCCACGGACTGCAGCACGCCAGGCCTCCCTGTCCATCAACAACTCCCGGAGTCTACCCAAACTCATGTCCATTGAGTTGGTGATGCCATCCAACCATCTCATCCTCTGTCGTCCTCTTCTCCTCCCGCCTTCAATCTTTCCCAGCATCAGGGTCTTTTCCAGTGAGTCAGCTCTTCGAATCAGGTGGCCAAAGTATTGGAGTTTCAGCTTCAGCATCAGTCCTTCCAATGAATATTCAAGACTGATCTCCTTTAGGATGGACTGGTTGAATCTCCTCGCAGTCCAAGGGACTCTCAAGAGTCTTCTCCAACACCACAATTCAAAAGCATCAATTCTTAGGCGGTCTGCTTTCTTTATAGTCCAACTCTCACATCCATACACGACTACTGGAAAGACCATAGCTTTGACCAGACGGAACTTTGTTGGCAAAGTAACGTCTCTGCTTTTCAATATGGTGTCTAGGTTGGTCATAACTTTTCTTCCAAGGAGCAGACGGTTTTTAACTTCATGGCTGCAGTCACCATCTGCAGTGGTTTTGGAGACCAAGAAAATAAAGTCTGTCACTGTTTCTATTGTTTCCCCATCTATTTGCCATGAAGAGATGGGACTAGATGCCATGCTCTTAGTTTTTTGAATGTTGAGTTTTAAGCCTGCTTCTTCACCCTCCTCTTTCACTTTCATCAAGAGGCTCTTTAGTTCCTCTTCGCTTTCTGCCATAAAGGTGGTGTCATCTGCATATCTGAAGTTATTGATATTTCTCCCGGCAATCTTGCTTCCAGCTTGTGCTTCCTCCAGCCCAGCGTTTCTCATGATGTGCTCTGCATAGAAGTTAAATAAGCAGGGTGCCAGTACACAGCCTTGACGGACTCCTTTCCCGATTTGGAACCAGTCCATTGTCATGTTCAGTTCTAACTGTTGCTTCTTGAGGACACAGACTTCTCAGGAGGCAGGTCAGGTAGTCTGGTATTCCCACCTCTTTAAGAATTTTCCAGTTTTTTGTGATCCACACAGTCAAAGGCTTTAGCGTTGTCAATGAAGTAGAAGTTTTTCTGAAACTCTCTTGTTTTTTCTACAATCCAACAGATGTTGGCAATTTGATCTCTGGTTCCTCTGCCTTTTCTGAATTCAGCCTGAACATCTGAAAGTTCTTGGTTCACTTACTGTTGAAGCCTAGCTTGGAGAATTTTGAGCATTACTTTACTAGCGTGTGAGATGAGTGCAATTGTGTGGTAGTCTGAACATTCTCTGGCGTTGCCTTTCTTTGGGATTGCAATGAAAACTGACCTTTTCCAGTCCTGTGGCCACGGCTGAGTTTTCCAAATTTGCTGGCATGTTCAGTGCAGCACTTTAACACCATCATTTTTTTTAGGATTTGAAATAGCTCAACTGGAATTCCATCACCTCCACTAGCTTTGTTCACAGTGATGCTTCCTAAGGCCCACTTGACTTCACATTCCAGGAGATCTGGCTCTAGGTGAGTGATCACATCATTGTGGTTATCTGGGTCTTAAAGATCTTTTTTGTACAGTTCTTCTGTGTATTCTTGCCACCTCTTCTTAGTATCTTTTGCTTCTGTTGGGTCCATACCATTTCTGTTTTTTATTGTGCCCATCTTTGCATGAAATGTTCCCTTGGTATCTCTAATTTTCTCTAATTTCCCCCCACCTCCCGCCGGCCCCATTCCTGCCTTCACTCAACCCATACCTCCCCACCCTTCCAGCAGCCCTCCCCCTCTCAATACCTGCCCGCTTCCACACTGAAGTCCTCCTTGGCCTCAAGTCCAGGCTCTCACAGGATGTGTTCCTGTCCGTTTGTTCTCGGTTTATGTCCCCCTCTCCCCATTCCACCTCCCATCTCCTCCCCTCACCATTTAAATCAGGCTACAGAGCTTCAGGAATTAACTGACTGCTACTTTTTCCAGGCTTGCTTCACTTTGGAGAAGACTCCTAGATGAAAGGGAAGGGTTTACTGCAAACTGGAGAAGACAAAACCAGGAGGCCTGCTCCAGCCCCCAGGTCCCAATTCTGATGTTAAACGGCAAAGGGACACCATGTCTGCCCCACAGGTCATTCCTTCACCCTGGCCTCAGTTTCCCTTTTCTCGATGGGGGAGAACTGAACTAGCTTCTCCCAACGTCCTTCCCAGTTCATAGGGTCTGAACTGTACCCCTCCCCAGAGGCTGGCCCTAAGAACACAACTGAGAGGCACCCACAGTAGGAGGCGATGGGGTAACACCAGCCACCATTAAGCAAAGGAGGGATGAGCAAGGTCTACAGCACCCTCACAACCACAGACCTCTGGCCTCTTGTTGAGGAGAGTGACTATAAAAGGCATGAAAACTCAAAGTGTTGGTCGCTCAGTCGTGTCCGACTCTTTGTCCCACGGACTGTAATCTGCCAGGCTCCTCTGTCCACGGGATTTCCCAGGCAAGAAAACTGGAGTGGGTAGCCATTCCCTTCTCCGGGGGATCTTCCCAACCCAGGGATTGAACCTGGGCCTCCTGCACTGCGGACAGACTCTTTACTGTCTGAGCCACTGGGGATGGCCCCTTTAAAAAGCATCCAAACAGATGAAGAACTCTGCACAGCCCTCTTCCCATAAGAGACATTTCAAAATAAAATCTGTTTTACTTTTGCCTATACATAGTCTTTCCCTTTCGTCTGCTGAGAATCGGTTGTCACCCTACGTCTCTCCCTCTTCTCATCCTCCTCCCAGGCATGCTTTTTAATCAACTCATTAACCTTCTAAGTGGCGGAGGCTATGAGGATGAGCAGGAGAGGTGGAGACTAACACCCTAAATCGAAGGCAAGCTAGATAATCTCTGCTTGGTCTCTGCTTCAGAAACGCCATCCGTCTCCACCCTGGCCAGCTGAGAAGACACTGACATCTGCTGACACTGTCTCCACATAGTTTCTCGCCTTCAAAATACCTACATTTTCCCTTTCTGATATACTCATTTGCACCACGCCCTCTAGGTCAGAAGCAACAATTTGTTACTCATAAAACCAAACTTA